>NC_047104.1:50069589-50377089 GCF_902500255.1 Thalassophryne amazonica
ACACACACACACGTACGTACACACGTACGTACACACGTACGTACACACACACACACGTACACACGTACGTACACACGTACGTACACACACACACACGTACACACGTACGTACACACGTACGTACACACACACACACGTACACACGTACGTACACACACACACGTACACACGTACGTACATACGTACACACGTACGTACGTACGTACTGGATAAAGCCTGTGTGATGTTACCATATATTTTCTACAGAGAACCGAACAGCCGCTATGAAGCTCATGTAACCGCATGGCACCACCATGTTGACAGCAGTGGGACGATAAACTTGTAAATGCATAAAGGGGTGGCGCGTGAGTGGGTCAGTGTGTGACAAAGAAACTGCGCAGTGGTGCTCCTACAGGTTACCAACAGCTGCTAAAAGTACTAACATCAGGAACGTACAACATTAAATATGATGAGAATTTCACTCAACAAGAACATTGCTGCAGTTTTGTCACAGAAGATTGTTTCGGCCGTTTGATCACAACGCAAGCCTTATTGTTCCAGGTGTTTGTAATAAAATACTCCAAAATGACAGACACAGCCTCCACAACAGCCAAGTCCCAGCAGACTCTGAGTTGTGGACACTATGAGATGCAGAGAAGTTCGTCTTAGCCACTGTCACTCAAAGCGACCATGCCCACAATTATACAGAACATTATGGCTTAAAGCATCTTAAGCTAAGACGTAAAAAAAAAAGAAAAATCCCCCTGTACAGTTGTTATGGAGGAGGAAACTGTATATAGAATCTAAAACCATTTTTGTACCAGGATGTAAACATGTTTATTTCTGCTCTAAAGTTAAGACATTTTAACATGGACTGCTATGGGAATGTGTAATTTTGGAGACAGCCTCAAGCAGCTAGTCAAGGAATTACAACTTTTTCTTCTTCCAGGATGGCTTCATTTGAAGCCCTCTAAGTTTACCACTTGGACATATTGTGTGACTGTGAATCTCTGTTTCGCTGTAATGTTGCCAGATATAACTAATCATTTCCAGTTAAGGTTTGGACCGATCCGATCTCAGGCTCAGCTTCCGATACAGACATAATTCATGTATCAGAAAATACCGATCCAACGCGCATCATTTTTGGATGACGGAGAAGAGTCACTGTGAATCCTCTCAACTGCTCACTTGCGCTCTGCTTTGTTTACTGCCGAGCGTGAGGAGAAGAGGAGGGGGGAGGTTTTGTAGCCGAGCTGTTTGAGAGAGCTCTCTTCCGCAGTGTTCGAAGCTGAGGGCAGCGGTAAATTTCTGCCCAGCTCTCATCAAGTACGGATTTTTCGAAAAATTATCTGAATTGTTGCTGAAAATGTGTGCTAAAAAGTTAGCCACTTCACTGTCTCGAGGCTGTGGAACACCAGCTCTGCAGCCGAGGAGGACAGCGAACAGAGATTCTGTCCCCTGAAAGGGAGAAAATCTCAATTTAAGGCCTGCGCATGACCGTCACTGATGATATATTTATTTTACAATTGAAAGGCTTTGTGTTTCCAAAAAGCTCTAAGTTTGCGCAGCACAAAAACAGCGAGAGAGAGAGAGAGAGGGAGAGAGAGAGAGAGCGCGCGAATGAGACAGACAGAGGGAGAGAGACAGACAGAGGGAGACAGACAGTGCTGCTTTTTCTCTTTAACTCTATAAAAACAAGGCTATAAAAGTCTATAAAAATGAAAGTACTTAATTCTTTCTCCAAAACATCAAATCTAGGCTTTCATCTATACATATTCTGGGAAATTGTACCTGAACTTTTAAGTTTCCTTTTTTAAGAAAATTCTCATATAAAATCAACAATAACGATAATAATATGAAACCAAACAGAGCTCTGGTATTGGATCAGGAAAAGTATTAGTATTGGCAGATATCCAAATTCAGGTATCGGGATCATATCGGAAGTGAAAAATTGTGGATCGGTGCATCCAAACCCTGCTGTGGAGAAGCTGATGTTCAGAGGCACAGATCACAAAATGCAGGTGAGAACTCTGAACTTTAACAGCTGTTATTTTACAAAGGTATGTATTTGTTCAATCTTAAGCTTAATGCAGTGTTCAACCACAAAATGTGACCAATGAGGAGAAAGAAAAATGACTTCATCACACTAAATGAACTGGAGTCAGAATAAAAATACAAGCTGCTGATTTTTGTTATTTTTCAAAGTTATTATAAGCTGCAGCTATATGTTTTATTAATTTCAAAGTGAGTTACCTCTTATTTTATTCTGATTTATTTATACAAAATATATGGGGAGCCAAATCAGCCTGCATTGCTCTGTTCAGTTTATATCAACGTTTTCCTGCACGTCTGTGTATTTTTTCCTTCTTTATAACAGTTTGGTGTTTGCATTTGCTCCACAAAGTTTTAAAAAACAATAAAATGTTCACACTTTTTTAATAGCAGTTCTGTAATTTCAGAAATGCTACAGAAACAACCACAAATCAGAAAAAGTTGGGACTATATGTAAAATGAAGATAAAAATAAAAATGTTGCACAATTCCCAGTTTCTCCTCTCAGAGAAGTCAAAAGTTCTTCCAGAGTTGCGTCTTGGTGGCTTCCCCCACTTGTCTCCTTCCAGCATGAACATTTAGTTTTTGAGAACTGCCTACCTGACACAGATTTACTATAAAGTACCACGCTGTTTGTATTTCTGAATGACTGATGTAAATGAAGTCCTGATTTGGAAATGTTCAAGTTTTCATCCCCCGACGTTTCTCGGAAAATGCTGCAGGCCTTAATTTAGGAAATTACGTATGATCCCACTAGTCGACTAATCGCAAAAATAATCGTTGACTAGTCGACTATCAAAATAGTCTTTTGTAGCAGCCCTATCCGATAATGTTAGATTGTACATCATTAAAACAAACAATCATGATAATATTGTACAACATTCGGTGAAGTGTCCAAACTTTTGAGTGGTACTGTGTATCACACACCTCTTGTACAAGGAGAGGCACTTTGTGACACCACTAAAAGTAACCATCACATTTTATAAAGTAGTCTGTCAATTTTGACAGCTGACGGCAACTACTGAAACCCAGACTTTAAACCTCTGTCATTTCCTCTGCATATCACCCAGGGCTCTCCCCAGAAATTTAGAGAGTGGCGGCATTAATCCCCTCTCCAGACCAGACCCCCCCCCCCCCCCCCAACATCAGAGAGAAGCAATAGAATTTTGCCTTTTTCAAATACCAAGAAAGCCATTTCCCAAAACTTCAGCTTGACCTCTTACCTAAATTTACAAACGGAAACAGATGCCATCTTTGTGTCGCTTTCAAAAACTGTTCCATAAACGAGCTGTAGTACATATGCCAGGCCTGTATGTGGTGCTGTAACGCTCCCACAAAAAAACAGATGATGGGAAAATGGAGAAATCAGAGAGGGAACACTATACATTTGAAAATCTGCACGATGGCACTAAGACCCAACATGATGGCGGAGTACCATTGTTCAATTGCTTAGGGAGAGTCCTGTCACCCTGATGCTACAATCACATGTTGACAATTACACACAAAAAAACCCTTAAACTAGTCATGACAGCAGAATTGCTACGGTTTGCAGCAGTAGACAGTGTATGTGAGACAGTCATTTTGCAATGTCATGAGACAGACAATAACAACAAACACAATTGTGTTTCAGCATTTTGCACAATGTTATATTGAAACAGCAAGCTCTGACTCCGACTATAAAACATCCCTGAGGAACATCAGTATTCACTCGCATAAGTCAGATTAAGCCCCTGCTCAATCTATAGTAATGACACCTCATCCTGCAACACTGACATTCATGTTTCAAAATTAAATATGTGCAACAAGAGAAGTACTAAACTGCTCTTCAAAACAAAAAAATATACTGGTCTACGGAGGCAGCATATGCCTGCACTCTGCCCATGGTGAGTGCTAAAAGCACCCTTGTACTCTAGTTTTCTCAAACGCACATCCGGATTCAATGTAAGACTAAGGAAAAACATCACTATTTGTCATAGTTCATGTCAACAAAGAACAAACTGGGGTCTTATCACCGGTTCACCAACTGTAAAACTGATATGACCTTTCAGGCAAGCACTTGAATAAGGCAACGACAGAATGAGTTTAATCAGAAGCAGGAATGTTGCAGAGTAGAGCACATATTTTAACAATGACACAACTGTAGCTAATGTCAAAATGCAGATTCAAACCAGCTTTAATTACATCTGGACAAGGACATACACAAAAAACTAAACTCCTACTCCAAATGGAAAATAGGGATGCACTGATCCACATTTATTTCACTTCCGATCCGATCCCAATACCTGAATTTGGACATCTGCCAATAACAATACCATTCTGATACCAGAGCTCTATTTGAAATATTATTACTATCATTACTGTTTATTTTATATGAGGCTGTAATAAACTGCTCTCTACAGGCAACTATGTACGCATGCATGCCCCAAAAGGCAACTTGAGGTGAATGTAAGGTCAGAAAACCAGGAAATCCTGTTAACACAAAAAATCCCATCCTGAAAACAAATATGCAAATGTAAGGGTTTCAAACTGACTGCCAATATTTATTAAATCCAAGACAGATACACATAAAGGGTAAACCTATCTAACACTACCCCTCTCCAAATAAAACACAAAGGGCTGCTTCAGCTCATCAGCACAAAGTAAGTATTTTATTTAATTTATTTAATCAGTTTAGTCCGACTGAGATCAAGATCTCTTTTACAAGGGAGACCTGGACAATTTTTAGTTTCCAATCCACCTAACCTGCATGTCTTTTGATGTGAGAGGAAGCCAGAGCACCTGGAGGAAACCCACGCAAACACAGAGAGAACATGCAAACTCCACACAGAAAGGCCAGAGGTGGGAATCAATCCCATGATCTTCTTGCTGTGAGGCAACAATGCTAACCACTAAGCCACCATGCTGCCCAAGCACGTCCAAATATACTGTACTGGCTCTTGTAGCATCAACAAATCAAGGTTTTCAAATGACAAATATCTGAAATAAAAGTGCAGTAAGTGTAAACATCTTACACACACACACCATCAGTAAAACAGTGTGCATCTGAACAGCACAAATCAAGTGCAGTCGGAGGTTTTGCATTGAACATGACCCAAATTAAGCGTAACGCTTTCATATTGTGTAATGGAAGTTTACCTTGTTTTTGGAATGACTCCAGAAATGATTCCTGCCGGCTCCTTTCCTTTCTGCCCCTTGGCTAAAAAAAAAAAAATGCTCTTTAATGTAGTGCTTTTTCAAATGTTTAAGTTTGTTGTACTGTGGGTCACAACGGGGCTTCAGGCTCTCGGTACAAAGGCTTTGCAAACATTGTACGTTGCTATCTTGCTTTGCAGTGTTTCTATTGTACAATAACAGCTGACATGTGATGAAAAGTGGGCTAGCCACAGTGCTGCTTAATGCTTGCCTGCATTTCCCGAAGGAAGGCGTGTCTCATTACTCTGTGTCCCATTGAAACTCGCCTCCATTCAGGAAATCCATTCCACAGTTTGCAGCCAGCAAGTAGAGCACCCGGCAGAAAATCCCTTGTGGAGACAACATTAACGCACAGACATGACTCAAAGATCAGAAACCTCCACAGGATGGATTGGAAATTTCCGATCCATGAATTACATTTGTATTGAAACCAGATACCGATACTGGATCGGACCGGCCCCATCCTTAATGGAAAAATGACAAAATAATATGCTACATATTCCTGTGTTACAGCACCTAGCTCCAACAACAATCAACATAAAGCAATGGAAAAGGCTTTTGAGGATGCCAGAGTTTCTTTGATATACAAGCAAAAGTACATCTGTCACATGTTACTATCTATATTATACAATATACCAGTCCTTCAGATCTGATACACACACACACAGCTTATGTCAGTTACATTTACATAGCCAATCAACCACTGGATGACAACAGATTTAACTACTCAGGTGTGAGTAGAGGAGGAGGAGGAATGCTGATCTACCTACAATGACCCAGTTGTTACACAATGAGATTATCCCATACTGGATTTGTGTATTTGCTATCTACGCATGCGCAAAAAACAGGAAGTTTGTTCTGTACTGCGTTTACCCTTTCTTGGCGTGGAAAGGACAGAGCTGGTTTCAAAAATAACTCACCTATTCATTTGACTAACCCCTGTAGGGCTGAAATGATCAGTCGAGTAACTCGAATAATTCAATTACAAGAAAATGTACAAGGCTAATACTGTGCCTCAAAGCTCCGTTTAACGTTGTAGTATGGCCTGTGTGTGTCACTGTAACCTCCCTAGGAAAAAAAACAGAAGGATAAACCATGTAAGCACGAATCAATTTAGCACCAAAAGCTACAGCTGTCCAGTGTGACACACAGAGTAAAATAAAGCCTTTTAAGAGAAAGATGGCCCATGCTGATCATCTGAAATAGCTTACTGCGCATTTAAAGTGAAGCAGTGTGTTGGTCTGTTTTTAAAAAACACACTGTTTATTCCACTGGCTGGTCTCCGCTCTATGTGGGGAGTGGCTATTCACCCGGCAGTGGGCTGCTGTCTCTCTGTTTGTCTGTTTTTATAAAACACAGTTTTTTCCACTGGTTGTTCTCTGCTCTACGTGAGGAGTGGCTATTCGCCCAGCGGTGGGCTGCTGTCTCTCTCTGCCCAGTGTGAGGGGCTCAGCACTCCCCTCACACCAGCCAAGCAAGCTCAGTCCCCAGCCACACTGACAAAGTCTCTGAAAGAAGATCCTCTCAGCAGACGTCCACTCTTTCTTCTGTGTTTTGCTAAAACTTGCACCGAGTGTTTCACTTTTTAATTTTAGCTTTTTTGTGCAACACACAACCAACGCTTCACAAACACTAACTTAAATAAAATAAAATTTTAAAAAAGTGACTGAGAGGCTTGCATGTTCAACCTAGCTGAAATGCATCTGCTGAATCGCAGAGGAAGAGGGATTAAAAAAAAATTCACACAGGAACCCAGTCCACCAACCTTAAAACGTAAAAATGGTTAAATTTTAAAAATTGGGGAAAACAAAAAACAGAAAGCCACATCCCATCAACATTTCAGCAAAATGTTAAGACTTTGACCCGACTTTGGCTGAGCTCCTATAACACCGAGAAAGATCCAAAACTTGTAAAGATGTGACAAAATAAAAAATTACCCAGGAAAACAGAAAGGGATATACTAAAATTTGATAATCTGCGTGATGGTGCGGCGATGTGCCATTGCTTAGGGAGAGCCCTGGACTATTGATGTTGTTTAAAAACGCAAAAGTATTTTTTATCTGATTACTCGATTAATCGCCAGAATAAAAGATAGAATACTCAATAACTAAAATAATTGATAGCTACAGCCCTAAAACCCTGTCCAACCAAAGTATTGCTGAATGAGACCAATGAAGCCATAACATTAAGAGATACGAGGTCTGTCCAAAAAGTAACAGACCTTTTTATTTTTTTCAAAAACTATATGGATTTGAATCATGTGCGCTTGCATCAGCCAAGCTTGAACCTTCATGCGCATGCTTGAGTTTTTTCACGCCTGTCGGTTGCGTCATTCGCCTGTGGGCAGGCTTTGAGTGAGCACTGGTCCAGCCCCCTCGTCGGATTTTCATCGTCAGGGAAATGGCTGAGCGACTGCCGCTTTGCTCCATGAAAATTTTTTCAGAAACTGTGTGAGACAGCCAGGTGGAAACCATTCGCAAAATTCAGATGGCTTTCGGTGATGATTCTATCGGCGTCACACAGATTAAGGACCATTACAACCGGATTAAAGACGGCCCACACCGGTGGAGGGCGCGCCGCGCTCCGAGCGGCCATCAACAGGCTGAAACGACCAGATCATTTCCAAAGTGAAGGCTGTGTTGATCCGGCACGTCGTGTGACTACCAGAGAAATCGCAGAAAATGTGGACATCAGCACTTTTGCGGCACATTCCACTGTTACAGGAGATTTTGTAATGAAAGACGTGCAGAGGAATTTGCGCGTCGGGACGGAGCCGCTCATGGCGCGCAACTAACACCTCCGTGTTGGAAGTCTCACAGGACAAGTTGTGACATGCCCAGCTGTTACACAATTTCTCGGATACTCACTCGAATGAAAAGCCACCAAAAGCCATCTGAATCTTCCGAATGGTTTCCAACACGGAGGTGTTTGTTGTGCGCTATGAGCGGCTCCGTCCCGACGCGCGAATTCCTCTGCATGTCTTTCATTACAAAATCTCCTGTAACAGTGGAATGTGCCGCAAAAGTGCTGATGTCCACATTTTCTGCGATTTCTCTGGTAGTCACATGACATGCCGGATCAACACAGCCTTCACTTTAGAAATGATCTGGTCGCTTCAGCCTGTCGATGGCCGCTTGGAGCGCGGCGCGCCCTCCGCCGGTGTGGGCCGTCTTTAATCCGGTTGTAATGGTCCTTAATCTGTGTGACGCCGATACAATCTTCACCGAAAGCCATCTGAATTTTGCGAATGGTTTCCACCTGGCTGTCTCACACAGCTTCTGAAAAAATGTTCATGGAGCAAAGCGGCAGTCGCTCAGCCATTTCCCTGATGAAAATCCAACGAGGGGGCTGGACCAGTGCTCACTCAAAGCCTGCCCACAGGTGAATGACGCAACCGACAGGCGTGAAAAAACTCACGCATGCGCACGAAGTTTCAAGCTTGGCTGATGCAAGCGCACATGATTCAAATTCATATAGTTTTTGAAAAAAATAAAAAGGTCCGTTACTTTTTGGACAGACCTCGTAAGATCAGAATGTATTCACATTAAACCTGATTTTGTTTGCACCCAGAAAGAGTAAACTCAGTACAGAACAAACTTCTCATTTATATTTTCGCACATCCCCAGATAGCAACAAAACAAATCTGGTACAAGGGTGACCTCAGTACATGACCCCTATGACCACAACAGCCAAACAATGATTTCATATCATAAAAAATACATAAATAAATACAATCAATAAAGCTGGTCAGGGCCATCTCCCCATATGATTAAAACCTATGGTGGCTAAATGGATGCTTCTATTTTGATATCTATACTCCAGTGACCAAAACAGGAAAGAAATTCCACATGGTCTCAAAAGACATATCTCTGGCTAGACAGTCGAGGCCTTCACCCCTGGAGAGAAACAAGGCTGCTTTTTCAAAGTTATCCTCTGGATTGCATAAACTGCAAAGCCACACTGCTGTTGCATAAATGCTGTTAGAGGATTATTAATTAAAACTAGAAGGGCACCCAGAGATTATCATATATCATATATTACGTATAATCTAGCAAAAAGTAAGCACTTCTAAAACTGAAAACGCTGTTTTTGGAGCCTATTAAAGGACATGTCGCACCAAAATCATAATGATTTAAATTATGGCTGTGGCCATCTGATGATTCACCGGGATTACTTTGTGCACTTCCGTGACCGGTTTCAAAGTATACGGCATTCACAGCAAACAGCTACGGAGATATCCGAAAACAAAGTACTTGTGAGTACTCGGGGGTTTCCGACAAGTGACATCGTTAATTCCAAAGTTTACAACCCCAATTCCAATGAAGTTGGGACGTTGTTTGAAATGTAAATAAAAACAGAATACAATGGTAAAATGGTAAATGGACTGCATTTATATAGCGCTGTTCCATCTGCATCAGACGCTCAAAGCGCTTTACAAATCATGCCTCACATTCACCCCGATGTCAGGGTACTGCCATACAAGGCGCTCACTACACACCAGGAGCAATAGGGGATTAAAGACCTTGCCCAAGGGCCCTTAGTGATTTTCCAGTCAGGCTGGGATTTGAGCCGAGGATCTTCTGGTCTCAATGATTTGCAAATCCTCTTCAACCTATATTCAACTGAATACACCACAAAGGCAAGGTATTTAATGTTCAAACTTATAGCTTTTTTGTTTTTGTGCAAATATTTTCTCATTTTGAAATGGATGCCTGCAACACATTTCCAAAAAGCTGGGACAGGGGCAACAAAAGACTGGGAAAGTTGATGAATGCTCAAAGAACACCTGTTTGGAACATTCCACAGGTGAACAGGTTAATTGAAAACAGGTGAGTGTCATGATTGGGTATAAAAGGAGCATCCCCAAAAGCCTCAGAAGTTCACAAGCAAAGTTGGGGCGTGGATCACCACTTTGTGAACAACTGCGTGAAAAAAATAGTTTAAGAACAATGTTTCTCAACGTTCAATTACAAGGAATTTAGGGATTCCATCATCTACAGTCCATAATATAATCAGAAGAGTCAGAGAATCTTGAGAACTTTCTACATGTAAGCAACAAGGCCCAAAACCAACATTGACTGCCTGTGACCTTCGATCCCTCAGGCGGCACTGCTAGGGCTGCAGCTATCGATTATTTTAGTAATCGAGTATTCTATTGATTATTCTGGCGATTAATCGAGTAATCGGATAAAAAGTACTTTTGCGTTTTTAACAACATCAACAGTCCAGGGCTCTCCCTAAGCAATGGCACAATGTCGCTGCGTCATCACGGAGATTGTCAAATTTAATGTATCCCTTTCTGTTTTCCTGGGCAATCATTTATTTTTTCACATCTTTACAAATTTTGGACCTTTCCTGGTGTCAGGAGCTCCGCCAAAGTCTTGACATTTTGCTGAAATGGCGATGGCATGTGGCTTTCTGTTTTTTGTTTACCCTAACTTGTAAAATTTAACCATTTTAATTTTTTTTTTTTTTTTTGAGGTTGGTGTGACTTTTTTTTAATTCCTCTTTCTCTGTGATTCAGTCAACGCATTTCAGATGGAGGTTGAACATGCAAGCCTCGCAGTCAGGTTTTTTAAAATTATTATTATTATTTTATTTGAGTTACCGTGTTTGTGAAGCGTTGTGTGTTGCCCAAAAAAGTGAAAATTGAAAAGTGAAACGCTCAGTGCGAGTCTGAGCAAAACACAGAAGGAAGAGTGGTCTTCTTCCAGAGACTGTCAGTGTGGCCGGGATGAAGCTGTGAGGGCAGTGCTGAGCCCATCACACCGGGCAGAGAGAGGCAGCCACCAGCCGCCACGGGAATAGCCACTCCCCATGTAAAGCAGAGAGCAGGCAGCGAACGAAATGGTGTTTTGTTTTATAAACAGACAAACACACTGCTTCACTTTAAATGCACAGTAAACTATTTCAGATGATCAGCCTGGACCGTTTTTCTCCTAAAAGGCTTTATTTTACTATGTGTCACGTTGGAAAGCTGTAGCTTTTGTGCTAATTTGATTAGCACTTACACAGCTCATGCATGCTCTAGTCTTCTTTTGTTTTTCTGGGGACGTTACAGCGCCACACAGGCCTATCATATGTACTACAATGTTAAACAAAGCTTCAAGGCACAGAATTTGCCTCAAACATTTTTTGTAATCGAATTATTCGAGTTACTCGAATAATCGTTTCAGCCCTAGGCACCTTATTAAAAACCAACATCATTGTATATAGGATCTTACCGCGTGGGCTCATGAACATTTCAGAAAACCATTGTCAGTTAACACAGTTCGTCGCTACATCTACCATGTAAAGCGAAAGCCATACATTAACAACGTCCAGAAACGCTGCCGCCTTCTCGGGGCCCGAGCTCATTTGAAATGGACAGACGCAAAGTGGAAAAGTGTGCTGTGGTCTGATGAGTTGACATTTCAAATTGTTTTTGGAAATCATGGACGTCGTGTCCTCCAGACAAAAGGGGATAAAAACCATCCAGATTGTTAGCAGCACAAAGTTCAAAAGCCAGCATCTGTGATGGTATGGGAGTGTGTTGGTGCCCATGGCATGGGCAACTAACACATCTGTGATGGCACCATCAATGCTGAAAGGTACATCCAGGTTTTGGAGCAACACTTGCTGCCATCTAAGCAACGTCTTTTTCAGGGATATCCCTGCTTATTTCAGCAAGACAATGCCAAGCCACATTCTGCACATTATAACACCGTGGCTTCGTAGTAAAAGACTGCGGGTACTAGACTGGCCTGCCTGCAGTCCAGACATGTCGCCCATTGAAAATGTCTGGCGCATTACGAAGCACAAAATACAATGAAGACTCCGGACAATGTGAACAACTGAAGGAGCAGTTCAAGCAAGAATGGGAAAGAATTCCACCAACAAAGCTTCAACAATTAGTGTCCTCAGTTCCCAAATGCTTATTGAGTGTTATTAGAAGAAAAGGTGATGTAACACAGTGGTAAACATACCACTGTCCCAGCTTTTTTAAAACGTGTTGCAGGCATTCATTTCAAAATGAGCAAATATTTGCACAAAAACAATACAGTTTATCAGTTTGAACATCAAATATCTTATCTTTCTGGTGTATTCAATTGAATATAGGTTGAAGAGGATTTGCAAATCATTGTATTCTGTTTTTATTTACATTTTACACAACATCCCAACTTCATTGGAATTGGGATTGTACGCAAGTGTGATGTTGTGTTATGATGACTAGTTTTTAAGTGAAAACTGTTAATTTTGATGCAGTCACAGTAAAAGCTGCAGTTCTGTGAAGGTTTCTGTGCACCTGCACAGACATGAGTCATAAACACAGCCTATCAATAACCATCTCTGGTCCAGGTACAGCTTTGTACACGATTAATTATGAGTGCTGTTATTAATAAAATCTAAAAAAAAAAATAAATAAATAATACATCTGCTGCCGGGGGAAAAACCGTCTTGGAGACATTTCTTTTCACAGCGAGCTGAGGGGAATGACAGGCAGCAGCAGCACAGACACACACATACACACACACACACACACACACACACACACACACAAGAGCTCCTCAAAGAAAAAAGAAAAAAAGCTTGCCACAAAACACAAAAGGGGTAAAATCCTGAACATGCCATGCCTCACCATGTTATATTGTTTTCCAAATGTAAACTCCACACAAACAAAGAAGAGCGCGCGAAGCCGGCTCCAGCTTCGCCTCTCTCACAAAAGTGGCACATTAAATAACATCCATTAATTCCTGGAAATAATGTATTCTGACTTTTTCCCAATGTAACAAATCCATCTCCGTGTCCAGGCAGTCTGTTAAAAATAGTGTCAGATGTCCCGACGTCCATGTCCACAGCTGCAGTAAACCAGCATCCACACAATCAGCGCGTCACCATACTTTAGGTTCCAAAATCCGACACTGAAAAAGTTAAGAGTTTCAGGGTGAAGCGTGTCATCTCCTCTCTGTAAATCTGAGCCATCACTTTCGAATAGCAGCTCAGAAGCTTTGTTTCAGATGGAGAAGGTTTGTTTTCCTCTGTCTGTCAGTCATTGGGATGTTTCTGTTTTGCTAATAAGGATGTCACACACTGAAAAATGCTGAGAATTGCAGAGTGAGATGTTTTCCAGAAATGCACCTGCTCACGCTCAGAGTGAAAGGAATAAAATACATCAGAGATCACTAATTATTAGCACATGTGCAGAGACACTTACAATCATGAGTACTTTTATGTTGTCTTACTAATTGGGATGTTTAAAAACGTGAGCCGTGCCCTTTAACACGTCTGAACTTATTAATAAGACATTTTATGGAGGTTAGCACAGTGACGTCACTTCCTAGTTTAGCGACTTGCTAACTGCTTCATTTCTGGTATATTATGTAAAAGCAAGCAAGAAATAAACACTTTCAAAACTGAAAACACTGTTCTTGTAACTTGATAACACCTCTGGTGTTATTTATAAGACATTGTGCAGACATTAGCTTGCATGGTAACTTTCACTAACTCAAAGCTAACTTTCTATGGAGTTAAATTTGTCTCAATAATATGTGCAAATGCACAGAGTGGTCTACAAATATTCCTTGATTTGCACAACATGAAGAAATGATGAAGTACAAATTGTATGTAAGACAATAGGATCGTAATAACTAAACAACTGCAAATTATAAATAACACAATGCTCATACAGCATAGGGTATTTTAGCATTGCATTATATTATAAACTGTACTGGCCCATAGCCTGACAGTGGGCCAAATAACCGCCGCGTCAGCGGGCAAATGCCAATGTTGAGTCCTGAGTAGCCATATTCTGATCCAAATCAAAACCAAAATGGAATGGGCTCTTCCACCTGATAACTGTAATCACTAACTGTTATTTATGGCAAATATCTTTTTTCCCCTTCAAAAACTAATAAGATGAGCTTCATGACATACCACAGTTATACTATAACAATTGGAGCTGCACCAATTAATTCATTTTTAAATTAATCACCAACTACTTAAGTGATCATTTTGAGTCTTACTTAATGTCCAAAATCTGATTATATCATCTTAAATGTGAAAATGTTCACATTTAAGATGATATAATCAGATTCTACTCTACTCTCAAATGGAAAATCTTTGGATTGTGGACAAAACAAGACACTTGAGGACATCATCTCGGACTGTGGGAAATACTCAACATTTTCTTACACCAAACGACAATGAAAACATCATCAGTTGCACACAAGTAATCACCAAAAGCTGCATTTTTGTTTTTTATGCAGACAACAATCTGGTTGTTATTCAGTGATGAAAGTGAGCTTCGGAGTTTTTGGCATGGGCCGAAGGCCTGAAGCCCCTGGCCGGGGGGCCTAGGGATTCTCCCCAAGAAAAATTTGAAATGTCAGATGCATTCTGATGTATTTTCAGGTCTATTTACTCACCAAATAAAATTTCCAAAAAAAATTTCAGTTTTTGTTGGGTCAGGTCCATTTTTCCAGAGACGAGTCTTTTCACACAACTTGAAGGCTATCATGATATAATTGTGTGAAAAGACTCTTTTCCCATATTGGCGAGATGACAAAACTGCAGTACAGTCTGTTACATGGATCAGAACACTGTGTTATTACATTTCTAAAATCTACATCTACATACACAAAATCTACATACACAGTGGACTGTTACTGTTCTCTCTATATATTTATCTAAACATTTGACTTCAGCTATTTGTGCTTTAATAATAACTGATAGTGTCTTAAAATAAAATTTGATACAAGGAAAGCTGCATCTACTGTTCATTAAGTCACCAATATAATTTTTAGTTAGGAACAATTAGTTTAGGAACACTGATTTGGGTTTAAATTAGATTCTTATTCACTTCTATAAATGGGAAACGTAATAACAGATTGTTCCATCTAGTGCCGACATCAGCATATCTGGGATACTGACAACTTAAGTCCTGTGAATGGTGCAAACATTTTTTACATTAATATTTGACTTCTACAAGCATGTTGAATATTTATATTTTCCTCCACATGAATATTTTACACCCATGTAACGGAAGAAACCATGAAATGAAGCTTTAGCAGGCTAACATATCACATTTGCAAGTAAATTAGTGCAGCAGATAAGTGAATATTTACTGAGGGATCCTTGAAATGGTGATGCAAGCACCAAATTTGGCACACATACTCCTTAGACATTACTGATTTAAAAATGCCTAGTGGCCACATGAACTTTCAATAGGCAGCCAAGAAGGAGTCAATTGAAAAATTACACAGGGGTCAAAATTTAAAAATGCTCCAATCATACTGAAAGGTACTCCATATTATTTGTCTGATCATAAAGATTCCAAAAATCTGTGAATGAATGTTATGGAGTGAAATGTTATTTCAGTTATCCACTGCACTAAATTTATCCCAAAGACAGATTACGATTTGTGTGAAATAACTTGAATAATGTCAACTGGCAATGAATTCCATCAAACACATGATTAAAAAAAGACTTACCAGGAGTGTTAATGTTTCCAAATAAATGATGAATAAAAAAAGTCTGTTTGGCATTTTGTTTTTGTTGAATTTATTCATGATGAAATTTAAACAGTCTCCTGCAGCAGAACAACATTTCGTCTAGGGCTGCGGCTATAGAATACTTTTGAAATCGGGTATTCCATCAATTTTTAATTGATTAATCGAGTAATCAGATAAAAAGTACTTTCGCGTTTTTAACCAACATCAATAGTCCAGGGATCTCCCTAAGCAATGGTACAATGTTGCTGCGCCATCATGCAGATTGTCAAATTTAGTTTATCCCTTTCTGTTTTCCTGGGTAATTATTTATTTTTCACGTCTTTACAAGTTCTGGATCTTTCCCAGTGTCAGGAGCTCAGCACTCCCCTGACACCCAACCGTAAGCGCAGGCGGTCAGTGTAATCCTCAGTCAGTCAGGCTACACGTGAACATGAGCACAGCCTGTGAAAAACTGGGCTCCGGAGTGCAGCTCTTCCACAAAAACACATTGATAACACATCTGCATCCTGTTGATGGAAACTCTGATCAAATCCAAATAAAGGCGGTTTTTGAATAAACTTGATTGACTTAAAGTGCACGTAGAGAGGAGCGCAGCCAGCGGACCAAACCATGTGTTTTTTAAAAACAGACAAATGCACTGCTTTGCTTTAAATGTGCAGTAAGTCTATTTCAGATGATCAGCGAGGACCCTCTTTCTCTTAAAAAGCTTTATTTTACTCTGTGTGTTGCATTGGAAAGCTGTAGCTTTTGGTGCTATATTGATTACCTCTTACACAGCTTATGCAAATGCTCTAGTATTCTTCTGTTTTTTTCTGGGGACGTTACAGCACCACACACAGACCTGTCATATGTACTACAACATTAAACGGAGCTTCGAGGCACAGAATTTCCTCAAACATTTTTTGTAATAAAATTATTGAAGTTACTCCACTAATCGCTTCAGCCCTAGTTTTGTCCATTTCCTTTGTCATTTCAACATGACGCAGAGTTCATGGTAAAACCTGTAATAGCGTCTCTCATTCGCTGCTGTGTGGTCAAGCGGCGCCGCATTACATTAACCTTCAGTCTCAGATCAGGAAGTGAAAACATGAGACTTAATATCCATTAGGGCTGCCACGATTAGTCGACTAGTCATGATTACATCGATTATCAAAATAGATGCTGACTAATTTAATAATCACATAGTCTTTTTTTTTTTACTTTGTTTTTCTCTCAAAACTGCTGCTGTATCTTCCGTTGCCTTCCTGTCCTTGATGCACATGTGCAGTAGTGGTAATTCGGGTCAGCCGTGATGTCACCAGAGAAATTATGCCCAAAGAATATCATGGCTGGCCGGCAACGAAGCGCAAACGTTTGTGAGCATTTAAATCAAATTAAAGAGAAAAATGTGCAATGCAAAATCTGCAAGGCAGACCTTGCCATCCACGGCAGTACAATGGCGATGCAGGAGCATCTGAGAAGCAAACACATTGTGGCTGATTCTGACAAAGCAAGAGTCGTCTTGGTAAGTTAGCGGCTAACTGGCTCATTAGCTGCTAACATTAACGTCGATAGTGAACTACCTACTTAGCCGTAAATGTTAACATTAACAATGACTATTTCATTAGGCTTAGCACACGTGTTTGCTGTAATGTTTTAACAGCAATGGCATGTTTGAACAGGAAATGTGATGATGCTAATGTTTTATAACGCTAAGTTACTGTGCTAAAAAATATGTTCCTCTTCAATGAATGATTTTGTTACCAAGTAAAAGTTGAATGAACTGCCATCTTAACTATCTATTTTTAGTTAGCACATACCTTAAACACTTCAAGCTTGAAGCTAATGATGGCTATATAAGAACAGCTGCATGCTGGTGCATTAAGATGCAATTTACGTATGATCCGATTAGTCAGCGATTAGCAAAAATAATCAGTGACTAGTCGATTATCAAAATAATTGGTTGTGGGTGTCCTAATATCCACTGTGACATCTCATCTGAAATGTTTTCAAACAATGTTGCAAATACAAACATTCTGAAAGACAGACGGCACACTAAACCCAACCCTTCTTCTTCATCTCTTGAATTTATTGACAGTTTGCAAATCAACACGGTGCATTACGGCAACCAACTGTTTGGGTATGGAGCATTAATGGATTCTGACGTATGCTATCAAAATATCCCAGTGTTGCCTCCCGAACGGAATCGGTCTGCCCTGCCTTCACTGCACATGCGTCATTTCTATGTGTCAGCTGCAGTACACCGATTATCACCTCGTTTCTGCTTAAAACTGCAGTCCAGTCATCATCTATCTTAGCGACAGATATCTGAAGCTTTTGTACAACAATCATTTCCACATAAATTTAACATTATTTCTTAATAAAAGACGGAGAAAGCAATCAGAGCGCAGCAGCCAGACCGAGCTGCTGCATTCACTGCGCCGCCGTCATTTCAAAGTGTCAGTAGCGACTCACGGATTATCGCCTCGTTTCTGCTTAAAACTGACTTTAGAATGATTTAAGAGTTTTTGCCTTATCTGATGGTTAATAACCACATTATTCCCTTTGAATGCTTTGGTGTAGAGAGTCAGTCTCAGACGAGCAGCTATGGTTCCAAATAACGTATGTGCAGTGAAAGCAGGGCGGACCCATTGTTTTTTGGGGGGGCAGTTTGGTCTGCGACACCAGAAACGTTTACCATGTAAGTAAAACCCCGGATTCCCAGGAATTTCTGGGAAACCTTCCTCACTGTTATTACAGCAAAATATTCAGATCTTAAACAAGTCCAATTTTTAGATTCTCCATCCTGATAAGTGCAATACTCCCAATAAATTTCATGACAATAGCCTTGTCTTTCAGAAATTAACTTACATGATAAAAAGCTCAATCTTGAATTTTTTTATACAGAGACAGACAGACAGACAGACAGAAGAAAAAGGTTATCATAAAGAAATGATACAACTCAAACACCAACAAATGATGAACGGCTGAAAACTGCAGAAGAAATCTATGTTTTGGAGCACTTGACACATAAGAGCAACCTCAAGAGGAACAATGTTAAGAGAAATTAATGTTTTCACATCATCGATGAGGTAATAACAGAGCCACTGAATGCCCAAAGAATTTTGTGCTTTGTCATTTCCCATAATGCAATATATTGCTACACACAAACTGGAACTCTTCACAAGCTTTCATGTGCATGCACCATTATGTAGCAATGCATTGCATTTTGGGTGATGACAAAACACCAAACTAATAGGTTATGTATAGCCACTGCTATCCCGATCTTCTGTTGTTTTCAGGATATGTCTTTAGTTCTTCTATACTTTTCTGCATTTGAAAAACTAAAGTAACAGCATTGTTAAGAACACGATCATTCAGATCAGACTGATCATTCCACCAAGTTTTTACACAGAGCTAATTTATCTTTTGAGAACCCCAGTAATCACACAACTTTTAAAGAAACCAGTCTGAACATTGAATATAAACCAAAGCATCAGTAAGTGTAACTATTTTGAAAGATGTGTTGAAAAACAGGATTATAACACCTACACATAACCTCCTTTGCGTAAATAAGACAGAACGTTAATTAGTTCGTTTAGTGGTGTACTTTCCCAATTACTATTTTAGAAGCCGATCACTATCTAACAGGAAGGCGTAACCGAATCCCCGCAAGCGCAGTTAGCTGGTTTCATCGAAACTCTCCACGAAGACATGGCCCAAGTCATAGAAATACTATGTCGCAGCTGTTCCACGGCCTTTTAACGCCCTAAACGCAGCACAGGTTAAGTAGCTTTTTGCACAGCCGGACGCTAACCCTGTTCTCCAACACACATAAACAGGCTCCCTAGCTAACAAGCTAATTCACCTTTCCACAAGTCCATCAATGATGGTCAGCGTACGACATAAAAGTTGCGCTGTCGCCGGAGCTGCAAGTCACAAACGCGCCGTCCCTTTCCTGAACTACACACGGGGAGATGGAGCTGTCGCTGACCGCCTACGTCCGTTATCGGACACGCAGCCAAACCAGGTCGCCACAAAACGCGTAACGCCCACTATTGTTCGGGGGGGGCTGCCTTGATTGCATCTTCACAAGTCAGCCGTAAAATGCATGGCTCAAATCTGAAGCACGCAAAAAAAAAAAAAAGCTCCACCAGAGCGCTGATCGCTGCTAAAAAGAGACCAACGAGCTTTTCGTTAAGATGCCAAAATGTCAGGAATGTCACATACACTGGCACCACTCTGAAAACACAGCTGTTCAGGGCTGGATACCGCTCACGTTTGTCGATAAAAAAAAAAGTATAAATGCGGTGGACCTGTCCGATAATGGGTGTATACTCTTCTGCAAGCTAACTACACAGCTATGAGCTAACGCTAACTCGCCAGCTAGCTCTCTCTGCGACACGGTTCTAAGCGCTGAGTGCAAACACAAGTGGTACAGTATATGGCACCAATAAAGGCCAGCACTGTTCAACGCCGTTATAACCAAGACAGCTGTTAGAAAAGAACAATTTAATCAGCAGGTCGCTCACCAACTTGGAGCATCCACCCTGCTGACAGCGAACCCCCGAGTCTGTGTGACCGCTGTCAAGTCCGCGGCAATTACACAAAACACTACTTCCGCCCGCGGCTTCTTCTGCTTCGTGGTTTATTACTGCGGTTTGTAAACAATGAACCTGCTCGTGCGTACCACCTAGTGGAACGGAGTGGGATATTTTTTAAACATGTTTAGTATATATATTTATTTGGCAATATAATTTCTGCTTCTTTTTTACCTAAGTCGTTATAGACACCAAATTATGGGGAAATGGCGTGAAAAGAAAAGCATGTGTTATAAATGCTGTTTTTAATGTCTCTGTTGCTTTAACTGAGAAAGAACTGCTCCCCACACCATGCCAGGGAGGCGTATCTCACAGTGAACAAAACTCACTCAGTAGGCATGTCTGACACAAATAGACTTCCTTCACAAATGTCACAAATTTTTAAAAACATAATATTTGAAGCATGAATTTTGATTGCAGCAGGGTAGTTTTGACATGCACACATGTGGAACTGTCACACTTTGATGGTGTTTAACATGAAACCCAAACTGGATTTTACCACTAAAGGTACATAAAATTGATTTTGCCCAAAAAATCTAGTTGATTGACATGCTGGAAGGATTACATCTCCCAGCTATCTTGGGAACACCTCGGGATTCCCAAGGAGGACTTTGAGGGCCTGGCTGAGGATCCGAAAGTGTGGGATGAGCTGCTTAGGGTAACCCCCTGCTGCCATTGTGATAAAGATCCAGACAAAACACCAGATTTTACTGAATAACAATAACTAGCGCATTGCCAGTGGGGATCCACAAGCTCTAGATTGGGTAGTGTTTATAAAATATTTAGCTGACATTTTGCAAGGGTGGTAATAAAATATGCAATGTTTCTATAATGATTTTAACTGAAAGTGCAGGATATTAAAATGAGAAACTATTCATTTTTTGGCACATTTAGTTGATGTAATGTTTTATAACTGGCAAGGTTGAGATATTTCCTTTGATCAGAGCGTTTGTCTGGTTACCAGGGACTGAGTAATGATACCAACATCCATTGTTCATTGTTGTTACATAATAGCCCTATTTTCTCCAAAAATATTAGTCCTATCAACTTTCAGTTTTCACAGTGTTCATTCCTGACCCAAAATACATAAGCATACCAAATGGCAAATATCAGCTCTATACATATTCTCTGTGATGGAAGTTACACACATGCACACATGTACACAGAGGCCACTTGGCTTTTAATATATAGATAATAATAAGAAAAATTATAATACTTGCAAGTGCAAAACAATGAAATTATGATTGATATCTTGACTACTTTCTCACTGCTGAGACAGGCTCCAGCCCCCCAACCCTTAACTGGAGTAAGGGTGTAGAAAATGGAAGGATGGATGGATTATTTTCTAAATTGTGAGAAAGGCAATTTTAGATTGATTTAATATCATTAACTCCAATGTAACATTCCAACGTAATCGATCGTCCAGAAAGTATTCACAGTGCTTCAGTTTGTCCACATTTTTTTATGCTACAGCCTTATTCCGAAATGGATTAATTATTTTTCTCAAAGATCTACACACAATTATCAATAATTGCAATGTGATTTTTTTATTATTATTATTTATTTATTTATATTTTTTATTTTTGCAAATTTATATTTAAAAAACTAAGAAATCACATGTACATAAGTTTTCACAGCCTTTGTCATAAAGCTCAAAACTGAGCTCAGGTGCATCCTGATTCCACTACAGCTTAATTGGAGTCCACCTGGAGTAAATTTAATTGATTGGACATGATTTGGAAAGGCACACACCTGTTTACATATAAGGTCCCAAAGTTGACAGTGCATGTCAGAGCACAAACCAAACATGAAGTCAAAGGGATTGTCTGTAGACCTCAGAGAAAAAATTGTCTCAAGGCACCAATCTGGGGAAGGGTACAGAAACATTTCTGCTTCCAATGAGCACAGTGGCCTCCATCAGCAGTAAATGGAAGAAGTTCAGATCCACCAGGACTCTTCCTAGAGCTGGCTACCCGTCTAAACTAAATGATTGGGGAAGAAGGGGCTCAGTCAGGGAGGTGACCAAGAACCCGATGGTCACTCTGTCAGAGCTCCAGCATTCCTCTGTGAACAGAGGAGAACTTTCCAGAAGGACAACCATCTCTGTATCAATCCATCAATCAGGCCTGTATGATGGAGTGGCCAGACAGAAGCCACCCCTTAGTAAAAGGAGTTTGCTAAAAAGCACCTGAAGGACTCTCAGATCATGAGAAACAAAATTCTCTGGTCTGATGAGACAAAGATTGAACTCTTTGGTATGAATGCCAGGCATCATGTTTGGAGGAAACCAGGCACCATCCCTACAGTGAAGCATGGTGGTGGCAGCATCATGCTGTGGTGATGTTTTTCAGCAGCAGGAACTGGGAGACTAGTCAGGATTGAGGGTATGATGAATGCAGCAATGTACAGACACCTGGATGAAAACCTGCTCCAGAGCGCTCTTGACCTCATCATCTTTCAGGACAATGACCCAAAGCACACAGCCAAGATATCAAAGGAGTGGCTTCAGGACAACTCTGTGAATGTCCTTGAGTGGCCCAGCCAGACCTGAATCTGAATGAACATCTCTGGAGAGATCTGAAAATGGCTGTGCACTGACGCTCCCCATCCAACCTGATGGAGCTTGAGAGGTGCTACAAAGATGAATGGGAAAAACTGCCCAAAGATGGTGCATCAAGCTTGTGGCATCATATTCAAAAAGACTTGAGGCTGTAATTGCTACCAAAAAGTATGTACATGTAATTTCTTAATTTTTGATTTTTAATAAATTGCTATGCTTTTTAATAAATTTGCTATGCTTTTTTGCTTTAAAAACTTTTTTCATGTTGTCATTATGGGATGTTTTGAGTAGCATTCTGAGGGGGAAAAATGAATTTACTCCATTTTGGAATAAGGCTGTACATAATATGTGAAAAAAGTGAAGTGCTGTGAAAACTGTCCGAATGCACTGTACATTTGCAGTTGTGAATAATATAATGCTTCCATAACAATTTTCTTGTCTATTCACATCATATTTAAACAAATTTGAGGCCAAAATAACTTCAGACATTATTAGTAGGAGAAGACTTTCATTTCTTTTCCTTTTTTGTATATGATGCATATGTTTTTTATTTTTGTGTCTTTAATTTGTTTTAATGGTTATTATAGTATTTTCATATTTTAATGTTGTGTTTAAAATGATAATACTTTCAAATTTCTGAGGTGAAAGTGCTTTATAAATACAAGTATTATTGTTATCATTATTATTTATTATTACTATTTTTTATTAATGTTTGTGTTGTGATGTGTAAATTGTTTGTGCAAACCGCAGACTCTGTCGCCCTCTACTGTTTGATAGCTAATATTACAGTCTACAGACTATTGCTAAAATAGCCACTAGAGGGCGATAACATCCACAAACTGTTGCTGCACATAACTTCAATCTGGTAGAAATATGGCAAAACATCCTTTGCAGTACCATGTGAGAAAACAGTTCATCTCTTGGTTAAATAATGAAACAATGTTATATAATTAATTTGTGTGCTTCTGTCATTGTCTGCGGCATCTATGTTACGTACATGTGTTTTGCATTATTTTTATTCTTGTGCAGCATAAATTGCTCTGCAAAGAAAGGTTCCACTGCAATGAGCACAACAGTGGAATTAAATTAAATTTCCATAAATGTTCATGGCGTTTGATCATTTGAGTTGCACTGTGTGCTGCAGCAGTGCTGTACTATCACTGTACTCCGTAGGGCACTCCAGCTCTGGATATAGTATGTCATGCGGAGGAGGGGCCTGCAAGAATCTGGACGGGGTGGCCTTCAAAAGGTCTTTGCACTGATGTGCACAGTCCCACTCAGTCAGGACAACTGAGTGCAGCGGAGTCCCTGCTGGCACCATGGCACTCACACAGGACCCGACTTTCCACAAGCTGCAGGACTGGCACACGGCCCACGCTTTGAGCCTCAACATGAGGCACATGTTTAATGCTGACAAGGAGAGATTCAACAAATTCAGGTACCGTAAACATCAATGAATTTTATTTTGCTGTCTGGAAAAAATGAAAGTGTAAATCAGTGGCATCCAAAGCATTCCAGAAAGGGCCAAGAGGGTGCAGGTTTTCTTTGCAGCCACTGACTCCAGCAGGTGATTTCACTGATGAACTCATCCCATCTGTTCAAAATGATGTTAATCAGGTTGAAAACCTGATTAAAATCAGATAAGTACAGATGTAATGAAAATCTCCAAAGGTATTCAACAACAACCAAGACCTGACTAGTGAGGGAAGCCACCAAGACACCACAAATGGGAAGGAGTTGTGTGTGTGTGTGTGTGTGTGTGTGTGTGTGTGTGTGTGTGTGTGTGTGTGTGTGTGTGTGTGTGTGTGTGTGTGTGTGTGTGTGTGTGTGTGTGTGTGTGTGTGTGTGTGTGTGTGTGTGTGTGACTGCAGAAACTGGGGACAGTGAAGTTTTGTTCTGTCACAGTTTTGTGGTGGAGCTTAACAGAGAAAGACAATTAAAAAGAAAATATCTGAAATCTAGGCTTAAGTTTATCCCATGCTCTGGCTGATGCTCTGTCTTTGTTTTATTTGCCACCTTTCAATGATTAAAAAAGTTGAGAATATTTAAAAAAGGCAACCCTCTATAATACGTTTTTGAGTTTACTCAACTTACAAACATTAGTTAGATGTTAACTAAAAATGTCTGCAGGTGGTTGGCTTCAATTCTCTCATTTACTGAGCTCCCCCCCCACCCCACCCCCACCCCAGTGTGACATGAAGCTGTGTGACTGGTGAAGCAATAAAGAAAAACACACACACACACACACACACACACACACACACACACACACACACACACACACACACACACACACACACACACACACACACAAAAGAGTTGCACTATTTCCCATTTCTCCCATCACAACAACAAAAGTCTACAATTCTTTGAGTGCCATGCTGTCTTGGTGGCTTCCCTCACTCTTATTCTTGCATGGTCATTGAATGTTGCATGAAGGAATTTCATGTTTTTTCTTAATGTGGGGTGGTGGTGGGTGCATACACTTTGTAGATGTTGCATTCTTGTTGTGTGTGTTTGTAGATTTGTCAGATCACAAAAGTGTTACTGCCATTTTTTTCCAGCAAAACACTGAAAACTGATGATGGAGACATTCTTCTGGATTACTCCAAGAATCTCATCACAGAAGAAGTCATGAAGTTGTTGATTGAACTGGTAAATGTGAATAGTGTATTTTATCTTATTGGCATGTGTCCAACACGCCGTGCTGCAGGAAGCCACAGATCATTAATCCAACTCATCACTTCACTTTTTTTTTTTTTTTAGCCTAAAATATGTACATTCATGGAGATACTGTATGTATTTTTAGTATTATCTGAGGTTGCATTCTCTTTACATTTATTGTTGTCTTCAGGCCAAGTCGCGAGGTGTGGAAGCTGCACGAGAAAGAATGTTTGCTGGAGAGAAGATCAACTTCACTGAGGTTCTCCTTGTCCACATGTGGTCTTTACTTTTAGCAGACTTCCGAGCTGCAGTATGTAGGATTTAGTGTCATCTAGTGGTCAGGTTGCAGATTGCATTATGCCGTCACCACTCACAATAGGGGGAAACTCCTGGCTCCTTTTTTTTCTTCAGTTTTCTGGTTGCACTGCAAAATACCAAAGCTGGAGTAAGTATGTCCCCATTGGGCTACTGTATCAAGGGGGCTGAGGGGGTATCTGAGGGGGCCCGCTTCCATGTTGTTGTTGTTGTTCTTCTTCTTAATAATAACATATTTATTCGTGAAATATTTCACATAAATACAACAGAAAACAATAAAAATTAAATAGGTAAAAATAAAATTAAAAATAACAATCTCCTCAGGAACAAGATAGATCATTAATAATCCATTGCAATCCTTGTTTGTTAAGAAAACCATCATTTACAAAATTATCTCTCATCTCAACAAGTTCTACAATTTGACCACAGACTCGTACATCTTCCTCACTTAGTGTATTGTATCTATAAAAACCAGACAATAAATTGCCTAAATTATTGTTTTAACATGACAATGAGATATTTTATACCTTTGAATAACAAATCTCAGATTATTGCCCATTCTTGAGCTGATCGATACTGTTCCTAAATATATGACTTATTGTATCATTCTCATGTCTGAGACCCGTTACAAAGAACTTAAGAAATCTCTTATGTAACATAACATCGGGCAGTAACAAACCTGTAATAATAGGCAAATACCTGCTATGACACATATTGGGGAGACCCCATAACTTACGCTGAGCTTTTCTAATAGCAACGTATAATCTATCACATTCCTTTGTATAGAAGGCACAATTCTGAAAACTGTAAAAAAAAAAAAAAAAAAAAAAAAAAAAAAAACTGCAACAACATTGTTTAAATAAAGAATTTTTGGCTTTTGAAGTAACAGTGTGAAAATCTCCTAAAAGGAATTAAACTTGACATTGAAATCACTGACAACATGTTTATCTAAATTGTTATTTCTGTCTTTAGAAATGTTATGACCAAGATAGTTAATCTCAGTGAGTACTCTGACTTCCAGCCCATTTACACAGATAGAGGGGTTAACATTGTCCCCAAAAATGTCAACTGGCTTTTACTACCATTGAATACAACATCATGTTCATTTGCAATTTTTCGCAAACAGAAACCATCTTGCACAGAGCAAACTGAGTTGGTGACAGCAAAATCACATTGTCAGTGTAGGCCACTGTACCACAGTACACACCCACTACATTACAACCACAGCCTTCTGCCTCAAGCCCCTCAATAAGACAGTTAACATGAAGGCCTCTTCTGCTCATAAAAACTCCCTAAATCCTACATACTGTTGCAAAACTAGAATCTGTCAAATGGAAATGTGTATTTTCTTTATTTGTGCAAAACTGTGTGCTGTCATTTGGTTTTGTGGCACGGCGTCTCTGCAGGGCCGCGCTGTGCTCCATGTGGCTCTGAGAAATCGCTCCAACACTCCCATCATGGTTGACGGTAAAGACGTGATGCCACATGTCAACCAGGTTCTGGAGAAAATGAAGGGTTTCTGTCACGTGAGCGAAAAATAACTCTTTCTCACACACACACTCGTGCTTTTCAAACTGCATCAGTTGGATTCAGTTCTGAATGTGTTGACTGTGTGTGTTAAATGTAGAGGGTTCGCAGCGGCGAGTGGAAGGGATACACAGGAAAGAGCATCACAGATGTGGTGAACATTGGCATCGGGGGATCTGATCTTGTGAGTGGGATTTATGATTTTGCAAAAACTCAATGAGTCATCAACATTTTTTTTTTCACTTTTCCAGGACAATTAGCCTCATTTTCCTCTGAAATATACTGTAACTCACCAATTACTTTGTGATTACATTCGTGTGACCTTTAGGGGCCCCTGATGGTGACTGAGGCTCTGAAGCCGTACTCAGAAGGTGGACCACGTGTGTGGTTCGTGTCCAATATTGATGGAACGCATATTGCCAAAACTCTGGCACAACTCAGCCCAGAGACCACGCTCTTCATCATTGCCTCCAAGGTACCCAGAAAAGATATGGATAACATTTTACATCTTAAAATAATAATTTAACTGAAATTCATGTCCAGACAGATAAATCTGGCTGAGTTTAGTTCTTTGCATTTCTAACATAAAAAGTTTTTAAAGTATTATACATTGCTTTTACATGCATATGTGATATTTATTTGAATTTTATTATGTAATGTACTACAATGGGCACTCAGACATTCCATCTGGAATACAGGCAAATTAATTCTTCTTGGTTGATTGTTACCATAGTGATCTGTATTACATTTGATCAGTTCTGCCCAACATTTAACAATTTTTCTTTGATAAACACAACTGTTTAAGCTATATTGGGAACAAATTGTTTGAGTTAAACAGTTCTGGTCTTGAGTTTAACCTTTCAAGGTCACCCAATGTCAAAGGTCATATGACAAATCTCATCTCATCTGGGATCAGGTCGTGGGGGCAACAGCTCCAGCAGGGGACCCCAAACATCCCTTTCCGGGGCCACATTAACCACCTGTGACTGGGGGTATTGCGGCATTCCCAGGCCAGTATGAAGATAGGTTAGGTTTAGGAAAGACGGGGTGGACAATCAGCCCAGCAGTGCGTAGGCCACAAATGATTCCATTGCTCGCCCTAAAATAAACCTTCTTAGCTAAAACTTTTGGAACTCTTGATAAAGCATACCGGGTTTCTTAGCATTGGTTTCCTAATCTGGTCAGGTTCCAAGATAAAGGAACCAAAAAACCTCTGCCTCAGTCCACCTCATGCTGGACACTGGCCCAAAAAGTGGGAGTGACATCTCAGGTTCCTCCCCACAGGCTGTACATGTACTGACCTGGTGGAGTCTCATTACCATTCTATGTCTGTTCAAGAGGTTGTGACCTCTGAGGGTCCCAACCACTGTAATTATTATACTTCTAGACAGCCAAGCTAGCTCCCTGAGGTTTGGTCCTTCCATGAGGTTTTTTTTTGCCTGCCTGCAGTCAATCAAGCGCTGCCATCATTTGTGGTGCTGCTTCCTGATCCAGCTCTGGAGAACAGTCTCCTGCACAGCAGTTGACACCCCTACAACAGGCTCTGGACCCACAAATTTAGTTGAGCTCCACGACTTTGCGAGCCGGACCACTCTCTCACTACCTGGAATACCTGTATGACCAGGTACCCTCACCACAACTACAACATTAGTGTCTCCCAGCGTGTTAAGTGCCTGGGCACACTTCCACACCAAAGCTGATGAGAAGAGTGGCCTTTTAACGGCTCTTATACACGCCTGACTATCTGAGTAAGTAAAGACTTTTACCCTTAAACAAAAACAACATAACAAAAACAACAGTCAAAAAACACTGTGAGAATAAACACTTACAAGGTGGAGTACAGGGTACAGTTGGACACAGAGTGACAGAAACATGAGCAAACGTAATCAACCGGCATTAATACTGGCTTAAATACTCAACAGATTATCAACAGGTGCAACAAGGATAAACGGAAAAGCTGGGACACTTTGGGAAAATAAAGGAATGCACAGAGACGAAAAATAAACAGGCAACCTAAAGAGTTTGAAAATAAAACCAGATCAAGAAATGACAAACCGTAACAACACGTGCATGTAACGCAAAGGACAACGTGGAACAGAACATCAGATCACAGAGAACTAACTCAAATGCGGAAATAAACTACACAAAGCACAACATAGAAACACAACAAGATCAAGAGGGGCGAGACCCTCAGACATTGAGGAACTGTCAGATGCCATGCACACCTGTCAGGCATAACCAAGACAGTTGCACACGGCCGAGGAACAGGAGGGCGAGACAATGGGAGAACGCTCATGCGCGCGCGCACACACACACACACACACACACACACACACACACACACACACACACACACACACACACACACACACACACACACACATGCAGACAACCCGCAAACAAGAACACACACTTGAACTCCTTTCACTTAGGGCAAAACCTCATTCCCTACCGAGAGTAGGCAATCCATCAGATTCTTACTGAGAACCATGGCCTCAGATTTAGAGGTGCTGATCCTCATCCCAGCCGCTTCATACTCATCTGCAAACCAACTCAGAGTGCTGGAGAACACAGGCTGTTGAAGCCAACAGGACCACATCATCTGCAAAAAGCAGTGACGAGACCCTCAGCCCACCAAACAGAAGATCCTCACCCAGACTACACCTCGATATGCTGTCCATGAATATTACAAACAGGATTGGTAACAAGGTGCAGCCCTGGTGGAGGCCAACCCCCACCAGAAATGAGTCCGACTCACTGCAGAAAACCCGAATGTAGCTCTCACTTTCTGAGTAGAGACTGTATGGCCCTCACTCCATACTCCTGCAGCACCTCCCACAGTATTGCTTGGCATACCCGATCATACACCTTCTCAAAGTCCACAAAACACATGTAGACTGGATGGTCATACTCCCAGGCTCCTTCAAGGATCCTTGTAAGGGTGAAGAGCTGGTCAGTTGTTCCACGGCCAGGACGGAACCCGCATTGTTCCTCTTCAATCTGAGGTTTGACTATCAGCCGAACCCTCCTTTCTAGCACCATGGAGTACACTTTACCAGGGAGGCTGAATAGTGTGATGCCCCTGTAGTTGGCACACACTCTCTGGTCCCCCTTTTTAAATATGGGAACCACCCCAGTTTGCCACTCCTTAGGCACTGTCCCAGACCTCAATGCAATATTGAAGAGACGTCTCATCCAAGACAGTCCCTCCACACCCAGAGCCTTCAGCATTTCTGGATGGATCTCATCTACCATCAGGGAAATTCCAGCTCTGTCGCTACTATAGACGGCACACCGGTTTGATACAGGAATTCCTCAAAGTGTTGCTTTCGGCACCCGATTACCTCCTTAATTGAGGTCAACAGGGTCCCTTCAGGAATGGAAGCTTTGAACATTACCCATTCTGGTTCAATGCCCCTAACCTCCACAGGGATGCCAGAAAAGCTCCGCCGGAGGTGTGACTTGAAGATCTTTCGGACAGTGGGCTCCTCCAGATATTCCCAGTTCACCCGCACTATCTGTTTGGGCTTACCAAGTCTGTCCATAGTCCTCCCCCACCCTCTGATCCAACTCACCACCAGATGGTGATCACTTGACAGCTCTGCCCCTCTCTTCACCTGAGTGTCCAGAACAGGCGGCCTCTGATCAGATCACCATTTTTTCTCAAAATCAGATCACTTTGTGCTTGTCTAACCCTGAAGTATTCCACCAAATTTGTTCCCAATCAGATTAAAACTCTGTGTTCCCTTGTGCAAACAGAAACAAGGGGCCAAAAACACTTCCATGTCAGAATGCAACAAAAGTGTACGCATGGTGTTTGTCATATCAGTCATTGCATGTTTTATGTCATCAATGCTTACATTAGAAATAAGCAGCAATGTGGTTTTTTGTTGTTTCAATGTCATCCTTGTCCTTTTGCATGCATATTGCAAATACCAGCAGGGTACCTGGACAATGCCTATAGGTGAGGGGTTCTTAAATATTCAGTTTAACATGATGGAAATGTTGCATGGTGGAAGGGTTTGATATTGACTGCTGACCTTTAATCCTGATCACTGGCCTTTGATTTTAACTGTTCACTGTTAATCCTGATCACTGAACTTTATTGACCTTTATCCCTTTCTCAGTAAGTGTGTGCGGGGGGGGGGGGGGGGGGGGGGGGGTTCTGGGTAGCTAACATTTGAGTATGTAATTGTGTGCATTAGGGGAAGTTGGTTGCCATGGTTACTGTTGCAGGGTCCAAGGCAGACGTACCCACACATATCTGACTTTTACATATAGATGTAAAATAGTGTATATGTTCTTGCTAATGTGGCTCCAAGATAGTCTGACATAATTTTTTCTTCAGTCAGTATTGATGTGGGTCAAAGAAGCCAAACATCTATTATATCAGAAAGAGATTTAATTCTACAGTGTTTAACATTCATGCAATTTTCCAGCAATTGCATACACATTAGTACTTTCTTTTCTCTGTGCCCTTTCTTACAGACTTTCACCACTCAAGAGACGATTACAAATGCTGAGTCAGCCAAAGAGTGGTTCCTTCAAAATGCCAAGGATGTGAGTGAACCCACAAAGAAGCAGAGTTTGGAATTAGAGCTCTGCATTCATAGCTTGTGCAAACTTAACTGTATTTATTGAATAATATGCAACCACACAACAACACAGAAGCCAGTTTGCTTTAGGTATTGCAATTTTTGCAAAAAAAAAAACAAAAAACCCAACTGATTCAAGATCCATAAATGTAGACAGGAATGTATTCTATTGCCACCCACCTGAGTTATTATCTCAACACATTTTTCCACTAAAAAGTACGGTCTTCCAAACCACACTTGATGCTTATATCTGGAACATTTTCATTAAACTGACATAATAAGCATCATGCATTTTTACTGCTGTAAGTCTAAATTAGTATTTAAATTTACACACTGTGAATTTTGACAAACTAAGTAATAGTACCCGTGGACATGAAGACATTAGACCTATGGCCATCTGACATTTGACTCCAATGACCTTGACCTTCACCCAAACCTGTGGATGATCTTGCCAGGTCAGTTCTGGAATCCATTTAAGAGTGTGCCACATGTGAGTTGAAAATCAAATTCCCCAACCTTGACCTTTGCCTAAATTAATTTTTAATGGCAATTTCAAGTTCAAATTTCAATGACACGCCAAGTTTGGTCACAATGGGCAAAAGGACCTGTGAGGAACAGGCCAAAAAACAGGCAGACATAACACCGACCCCAGTGACTGACTTTTTGTAATTTTGACCATGCTGGGCAATTCCCGAAGCCACCTTTAAATATATGCCAAGTTTGATGCAAATCAGAGTGAAATCATCAATTTTGACCTTTGAACCAAATTACCTTGACCCCATTGATTGACCATTGGCAAGTTTGAGCTTGTCTGGCAAAATTCCAGAACCATCCTCCTAATTTGTGCCAAGTTTGATGCAAATCGGAGTGAATAAAATTTCACCTTTGACCCCAATGATTGGTCTTTGATAAGTTTGTCCTCATCTGGCCAATTGGAGCAACCCACCTTCATTTGTGTGCAAAGTTTGATGGACATTAAAGTACAATAAATAAATAAATAAATCCAAATGTTAACCTTTGATCCCAATGATCTTGACCTTTGTCAACACAAACCCTTCAAGGACAATTCTGGAGTCGGCAGTCATCCACATATCCAGATTAGTGGAAATCAGCAAACGGTCCTGGGAGAAGTAGAGGAACAGACAGACAGACAGACAGATGCTGCTCAGATGATAGTCTGATTACTTCCTATTTCTGATTAAAATCTCCATTTGGTACAGATGGTTGTTTCTGAGTAGACTTTCTTGTGCAATCTGTTATAATACATATATTTTCTTAACAGAAAGCAGCTGTTGCCAAGCACTTTGCTGCCCTGTCCACAAATGGCGTAAGTCACAATACAGTGCTACAGATTGTGTGTTGGTGCTACGTCCAAACAGACTGATAATAATTTGCTGCTTTTCTGCCTCTTCCTCAGCCCAAAGTGAAGGACTTCGGCATCGACACAGACAACATGTTTGAGTTCTGGGATGTGAGTGCTCTCTAAGCCTGTTGTGCGTGCAGTGGCTATAAATAAGACCCACCTTTGACCTGTGAAGTAGGTGGGACAGACAGCCTGTCCGGCAGCTGTTGAGTAATCAGAAGCCTGTCTCTTCAGCTTTGGTTATTATTGGTAGCAACCTTCTCTCATGCGGAGGTCACTATAAAGACTGCATCAAAGGTCACGGAGCTGCTTTTAGACTGACGTGACTTGGTTTTGCACTCATATGTACTGTAGATTAATGTCTGAATGCAAAACTGACTTTTGCAAAAAGAAAGGTCAAAAGGTCAATAACAGGACTCAGCTAAATCATCCATGTGCATAAACATATTTGAGTTGTGTGTACAAATTCAGATTTTGACATTTCTTTTGCTCTGCATACCCCATTTCTCTTTTGTTGAGATTCACAGTCAAAACTCAGCAAACAAAAAGGGATCATCGCTGCAGAATTCAGTATTCTTTAAAGGGGGTCATATCAAAATATTATACACCTTTTCAATAAGCCAATAGATTTTACCAGGTGTGTTAGCAAGACTATGGCTACATACACTGTCAAAAGTGACAATGACATTTGGCTGACCTTGCCAGAACAATTCTGGAATTCACCGTTTTATGTGCAACACAGTCCAAATCGGATTGAAAATAAACTTCCTGGCCCTTGACCTTTGCCAAAATTAATTCTTTAAGGGCAATAATGTATCAGATATGGCAGATACCAAATCTCAACTTAGCACCTGGCTCAAGGCGATTGACAGCAGTCAGCTGCTTGGATGCTTCAAGGTGTGGTCCTTTCAGTATGAAGCAGTGGAGAGACTGTGCAAAACATTTCTGTGTAAATGGCTGCGTGTCTCCCCCATCCTTTAGCTCAGTAAACCTGTACAGCAAGTCCTCCAAGCTCTACTTACCACTTTCATCAGTGGCAGAAGAATTCAAAGCCACCAAGGCAACAGCAGTCAGCACGCCGCTGCTGTCCAAGGATGAGAAAGTCAGGCACACCAGTAAGTCCATCAAATGTGGCAGAAAATGGAAGCAGTGTCGGACGCAGATGCATATTGGAGGTACCGAGAGATTGTTGGTGTGGTCTGCTGGACCTTGGGAATTACAACACCAGGGGCCTCATACAAAGTGTGCATACACACAAAGACATGGTGTGGTGAACAAAAAAGCATACACAAAGTGATGCATAAAATGGCACTAACAATGGCTACATTTAGCATTATTAGAGGACCTTGCAAATGGTGCAATCCAACATGAGTGTGTATTCAGGGAACATGAGGATTTGCTTGCAAATGATGATAACTGGCTTATAAGCCGATTTTCGTATTCCAAGGCCAGTGTTACTGGAGTTGCGCATGGGACTGCAGCCGGCCCAGAGTGCAATATGGCAAGGAGCCAGGGGCTGTCTGTGCCCACACAGGTGCTGACCACGCTGGGCATCCTGGCAACAGGGGCATTCCAGCAGGAGCTGGTCGATCAGTCAGGAGTGTGCCAGTCAACCTTGAGTCGAGTCATGCCAGCTGTGTGCAACGCAATCATCTGAATGTCATCCAGGTACATCACATTCCAACATTACAGATGAGGTAGAGAGATGCACATGTGCAGATGCGCGGCATGATGTACCTTCTGTCAATTTGTGGCTGAACTTTCAGATCTTCTTTTTAAGAAAATCCACTTCATCATGAAGCTGTTTAACTGGGGATGCAAAATGCAAAAAAATGCACAATGCATGGTTTCTCCAATCACAGCCAGAGAAGCCCATTACTTCTTCTGTGTTGTCTGTGGTGTCTTGGTGGCTTTCCTCACTCTTCTTCTTGCACAGTCACTCAGTTTTTGAGAACTATCTACTCCATGCAGATTTACCATAGCATAGCATACCATATTGTTTGTATTTCTTCATAACTGATGCAAGACTTATTCATTGACTTGGAAATGTACATGTATCCGTCCTCTGACATATCTGAAGAAAACTGGCAATAAAACCGATTATTTACAGGTGTTATACCAAAGGGGTCCATTACTTATGCAACCCATCATCTTGGCTTTTATATTTGTAATTAATTTATATCAAGTTTTAGAGATTTGCTTTGAGTTTGAGTTTAAGGAAGATAATTTTAGACATTTTTTTTATATTAAAAGGCCTGATTTACTTTTTGTATTTGAAATGGCATAAATAAATTAAAATGTGTGACATACCAAGGGGCTGAATACTTTTGCAAGGCACTGAATCTGCTCCACCACCACAACAGCATTTTGCATTTATATAGCATATTTTCTGTTTTAGTGGGTTGGTGGTCGTTTTTCCTTGTGGTCTGCAATTGGAATGGCCATTGCCCTGCACATTGGTAAGTACAGTGAACACCAAGCTAAATTAATTAGCGCAATGTGACTTGTTGATATAAGCAGGAATCATAATGAAAATGTAACTTTTCATATTTCTCTCTCTTTTTAGGCTTTGACAACTTTGAGAAGCTTCTTTCAGGTGCTCACTGGATGGTATGTGTGCAGCATCACCATCAGTCCTTCTGATCTCATCTACAAAAACACGTTTTGGTTTAGCAAATGTAGAAAACCTCTGATCTTCCTGGAAAGCAGAGGACAGGTGTTTGTGGCTAATATAGTTTTTCTCTCTGTTCCCTGCAGGACAACCATTTCCGCTCAGCTCCTCTGGATCAGAACGCACCTGTCCTGCTTGCTATGCTGGGCATCTGGTACATCAACTTCTTCCATGCTGAGACACACGCCATGCTGCCCTATGACCAGTACATGCACCGCTTTACTGCCTACTTTCAACAGGTCTGTTTGCACACATCAGCAAGAATCAAATGTCTGTGTCGGAAAGTTGACACAGAACTAGGCTTGTTTTTGAAAAAAGGTGCACGACTCACTACATCGCACACCAACCCTTCTAGTGTGATTTTTTTTTTTTTAAACTAGGTAATCATACCCACTGGCATGAAGGCGGTAAGAGCAATGGCAATCTGATATTTGACCCCAGTGACCTTGACTACTGGCTGGTCTTTGCCAGGACAGTTCTGGAAGTAACATAAGTGTGTGCCACATTTGGTCAAATCACGTTCAAAATCAAATTCCTTGACTTTTGCTGAATGAATTCTTTGTGGTTAACCTTCGCTGACATACCAGGTTTGGTATATAAATCAGCAAAAAGACCAAAGAGAGAGGTAGACTGTTTATTTGCAGCTTCCTATATTGGCCAAGCAGAACAGCAAATTGGTAATTGTTAATTATACGCTAAGAATGCACAGAGCATGAATATATATCTGTATTAGTCCACACGACGTCCATTAATGCCAAAAAATGGTTTTGATTTTCTGTGTTTTGTATTTAATAGTCATTTTATGACAAGTGGGTGACCACTTACAGAAGAGTTTTTGCTGTACAGGGTGACATGGAGTCAAATGGAAAATACATCACTAACCAAGGGGCTCGTGTAAACTACCACACTGGGCCGATAGTGTGGGGAGAGCCGGGCACAAATGGACAGCATGCTTTCTACCAGCTCATCCATCAAGGTATCACTATCCAAAACTCATGATTCTCCACCAATATGAAGCTTAATATATTCATGATGAGACTGAGTGTGTATTGTTTTAATGTTAAACTGATGCTTACGTCAGTGTCTCACATATTTCACTCATGCAGTTTAACTGTGTTTCACTCAGGAACACGTATGGTGCCAGCTGACTTCCTCATCCCAGCACAGTCCCAGCACCCCATCAGAGACAACCTGCACCACCAGGTACAGTGCTCACATTAAAACGTATGGTATGCAGGTTTTCCCTGTGCTAGTAACAGCATAAGGTTTGGACAGCAAAAATGCACGAGTGGGTGAGGCAATTACTCAAACCCAAAAAGCTCTATCACCTTGTAACTCACCATATTAAAAGAATGTACAACTAGAAGCACTCAGTGTTGTGTGGGCCGCTGAAGAGGAGGTACTGCTGGCCCACCACCACCAGATGGCGCCCTGCTTGAAGTGCGGGCTTCAAGCATTCTTACCTCTTCGGGCGTTTTGACTTTCGGATCACATACCACCCCGGGACGAAGAACCAACAGTCTGACGCCCTGTCCCGGGTGCACGAAGAGGTCAGGACCGAGCTGTCAGACCCGACGGAAACCATCATTCCCGAGTCCACTGTTGTGGCCGCCCTCACCTGGGACGTGGAGAAGACCGTCCGGGAGGCCCTGACATGGAACCCGGACCCGGGAACTGGCCCGAAAAACAAAATGTACGTCCCACCAGAAGCCAGGGCTGCAGTTCTGGACTTCTGTCACGGTTCCAAATTCTCCTGCCACCCAGGGGTACGAAGAACCGTGGCAGTCGTTCGGCAGCGCTTCTGGTGGGCGTCTCTGGAAACCGACGTCTGGGAGTACGTCCAGGCCTGAACCACCTGCGCCAGGGGCAAAGCAGATCATCATAAGACCCAAGGCCTTCTCCAGCCTCTGCCCATGCCTCATCACCCCTGGTCTCACATCGGCCTGGACTTCGTCACGGGCCTCCCGCCGTCCCAGGGCAAGACTACCATCCTCACGATAGTGGACCGGTTCTCCAAGGCGGCCCACTTCGTGGCCGTCCCGAAGCTCCCGACGGCCCAGGAGACTGCAGACCTCCTGGTCCACCACGTCGTGCGTCTGCATGGGATTCCATCGGACATTGTCTCAGATCGTGGCCCTCAGTTCTCCTCCCAGGTCTGGAGGAGTTTCTGCAGGGAACTGGGGGCCACCGTAAGCCTCTCGTCCGGGTACCACCCCCACACGAACGGGCAGGCAGAGCGGACGAATCAGGATTTGGAGCAGCCCCTCCGCTGCGTGACCTCCGCGCACCTGTCAGCCTGGAGTGACCATCTGGCCTGGATCGAGTACGCTCATAATAGCCAAGTATCATCTGCCACCGGCCTCTCCCCTTTCGAGGTATGTTTGGGGTACCAGCCCCCATTATTCCCGCTAGTGGAGGGAAAGGTCGGGGTGCCCTCAGTCCAGGCCCATCTGAGGAGGTGCCGTCGGGTGTGGCGTACCGCCCGCTCTGCCCTGCTCAAAGCCCGGACGAGGGCTAAGGCCCATGCGGACCGCCGGCATGCCCTGGCCCCTACGTATCAGCACGGGCAGGCGGTTTGGCTATCTACGAAATACATACCTCTACAAACAGAATCCCAGAAACTAAAGGACAGATTTATAGGACCCTTCACCATCGTGAAGGTCCTCAGTCCAGTCGCAGTGAAGCTGAAGCTGCCAGCTTCACTGTGGATACATCCGGTATTCCACGTCTCCAGACTCAAACCCTGCCACACCTCTCCCCTCTGTGCCCCTGGACCGGCTCCGCCGCCTGCCCGGATCATCGACGGGGAGCCGGCTTGGACTGTGCGCCGACTCCTGGACGTTCATCGAAAGGGCCGGGGATTCCAGTATTTGGTGGACTGGGAAGGATACGGACCCGAAGAACGCTCCTGGGTGAAGAGGAGCGTCATCCTGGACCCGGCCCTCCTGGCCGATTTCTGCACCCGGACAAGCCTGGTCGGGCACCAGGAGGCGCCCGTTGAGGGGGGGTCCTGTTGTGTGGGCCGCTGAAGAGGAGGTACTGCTGGCCCACCACCACCAGATGGCACCCTGCTTGAAGTGTGGGCTTCAAGCATGAGAGGGTGTCATAGCAACCGGGAGTGACAGCTGTCACTCATTATCAGCACCAGCTGTCACTCGTTATCAGCACCAGCTGTCACTCGTCCACATCAGCACCACCACCATAAAGGCCGGACTGCAACTCCACCTCCCTGCCGAGAAATCAGCTATCAGAAGAGGTAATTTCTCTGCTGAACGTGAAACTGCATTATAGTCTGGACTCTTTTTGCAGCTGATTCCTGTGGTGTTCCTTATCCGTTGGATTGGCGTTAGGTGTGATCAGCGACGGCTTCGCTCCACACTCCATCCAGATAAGTGGTTAGACAGGAGCTGCACGAGTGTGTGATTGGAGGTGCTCCCTCCCAAAAGAATACAGACTGTGGGATTACTGAGTGTGTGAACTCACACTCATCAATACTGTTTTTCTGTTCTCTGCCAGCTGGAGACGGTGACCACCGGCAGCTCCGGTGTTCTTCAGATCCGTTGGCGGTGAAGGCTGTGTGGGATCTGGCTCGGCTCAGGACGGATGTCTCCTATCCTCAAGCCTGCCCACACGTCACTCAAATCTGTAATTCGGTGGTACCTAAACTGTGATTGTCTGTATTTCGTTGTGCACTACAACATTAAATTGTTACTGTTTGGCTTATCCATTGACTGTTCATTTAACGCCCCCTGTTGTGGGTCCGTGTTCCTACACCTTCACAACACAGAGTGCAAACCTCCGCCAAGGCCATGGGGTCACTGACGCCATAACATCTACACGCCGCGGAATCATTGAACCTAAAAAAGTCTAACAATGTTTGCTCAGTAGTAAAAAAGTTTCATCTGCTGTGACTGGATAGCATGTATCCTTAGCGCTTGGCATCACAGTTTATTGCAACTTGCACCTTTCCCAGAAACTGTCATCTGAGCACTGATATTGATATTGCATGTGCTTATAGACAAAAACAAATAAGGGACAAAATTCAATTTATTATTCAACTAAACTGCAAATATATGAATTTTTTTTTAACATTTATGAAACACTTCTCTAAACAAGGCCATAGGGTCACTGACCCTAAAGAGATTCCCTCCTTGGCACAGTGATCTATTTTTGTCTCTTTCTGTAAAATTGTATATAATAATCATTAGATTATTAATATATAAACAAAAATAAATTTAAGAAATATTACAATTTGAAAACAAATGCACCCGAACGTGATGACAGCTGCAACTGCTTAATGCTAACTTTTAACATTAAAAATGCCATAGACATGCTAACACGTTAGCATCGGATCACCACTAAAATTTAATCACTTGTTCCTCTTGTCATTTCCAACCACTCCACAAAATTTCATCAAAATCCATTCAAAACTTTTTGAGTTATCCTGCTGACAGACAGACAAACAAACAAACGTGACCGAAAACATAACCTCCTTGGCAGAGGTAATGAGAGAAAACCCTAATGCATCTGGTGAACTTTGTAGTAGATTGATAGAAAGAGCAACTTTATCTTACTTATGCAACATCCCACAGAGAGAGACACCATGAAATAAAACCTTAGGCACGTTTGACTTCACGTGGCACCGGTTCAACGTGATGTATTATGGACTTAACACAATGGACATAGAACATCAGTCCAACTTTCTCTGGCATCGCACGTCCCCATGGCACACGAGCATAAAACCTTGCGGGTTGAAGCCACCTGCAGTCGGGCCTTGCAGTTGCTTGTCACTTGTCTGCTGGTTCATGCCTAAAAAAAATGCAGCACCACATTGTCAAAATGTCACAGCTGATTCTTACTCAAGTGACACTGATCAACAGAGTCTTCCTAAATGACCATGCTGCAAAGTTATTCCAGTGGTACCAAAGGGTCCTCTGAATAGACCGAATATAAAAGACATCTAGTCATCAACTTAGGTTATTGGTTAGCATCCAAGTCTCAGAACCATACAGTAAGACATGAAGCACCAAACGACTTGGACCTTCTTTTTCCTGCAAAGACATCAGCAAACAGAGCCAGAGCAATTCTGTCCAGCGACAACTTCATGACTCCATAAACTCTTCCCAGGCATCTCTCGATCTCAAAGACGGAGGACCCAGAGACTTTACTGTCCCTGCTGAGATAATAAGAGTATCTCTGCAAGGTCAACATTTTTACCTCATACAGATACACTTCTGATGGCTGAGTACAGGAATTCATTAAAAGCTTGGATCTTAGTCTTGATCCAGGACAATCGCAAATCCACACACTCCAATTCCACACTCAGTTTTTCAAGTGCTGCAATCAAGGTATCCACTGGTTCCAGAAATATCACAGCATTAGCCTTGATGTCAAGGTCATTAACCCTTTCCTCACCAATGAAGGCACCAAAGCCACTGGTTTCAACAACCATACCAAAATACGTAGTCTATGTAAGCATTGAACAGTGTGGGAGCCACAACAGATCCCTAAGGAATGCCAGTTTGCACTGAGATCAATTTAAAGGCTCTACTCCTCTGGAGATTAGTTTAACGTGTGTCTCTAATGTGACTACAGATCCTGCTGGCCAACTTTCTGGCCCAGACAGAGGCTCTGATGAAGGGTAAGACCACAGAGGAGGCCAGGAAGGAGCTGGAAGCCAGTGGACTGAGTGGAGAGGCTCTGGAAAAGATCCTGCCACACAAAGTATGTCAAATCATACTGGCTCACAATTTAAAAAAAATAAAATAACCTGTGCTCAGTCAAGGCAGAAAACGTATTGTTGGACCTGCACACATCAGACAAAGCACCACCCAGAGGAATCCAGTATCAAAAAACTGTACATGGGCAAACACCATGATAATGATGATGTGATGAAAGCTTCTAAAATGTTTTGTGTTTCATGTAGGTATTTCAAGGAAACAGGCCAACCACCTCTATCATTTTCAAAAAACTGACACCGTACACACTTGGAGCGCTTATAGGTGAGAACAAATAGGACTCACTGCACTTAACATTTAAGTGTTGGCATTTACTGGTGGTATTTACAGGGTTTATACAACTCTAATTATAATGAATAATTTCTACATAATTATTTTGTTTTGTTTTACAGCGATGTATGAACACAAGATTTTTGTCCAAGGTGTGATGTGGGAGATCAACAGCTTTGACCAGTGGGGGTGAGACAGTTTCATTTTTCCACAGTTGTGCTTTCAGGTGACTGCGGATTGACATGTTGTTGAAGTAAAGCACATTTGCCCAGTCACTTCTAAAAATGACATATTTTTGAATTATTCTTTCATAATACGAGGTCTGTCAATAAAGTATAGGTCTTTTTTATTTTTTTCAAAAATTATATGGATTTCATTCATATGTTTTTACGTCACACATGCTTGAACCCTCGTGCGCATGCGTGAGTTTTTCCACGCCTGTCGGTGACGTCATTCGCCTGTGAGCACTCCTTGTGGGAGGAGTCGTCCAGCCCCTCGTCGGAATTCCTTTGTCTGAGAAGTTGCTGAGAGACTGGCGCTTTGTTTGATCAAAATTTTTTCTAAACCTGTGAGACACATCGAAGTGGACACGGTTCGAAAAATTAAGGTGGTTTTCGGTGAAAATTTTAACGGCTGATGAGAGATTTTGAGGTGATTCTGTCGCTTTAAGGACTTCCCACGGAGCGAGACGTCGCGCAGCGGTCCCAGGCGCCGTCGTCAGCCTGTTTCAAGCTGAAAATCTCCACATTTCAGGCTCTATTGATCCAGGACGTTGTGAGAGAACAGAGAAGTTTCAGAAGAAGTCGGTTTCAGCATTTTATCCGGATATTCCACTGTTAAAGGAGATTTTTTTAATGAAAGACGTGCGGGCGGATTGCAGCGTTGGCTCGCAGCCGCTGCGATGCTCCGCCACAGGAAAAACACCTCTGTTGAAAGCCTTAAGGACAAGTTGGAACATGTCCAGCTGTTAAACAATTTCTCATATACTCACTCCACTGAAAGCCATCAAAAGCCGCCTGGATTTTACAAATGGTTATCAACACGGAGGTGTTTTTCCTGTGCCACCGCACCACGCCGGCTGCATCCCGACGCGCGGACCCGTCCGCACGTCTTTCATCAAAAAAATCTCCTTTAACAGTGGAATATCCAGATAAAATGCTGAAACCAACTTCTTCTGAAACTTCTCTGTTCTCTCACGACGTCCTGGATCAATAGAGCCTGAAATGTGGAGGTTTTCAGCTTGAAACAGGCTGATGACGCCGCCTGGGAGTGCTACACGACGTCTCGCACCGTGGGAAGTCCTTAAAGTGTCAGTATCACCTCAAAATCTCTCATCAGCCGTTAAAATTTTCACGGAAAACCAGCTTAATTTTTCAAACCGTGTCCACTTTGATGTGTGTCACAGGTTTAGAAAAAATTTTGATCAAACAAAGCGCCAGTCTCTCAGCAACTTCTCAGACAAAGGAATTCCGACGAGGGGCTGGACGACTCCTCCCACAAGGAGTGCTCACAGGCGAATGACGTCACCGACAGGCGTGGAAAAACTCACGCATGAGCACGAGCGTTCAAGCATGTCTGACGTAAAAATATATGAATGAAATTCATATAGTTTTTGAAAAAAATAAAAAGGACCTATACTTTATTGACAGCCCTCGTATTTTGACTTTATGCAGAAGTACTTACTTAAAAAAATAGGGGTCATCATAAAGTTTTTTTTTTTTTTGTAAAATTTATTGGATTTAGAGGGGTCATATTGGGCAGCATTGCTTTTTATCCCCCAGTATAAAATACAGGGAGATATAGCAATCAGCATGTCCATCTGTCTGTTCATTTTCACTTGTTAGCGCAATATCTCAGGAACCAGTTGACCAATTTCATTCATAATTAGCATAAGCGTGTACTTGGGTGATCCTTCAACAGCAGTCAATTATGGTGACCATGGGGTCAATTTCAAGGTCACAGTGAGATATTCAAGTTATTATCATTGCCACCCTTGTTAGTGCGATATCTCAAGAACTAATTGACCATTTAATTTATTTATCTTACTTGGGTGATCCTCGACCCTTTGTATTAGTGATGTGTGGGTGCCGGTGGGGGGGCATCTCCTGATGACTCTTGTTTAAAAATTTCCCCCTTAGTTTCATGTTAAACATTCTCAAAGCCAAGCAATTCCATAGTTATAGTTACTTTGTGATTTTACGTTCTGTGCGCTGCTTTGTTCTGCAAAAATATTTATCACTCCAGAGCTGTTGGTGATGCTATACATTCTTCTGCTTTAAACCCACTGCTAAACATTAGCAGCATTAACTACATTATTAAACTACAGAAGCTGTTGTGAAAGTGTAGTGACACGGACCCACAACAGGGGGCGTAAATGAACGGACAATGAAAGAGTCGAATATGAACACTTTACTGTTGTGAATGAGCACAACACAGAGGAATGTGAAATTTTGTAGACAGTCAATCACAAGGGTGACGTGTGGGCAGTGGTGTTGCTTTGAACCTTGAACTAATCGAAGCAGTGGTTCGCAGATTGAAGCAATGCTTCGACCTATTGCTTCGTTTATTCTTTCTTTCGCTTAATTTTCCCCCGCTAAAACCCTAAAGAGCATACTCCTGTGAGTATTATTTACCTTTTCTATGATAAACCGACCTGTTATGGTCTTCTGAAACAGTTGATAGATGTATTTTATAACTTAAAAACGGGAGCGACGCTAACGCGTTAGCATGTCTATGGCATTTTCAATGTTAAAACTTAGCATTAAGCAGTTGCAGGTCTCATCACGTTCGGGTGCATTTGTTTTCAAATTGTAATATTTCTTACATTTATTTTTGTTTATATATTAATAATCTAATGATTATTATATACAATTATAGAGAAAGAGGCAAAAAGAACCTCAATAGAAACACAACAGAAAATATAAAAGCAACTAACAATGAACATACATAAATAAATACATACATATAGAAATAAATAATTGTTTCCTGTGGACACCTAGTGACTCTTCCACCTCCATTTCATCCGTGTCTTATTTAAGTTTAATGACAGTTTGTTTCGGTCAAACCATATTTTCAATGTGTTAATTTCTTCAGTGATTTCCTCCAGAACTATCTGCCAAACTAGAAAACTGCTGCATCCTAGTAAGAGCAGAATACTGCTGGAATGAATTTGAATAAGGAAAGTTGTGGGTTTTTTTTTTTTTTTTTTTCCTCACTAAATGGATGCTGCACTCACTGCAGTTTATCGTCTGGAATAGTCCCAGATTGTATTTCAGAGCTTCTAGAATTGAAACATTTTCGTGCAGGTGGTGTTGGGGGGTAATTTTGGGTTTTGGGTCTTGGGCCACATATAGAACGAATCAGTTTTAAATTAAGCTTTCAATTCATATAGTGGCATCTACCTTTTTTTTTTTTTTTTTTTTTTTTTTAAGGTTAATTTATACTTTTATACTTTAAGTAGGTTTTGGAGCACATACTTTTTCACTTTTGCTTGAGTAAAGAGGTCAAGTTGATACTTCAACTTGTACCAGAGTGTTTTTAAACTGCAGTATCTATACTTCTACTTAAGTAACAAATGTGTGTACTTTTGACACCACTGGATGTTCTTAAAAAGAACATACAAAATTTCAGCTGCAGTTCACCAGAAGGCACATGGGAACTCCAAGCACTCAATTTTTGAGAACTTCCTACTTGGCACAGATTTACCATAGAGTATCATACTGTTTGTATTTCAATTTAATTAATTTATATAGCACCAAATCACAACGCAGCTGCGTCAAGGTGCTTCACACAAGTAAGGTTTAACCAACCCCTAGAGTAAGCACACAGGGGAAAGTGGTAAGGAAAAACTCCCTCTGTTGATTTGAGGAAGAAGCAGACGAGACTCAAAGGGGTGACCCTCTGCTTGGGCCATGTTACCGACACAAATGGCATTACAAATATACAGGAAATTTTGGGAGCCCATGTTGTTCATCAGGATGGGAGGCCTGCAGAAGAAGACACCCACTCCCACTTCTGGATGGAGCAGCACCTCAAACAGAGAGAAAAACAGAATCAGCCATCAGAAAGACAACAAATACAGTATAATTTGTCAGCATTAAGCAACAAGAAAAACAAAAGAAATACTAAGGTGATTACCGGCCACTCGCACTAAGCTTCGCTAAAAGACCCAGACTTTAGATAAAGTTGAAGCTGCAACCGGCTCTGTTTACTAAAAAATTGAATTTAAAAGCGTAGAAAACATAGTAACATACTATGCCAGTGTGTCGTATGTCTGGACTTGAAAGTCTCTACAGAATCTGACTGTTTTATTGACACAGGGAGATCATTCCACAGAACAGGGGCATGATAAGCAAAAGCTCTGTGACCCACAGACATTTTATTCGCCCTAGGGACACAAAGTAGTCCTGCACTCTGAGAACGCAGAGTCCAGGCCGGTACGTAGGGTTTAATTAGGTCAACTAAGCAGGGAGGTGCTACTCTTAGTTGTCTCCCTGCTCCAACACACCTGAATCCAATGAAAGACTCGTTAGCAGACTTTTAATGAGCCTTTCATTGGATTCAGGTGTGTTGGAGCAGGGAGACAACTAAGAGTGTCTGGAAGGTGGCTCTCGAGGACCGAACTTGGCCACCCCTGTACTAGTCCATTAAAAATTTTATAGGTTAGTAGCAGAACCTTAAAATCTGATCTCACAGGGACTGGAAGCCAGTGAAGAGATGACAAAATGGGTGTAATGTGGTCAAACCTTCTGCTTTCTGTCAAAAGTCTGGCAGCAGCATTTTGAACCAATTGGAGGCCGCTAATGCTGGACTGCGGTAAACCAGAAAATAGAACATTGCAGTAGTCCAATCTAGAAGAAACAAATGCATGAATCAGGTTCTCAGCATCAGCCATAGACAGGATGGGATGGATCTTCGCTATATTTCGCAGGTGGAAGAAAGCAGCCCTCGTAATATCTCTAATGTGGAGGTAAAAGGACAATGTAGGATCAAAAATTACCCCAAGGTTCCTCACTTTGTCAGTGTGATGTATGAAACACAAGCCTAAGCTAAGCGTTAGCTGGTGGAATTGATGCCGATGTCTCACTGGACCAAGAACCATCATTTCAGTCTGATCAGAGTTTAAAAGCAGGAAATTGCTAGACATCCAGCTTTTCACTGATGCAAGGCAGTCTTCTAAGGATTTTATGTGGCTGAGGTTACCAGCAGTCATTGGCCTGTATAACTGAATATTATCAACATAGCAATGAAAGAAATCCCAAAAAGCCGCAGTATATGCCCAAGGGGTGCTAAGGGGTATAAAGTGAGCAAAGCAGGGGGCCTAAGACGGACCCCCGTGGAACCCCAAATTTCATGTCATTAAGGTTAGAGGTATTATTATTGTACAAAATACAGTGAGAACGACTGGTCAGGTATGATGTCAACCATGCAAGGGCATTCCCAGTAATCCCAAAATGATTCTCCAGCCTATCGAGTAGAATATGATGATCCACAGTATCAAATGCAGCACTGAGATCTAACAGCACCAGAACTGTAGTGGTGTCCAAATCCATTGCAAGCAGAAGATCATTCATCACTTTAGTGAGAGCTGTCTCTGCGGAATGATAGTTTTAAAAGCAGACTGCAGTGGCTCAAAAATATTATTCTCAGTAAGGTGGCCCACGAGCTGCTGTGAAACTACATTTTCCAGGATTTTAGAGAAAAATGATAGATTTGATATCGGGCTATAGTTTTTCAGTATGCTAGGGTCAAGACTGGATTTCTTAAGTAATGGTTTAATCACTGCAGATTCGAAACATTTACGAACAGATCCAGAGGTGAATAAGAGATTAATAATTTCCAGCACAGTTGGTCCAAGAGTGGGCCACAGGTCCTTAAACAGTTTTGTTGGTATAGGATCAAATAAGCAGGTTGTGCTTTTTGTAGATGTTATGAGTTTCGTCAGCACACCTAGTGAGATACTGTCAAATTCTGTAAATCCAGGTAACCTCAGTAGTGGCACCCACCTCAATAGCAGGGTGTGGTGGCTGGATTAAGGCATGCTGAGATATGTTTAACCTAGTGTCTTCTATTTTCTTCTCAAAGTAATCCAAGAAATCTTGAGCTGTAAAAGGAGAGCAACTTACAGGTGGTTGTCCATGAATAAGTGTTGCCACCATGTCGAACAAGAACTGAGTTATGCTTGTTTTTGTTGATCAAATCAGAGTAATAGACCCGCTTTGTAGCCAATGCAGGCTTATAGACTAAGCTAGCATCACACCACGCAAGGTGGAATACTTCTAATTTTGACCTACACCACTTCTGTTCTAGACCTCTAGCCTTATGCTTGAGGTCACGCAAGTAATCGTTGAATCAAGGTGACTGTGTTTTGGGGAGGCATGGTTTTAATACAACATAGGTGGCACAATCATGTCGAGTGTAGTTTTGAGCACTGAGTTTAAACTGTCCCCAAGACTGTCTGCTGATTCGGCATTTCTTAATAATTGATTTAAATGGAGCCCAAGATATATTCAGTGACTTGGAAACGTTCACGTATCCACCTCTTGACTTGTCTCAAGAAACCTGGCTGGAAAAGAAAAAAAATGTTGTACTTAGAAAAAAAATAGCCCCATCTGAACTTTATTTCTTTTTTTTCAGTTGGAATGTGATGCACACCTTAAATGTAGGACTTCATGTACATTAACAAATGAAATTAAGTTGACCACACAAGACATGAAATATTATCTTGGGTTCATACTGTCTAAAAAGAAACAGAAGTCAAAGTCAGTGTTAGGATCACTGTGAGCTTTTGTTTTAGTTTTAATTAGTATTTTCCATATCCTTTACGGTTGCATTTAAGTATTAATCAATTAATTTATTACTTATTTATTTGTTTTAATATCTTCTCATTCTGATGAAGTTTCAGCACATTTTTTTCAATGTCCATCTGTCTTGTCTGTGTTTCTTCTCTCTTATGGTTCCACTTTAGTGTTGAACTGGGCAAACAGCTTGCAAAGAAAATCGAACCAGAGTTAAAGAGCAGTACAGATATCCAGTCTCATGATTCCTCCACCAATGGTCTCATCAACTTCCTCAAGAAGAACTTTGCCTGAGTCCAAAAAGTTATTAACCAGCAGCACGTTTATGCTCGGATAGAAGACTGACACAGACGGCTGGCTGGTCAATCCCACATTATCAACTTTGTAATACCAGTATGTCTTTCTGTGTTTTCTATTTTTGTGTAGGGATTTTTTTTAAATCAGTTCTTTATCAGTATGGTGCATTCTGTTTCTATACAGCCACAAGGAATTTACAGTAACTTCTGGAATAAATATCTTGAAACAGTCTCAATGTCAGTGCCATTTCCTGCCTTAATTCATGGACTGCATTCTCCAAAGGCTGTGTTCTACCATAAGATCTGGCCTTCTGAGACAGTGGAGGCCGAAACAACCGTTCTAAAAAGAGAGGGCATAGCCCACGGAGCATTTGGCGATTGCGTCATTAGCTTATCTGGCCCTATCCCCTGTCGCCAAGTAACCTTGACAGCTGTACATGACCACCTAGCATCATGGGCATAACCTGTAGTTCAGTAATCATTTTTAAATACTTACTTATACTTTACTTATAAACTGATTCATAATTTGACAGATAGAGGCCAAAATTGTCCTTATTTTGATTTTTTAATTTACCAACCATTTTGTCTTGAAAAATAAAAATAGTGTGTCTCTGGATTGTTTGGACTGTGAAGGATACACCTGTTGTATACATTCATCAGGCACAGTCCAAGGAGCCTTCAAAATGGAACAGCCTAGTCGAGTCGCTATGACTCATGGTGGTCAATGACTGCAACCTTCGATGGATGTAACGCCTAAATTGGAACACCATTAAAGAGTGAGTGAAAAGGTTGGTGAGCATTAAGGGAGGCGTTAGGATGAAGGTAAGGGTTGGATTACGGTTAGGGTTGTTGTGTCGGCCGCCAGAAGAGGAGGTACTGCTGGCCCACCACCAGAGGGCGCCCTGCCTGAAGTGCGGGCTTCAGGCACGAGAGGGCGCTGCCGCCACGGACACAGCCGGGAGTGACAGCTGTCACTCATTCTTCATCACCTCACTCCATAAAACCCAGACGTCATCTCCACCTCATCGCCGAGATATCGTACTTCATTGAAGGTAATATCCTCAGCCGTTTTGTGTTACAATATATCTGTATATTGTGAGTGTTTGCAGGAGTACCGGTTCCTCTATCTGTGGAAGCTGAGTGAGTGCAGGACGGCACTCTTTTCCCCTGAGGAATCACTGCGGTGCTCATCACATATTGAGTGAGAGGTGGAGGTGGCATTCCCACCATTGTTGTTACTGGGTGTACACACACCCACACTTGACTGTCTTTGTTCTCGCCAGCAGTACCAGATCCGACAGTCGGAGACGGTGATCACCTGGGAATTCGGGACTTGGCGGCTCCAGTATTCACCAGGTTCGGTGGTGGCAGAAATCGTGTGGTTCCGGCCCTTCTCAGGACAGACGTCTTCTATCCTCGAGCCTGCCCACACGTCACCTTTGTAATTTGACTGTAATCATATTCTGAGATTGTCTGTATATTCGTTGTGCACATTTCACAACATTAAATTGTTACTTTTTGGCTCATCTATTGACCGTTCATTTGCGCCCCCTGTTGTGGGTCCGTGTCACTACACTTTCACAACAAGGGTAGGAGTTAGAGCAGGGGTGGACATGTTCCAGAAAGGGCCAAGAGGGTGCAGGTTTTCTTTGCAGCCACTGACTCCACCAGGTGATTTCACTGATTAACTGATTCCATCTGCTCAAAGTGATATTAATCAGTGAAATCACCTGGTGGAGTCAGTGGCTGCAAAGAAAACCTGCACCCTCTTGGCCCTTTCTGGAATAAGTTGCCCACCCCTGAGTTAGAATAAAACTTAGGGTTATGGTTGGGGCTAGGTTAAAGTGAAGTTAGCATTAGGGTTAAGGTTAGAAAATGTCCTAGGTTGGAATGTACCACTCTGAAACATTCATTGTCATAGCAACCTTAATTCATATGAAACAACAAAAATACTGAGACCTGAAGCTGGAATTCTTTTGCATGATCATTTGTTTAGAAGTGGGAACTGTTTAAATTCACCATGACAGTTCACCGTGAAAAAAGTGCTGTGCGGTCTTTAAGAAATTTATCATATTATAAATCACCAATTGAATGTACCTGTGTGCTGTGCAACACTTGAATAGAACTCCTCCTTGGATTAGATGTGCTGACCCACCTCTTTGGTTTCGCAATGTTGGATATATTGTATGTCCATTTTTCAGGGGATGTAAAATCATAGACAGGAGTCAGTAGTGCAGCAGATAACAGGATATTGACAGTGGAATCGTTCAAATGGTGATGTAAGCACCAAATTCAGCAGAAATACTCCTTAGACATTATTCTTTTGAAAGAAAATGACTGGCCACTTCAATGTTCAATAGGCAGCCAGCTAGGGGTCAATTGAGGAATTACACAGGGGTCAAAAATTAAAAATTCTCCAATAATATTGAAAACTACACCACATTATTTGACTGATCATAAAGATTCCAAAAAGGTATAGTTTGGACTATTGACAGCGGAATGTTCTGGAGTTATGGGGTGAAAACAGCAAGAATGGTGACAAAGGTCAATTTAAGTTTGTACAGGGGTCAAAAGTTAAAGTTACTTCAATTTTGGTAAAAAAAAAAAAAAAGTGATGCAAATTATTGGTTGCGTTAATAGGGTTTCAAAAAGAAATAGTTTGCACCTTATACCATCCTTTGTTATCATGTTATGGGGTAACACGTGTCACATGTCATAGAATCCAATGGACATCAAAATTTTTTGACCTTTACTTTGGAGACCAAGCATTCAACAACTCATGTAAAATTTTATATATATACAGTAGTGTTCAGAATAATAGTAGTGCTATGTGACTAAAAAGATTAATCCAGGTTTTGAGTATATTTCTTATTGTTACATGGGAAACAAGGTACCAGTAGATTCTCACAAATCCAACAAGACCAAGCATTCATGATATGCACACTCTTAAGGCTATGAAATTGGGCTATTAGTTAAAATAAAAAAAGTAGAAAAGGGGGTGTTCACAATAATAGTAGTGTGGCATTCAGTCAGTGAGCTTGTCAATTTTGTGGAACAAACAGGTGTGAATCAGGTGTCCCCTGTGTAAGGATGAAGCCAGCACCTGTTGAACATGCTTTTCTCTTTGAAAGCCTGAGGAAAATGGGACGTTCAAGACATTGTTCAGAAGAACAGCATAGTTTGATTAAGAAGTTGATTGGAGAGGAGAAAACTTATAAGCAGGTGCAAAAAATTATAGGCTGTTCATCTACAATGATCTCCAATGCTTTAAAATGGACAAAAAACCAGAGACGCGTGGAAGAAAATGGAAAACAACCATCAAAATGGATAGAATAACCAGAATGGCAAAGGCTCACCCATTGATCAGCTCCAGGATGATCAAAGACAGTCTAGAGTTACCTGTAAGTGCTGTGACAGAAGACGCCTGTGCGAAGCTAATTTATCTGCAAGAATCCCCTGCAAAGTCCATCTGTTAAATAAGACATGTGCAGAAGAGGTTACAATTTGCCAAAGAACACATCAACTGGCCTAAAGAGAAATGGAGGAATATTTTGTGGACTGATGTGAGTAAAATTGTTCTTTTTGGGTCTAAGGGCCGCAGACAGTTTGTGAGATGACCCCCAAACTCTGAATTCAAGCCACAGTTCACAGTGAAGCATGGTGGTGCAAGCATCATGATATGGGCATGTTTCTCCTACTATGGTGTTGGGCCTATATATGGCACACCAGGTATCATGGATCAGTTTAGATATGTCAAAATACTTGAAGAGGTCATGTTGCCTTATGCTGAAGAGGACATGCCCTTGAAATGGGTCTTTCAACAAGACAATGACCCCAAGCACACTAGTAAAGGAGCAAAATCTTGGTTCCAAACCAACAAAATTAATGCCTCGCAGATGTGAAGAAATCATGAAAAACTGTGGTTATACAACTAAATACTAGTTTAGTGATTCACAGGATTGCTAAAAAAGCAGTTTGAACATAATAGTTTGTAGCGTCAACAGCAGATGCTACTATTATTGTGAACACCCCCTTTTCTACTTTTTTTTTACTAATAGCCCAATTTCATAGCCTTAAGAGTGTGCATATCATGAATGCTTGGTCTTGTTGAATTTATAAGAATCTACTGAATCTACTGGTACCTTGTTTCCCATGTAACAATGAGAAATATACTCAAAACCTGGATTAATCTTTTTAGTCACATAGCACTACTATTATTCTGAACACTACTGTATATATATATATATATATATATATATATATATATATATATATATATATATATAGTTAACAATTTGATATCTGCCATCGAGAGTTTTTGTAAAAATAAGAAATGTAAATAATGTTTGGGAAAAAAATGGCTGTGGCTGACAAAAAAAAAAAAAAAAAAAATCACTTGTTAGTTTGTACAAGCAACATACCACTAGATGGCACCATAGTGCCACATTGACTGATTGGGTGAAAACCAGTAACAGCAATCTGTCAGCAATTCAGTGGAACAAAGGGTTAAAGGTCAATGCATCTTTCTCCACAACATGCATGTAGACTGTCATCTTAATAAGCATCTGGACATGTTTGTTTGACCAATCAGCCTAAGCTGCCAATCTTTGTTAAGCTTTGTCAAAATGTGTGTTCTGTATGTTTTCTTATTTTTTTTTTTTTGCTTGTTTTTTTTTTTGTATTGAGCCTAAAGTTGTAAGTGAATAAAAGAACAAACATGAAACAGCAGGACCTCGTGTGCTTTATCTGATCCTCGTGCTAAATGAGGCAGACATATATTTTTATGCTTCTTTGCCTTCAGACCTATCGATCAGCACAAAGTGTATGTGAGCACAACCAGTTTTTTAAAAAATAACCAAGACCCCCAGACACTACTGGATTTTCAATGCAGTTGCCAGGCAACAATACTTTACTTCAACACTAACTTGCCTTTTTCTTTTTCTTTCTTTTTTTCATCTCCAGCTCATAAGATCCACAAGCAACTGAATTCAGTTGAGGACAAAAAGTCTGCTTTGTTATATTTTATGATGGTTTGAAACAGGATGTGTTGCAAATACTACAATGTGTCGTTGTCAAAGGAACAGTATTTTTAGCTTTCAAATGATTCCTGAAGACTGAATAAAAGTCATCTTTGGGGAAATGCCATCTGAGTCATGGATTAAACAGTGAGTTGAAGATTTTTAACTGGAATTCTCAAGGTAGTCTTTGTCAGCATTTCTGGTACCTCTAATATTTTAAGCACAGAATTGAAAATATGTTGAGAACTAAATGAAAATGTACTGCATTTGTAGGGTCAGAATATTTCCTAAAATGTCCTAAGTTACAAAAATAAAACAAAGTACTTTCAAATACTACAATAATAATAATAATAAATACAGACATAAAATGTAAAAATATATGCCTGATGAATGTATAATTACTACTCCAAATAGTGTTAAATAAACTGCCATAGTGTTAAATCAAGTAATCAACTCCAATAGAGATGAATTACCCTTACCAAAAAATAGTACTGATAAGTATATAAAAGTAAACTGGAAGTATACTTGAAACATACTTGCATGTACTACTTTTTGGTAAGGGTATATGCGATAACGCCATTGAATTTACACTGTCTGTAGTGTTACCAAACATACCGTACTCCAGCAGAGCCCGGTGTACTCTGCAAAATTTAATATGCAGTAAATCATCACATTTACAGCCAGTTTTCTTTAGCGATGATGAATACATGAAGATTATCACTGAATATGTCTTCAAATGGCCTCCCATTGCCAATATTTGACCCTTGATTTTATACATTTTATCTGATACCCAAACAGGGCTTGAAAATGTGTGTAATCTGTGGTAAAATTAATGTTATGGAACATTGTGAGTAAACGTAACAGTCTTAAACATGTTTACTTTAAAACATTTGATGTTAGGAGAGATTGTGTTCCACAAAATGCAAATAGTCACATAATTTGTGCAGATAAGAGTTAGTATGCATCTTTATCATAAATTTTATAGATCATGTTTTATTGTTTGTTCTTTTAAATTTTGTTAGTGCATCTTGAAATAAATCATTTCTGCTTGAATGTGGATTTGGCTGCTCAGTTAATTTGATGCCAATCTGCATACATACACACATACATCTTCAACTGTTTTTTTCGGGATTGGGTCACGGGGGCAACATCTCCAGCAGCAGGGGACCCCAAACTTTCCCAAGCTTGTGGCATATTAACCACCTCTGACTGGGGGATCTTGAGGTTTTCCCATTGCTTGGAGATATAATCTGTCCACCTAGTCCTGGGTCTTCCCCGGAGTCTCCTCCCAGATGGACATGCCTGGAACACCTCCCGAGGGAGGCACCCAGGGGGCATCCTTACCAGATGCCCGAACCATTGCGTGTGTGTGTGCGCGCGAGCGCGCGCGGGGGACAATGACACGATGATTTGATTGAGCTAACTGATGCTGCTTATAATATACACACACACAAAATCCACTCCGCTGTAAGCCGTCTGGATGCATGACGACTGTTCACATGAAACGCTGATTTGATTTTTGGTTGGACTGAGGAAATACACAGTCTTTTTTTATGGAAGTCCGAAGTCAGTGCACAGCATCACTGGACTACACGTCACAGTGGAACACCAAAATGTAAGTCCCTTTTCTGTTGTTTATAAATTAATAAACTATCAAATGACAAGGATCTGTTTTATCCCTTATATAAAACAAATAATGAATGTTTTGACATTCTTTCAATGCCCTGAATATTTAATGCAGTGAAAGTTCCAGCTTTCACCTCATGAAATATTCATACCATTGAACTCATAAACATTCATTATTTGTATACTGCACACGAATCACATTTCTGTGATGCAGTTTTAATTTTTTACTATTTCTACCTCTTCCCCTAATCCTAACCCTATAAACTAACTAACCCTAACCATAATTAATGTGCTTTTGTAAAATATGTCATTTTTTTCACTTGTTAAAAAAAAAGAAAAAGAAAAAAAAAAAGGCACTTCCAAAACCGAAAAGTCTGTTATGTTGTGATTCAGGTCGACAACCGTGTAATATAACCAGGGTCAAAATGCATAGAACACTGCCATCTACTGCCAGTCAGTTATATCACACAATTATCGACCTGAATCACAACTTAACAGACTTTTCGGTTTGCAGTTCTGGGGACTGAGATGGCTATTCCAGAACGTTGTACTTGTTCCTCTGCATGAATGCCTTAGTAGATTTTGAGCAGTGTTTGGAGTTGTTGTCTTGTTGAAAGATCCAGCCCCAGTGCAACTTCAAATTTGTCACTCATTCATGAACACTGTTCTCAAGAATCTGCTGATATCAACTCAACTCAACTTTAACAAGATTCCCAGTACTTGCACTGGCCACACAGACCCACAGCATGATGGAACCATCTCTAAATTTTACTGTAGGTAGCAGGTGTTTTTCTTGGAATGCTGTGTTCTTTTTCAGCCATGCATACCACCCTTTGCTATGTCCAAATAACTCAGTTTTAGTTTCTTCAGTCCACAGCACCTTATTCCAAAATGAAGCTGACTTGTCCAATGTGCTTTAGCATAACTCAAGTGACTCTGTTTGTGGCGTGTACACAGGAAAGGCTTCCTCTGCATCACTCTCTCATCCAGCATTTCCTTGTGCAAAGTGTGGTGTATAGCTGAACAATGCACAGAGACACTATCTGCAGCAAGATCATGTTGTAGGACTTTGGAGCAGGTCTGTGAGTTGACTATGACTGTTGTCACCATCCTTCGCTTCAGCTTATCTGAGATTTTTCTTCACCTGCCACTTCGGGCCTTAACTAGCACTGTGCCTGTGGTCTTCCATTTCCTCACTATGTTCCTCACAGTGGAAACTGACAGCTGAAATCTCTGAGATAGCTTTTTGTATCCTTTCCCTAAACAATGATGTTGAACAATCTTTGTTTTCAGGTCATTTGAGAGTTGTTTAGAGGCTCCCATTTTGCCACTCATTAGAAGAGATGCAAAGAGGCGAAACATTTGTAAATGGCCACCTTAAATGCTCTTTCTCATGATTGGATTCACCTGTGTAAGGAGGTCAAGGATCAATGAGCTTACCAAACCAATTTTGTGGTCCAATAATTAGTGCTAAATGTATTCAAATCATTAAAAAAGACAAAGCTGCCCAAATGTATGCACCTGCCTAATTTTGTTTAAATAATTATTGCACACTTTCTGTAAATACTAGAAACTTCATTTCACTTCTCAAATATCAGTGTGTTCGTCTGCTATATGATATATTTAACTGAAATTTCTGATCCTGACAAGCAATGATTTATAAAGGAAAATCGCGAAAATTATCAGGGGTGCCCAAACTTTTAGTCCAGCAGAACTTTGAGGCATTTTGGATGAACCTTGCACCGAAGTCTAAAGTTTTTTTTATTGTGCCAAGTTTTAGCCCATATGGTAGGGTTAAAAAAAATCCACCTGCTGACCATCTTAAAAATTTTAATGCTAGGGTAAGGTTTCACCAGAGCATTTCCAATTTTTTCTGTGTTGTTGACGCAAAACGTGAAATAAAGATAGAGACATGATTGTGGTACCAAAATGTCCACAATATACACATTTATATTCAACTTTAATACATTTATAGGCACTAAAACTAATATTTCTTAAGTTATTGTAGAAAAAGTGATTCTTGTGGTGGCCATCTTGGATTTATGCAAATTGCTCAAGGCTGACAGACGGTCAGCAGGTGGATTTTTAAAGCCTACCATATGGACTAAAACTTGGCACAATAAAAAAAATCTATAGACTTCAGTGCAAGGTTCAGCCCAGGTTCTACCAGACAATTTTGCATACAACTGTACTTTTTTTTTTTTTTTTTTTTTTTTGCAAACACCTGCTTTAGTTTGCAGAAAAGGTGGCTAACATATCGCCTGTAAGAGACAGTATTGTTGCACGTAAACATGTTGAGCCCTTCAGTCTCAGCAAAAGAAGCCTGCAGCTATCACACGTGCATTAAAACTTAATCAGGATGCATTTAATCTGTTAAAATTCCACTTTCTTCTTCTATATATAATATTTAATAATAATATTTCTTTGGGCCACACATTAAATCTGCAATGCTTTCAGGTCAAACGCATGACCCCCACCCACGCACAGACAACTCAAGCCATTTTATGTTCCCAGTCTGAATTCTGAGGTTACCATTGACAGCACAACCCTACAGGCTGCAAAAATAGCCATTTAGTCAGTCCTAGTTTCATTTTTCCCATGACTGGTGGAGTTATATAAAGATTAACTTAAGTACGTGGGCAGAGCTCATCACACTGTAGCGTAGGAAGCCAGTAGAAGCGTTCCCACATGGGGCTGTGGGGCACTTTGACCTCTCCCTGTCCAGTTTTTTCACAGCCCCATTAGATGGATCAGCCCTGAAATATGTTCTCGGAAGTCAAAGCACAAGAAACAGCAATTTAAATCATGTCGTCACTCCCGAGCCTTAAAAATGCAAGAATATCATGATGTATTTAACCATTACTATGTGGAACCAATTAATGTTCCCTTTTAGAACAGCAACATTTAACATATTCAGACGCACTTGTTTGTTTTTAGTACTTTGGTGCAAAATTTACACTTGAATATGTTTAGACAATAATTCTATGAGATATTCCTCACAGCAAAGAACACTGACAATTTTCTTTCAGTTTTACAAGCAGCTGGGGTTGTTTATCCTTCAGGGACTTCTGTAGGTCAGTCATCTGATTATTGGTAATACTGAGCCACAATTCTGAGCTCTCAGAAGCAAAGCAGAGCAGGATCTGGTTAGTACTTGGATGGGAGACCTCTTCGGAACACCAGTGGCTGTGTGTTTCTCCAGGTAAAACTGGAGTTGCGTTAGGAAGGGCAATGCAGATCTGGCTGTATCCGCTGTGGCGACCTCGAACAAACGGGAGCAGCCGCATGGACAACAACAAAAACAACAACTGAGCCACAATTCTGATGACCTGGGATTATTTTTATATCCCGTCTTCCAATAAATAATGAAGTCATTTTCAGGAATTTTTCTCCACATATTCATATTAACAGATATCGAGCTTGATGCTGTAGTTTTTCCTTTTAACATCTTTACGTGCTGTGCTGTCAAAAGGACTAGTCACATTTAATGAAAAAGAATATAGCTACATTTGTTAATCTAAACATTTGCTGTCATTGAATAAATTACATGAAAGGGATTGCACACTCCGAGTTTACAATGAATTCATTCATGTAGAATACTAAAGCTATTACTCCAAAACCTTGATAGTTACGTGTGGGGTTCCACAAGGTCCTGCACTAGGACCGCTACTATTTATTTCCTGTATAAATGATGCATGCTTTCCAGTGGTGGCCAATCAGTTGAGTGAGTGCACGTGTTTACAGTGCAGAAGATTCCCCATTCGACCCACCCTTGCCTATTCTCCAACATAAAGTTGCGTCAGGAAGGGCATCTGGTGTAAAACATGCCAAATCAACTGTGGTGACCCCAAGGAAAAATAAAAAAGAAGGGAGATTCCAAAGGAACTTACTATATCTCAGATGATACAATTTTCAGTTTCAATTTATTTTCATTTATATAGCACCAAATCACAACAGAGTTGCCTCAAGGCGCTTCACACGGGTAAGGTCTAACCTTACCAACCCCCAGAGCAACAGTGGTAAGGAAAAACTCCCTCTGAGGAAGAAAGCTCAAGCAGACCAGACTCAAAGGGGTGACCCTCTGCTTGGGCCATGCTACAAACATAAATTACAGAACAATTCACAGAACAATTCACGGACGAATATACAAGAAATGCTATTGGCGCACAGGACAGGAGGATCGCCAACACGAATACAACTCCCATCTCTGGATGGAGCTGCACCTTAAACAGAGAAAAAAAAAAACTGAATCAGGCATCAGAAAGACAAAAAAATAAATAAATAAATAAAAAAATACTGTATAATTTGCCAGCATTAAACAACAAGAAATACAGAAGAAATACTAAGGTGATCGCCGGCCACTAGCCCTAAACTTCACTAAAAGACCCAGAATTTAGGTAAAGTTGAGGCCACGGCGCTGTCCAATTACTAATAAATGAATTAAAAGAGTAAAAAGCGTAAAACAAAACTGTACCAGTATGCTAGCCATATGAAAGGGAAAATAAGTGCGTCTTAAGTCTGGACTTCAAAGTCTCCACAGAATCTGACTGTTTTATTGACGCAGGGAGATCATTCCACAGAACAGGGGCACGATAAGAGAAAGCTCTGTGACCCGCAGACTTCTTATTCACCTTAGGGACACAAAGTAGTCCTGCACCCTGCGAACTAAAGCCCGGGCCGGTACGTAAGGTTTAATTAGGTCAGCTAGGTAGGGAGGTGCCAGTCCATGAATAATTTTATAGGTTAGTAGCAGAACCTTATACAGAATACAGAATTATTGTGTTCAAGAAAGACCTTTAAATCAGTGATACCCTGATTGCCGCACTTGCAAACCTGAGGGAGGAATCTGAGTGTCTGGGTTTGCCCTGGATCAAGACTAACAACCAGGCTTTCAATGATTTTCTGGACCTGGCCATCAGAAGTGTATCTGTATGCAGCAAAAGTGTTGAATTTGTACAGTCATTCATTTATCTGGGCCTTGGCCTTTAGTTTGAGAGATCCCAAGGAAGAGGTTACGCGGACAGGAGCTTGGTGGACAGATGTGTTTGGCAATGTCATTATGTTCAGTAAAATGAAGGTCCAAGTGTTCCTGCCTTACTGTTTGATTGTGTCACTTGGATGTTAACGCTTTAGGTTAATAACCAGTGACCTAAGGCAACAACTGGGTGTCTTAGGTGGGGATGAGCTGGGTGTATGCCTGGGTGGTTGTCATCCAGCACCCATGGTGTGGTGGATGTGGTGCACTCGAGAATGCTCCTAGACTTGACTTTGAGCACCTTTTGGCTCCAGTAGAAAGAGATAAGACGGAAAAGGCAGATGTTTGACTGCAAAAAAGAACCAAAGTAAGGAGCCAAATTGTCAGTAAGCAAAGACTGAGAGTGTATGAGGTAATCTTACATATTTTCACTCATTTCCTGGCGGCGCAGGGACCTGTGTGATCCAAAGAGGAGGTGTTCTTTTGTGCAATGTAACAGAACTCACCTCACAGCGGATCCCCCGAGGCTTCTGCTACCTCTGCAAGCGAACACTCACAGCTCCCTGACTCACAGGGTGGAACCCTCTCACACACATAAAGTGCGCTTTGTGCCCCAACCCGTGGAGCTGTCGACCAACAGTGGAGTTCTGTCCACGTCGAACACCACCGCTCACCGGAGAGCTGAGTCAGTAGACAGGCTGTACTTTTATGTGTGCCTACGCAAAAAAACACACACACACACACACACACACACACACACACACACACACACACACACACACACACACACACACACACACACACACACACACACACACACACACACACACACAAAAATGCTGCTGTACTTCCTGTAATAGTCTCCGCAAAGCAGCTGAAGCTTTTACCGTTTCATTGTTGGTTTTGGAAACCGTTAAAGCTTTAAGCAGGATGCACACAGGAAATTTTAAACCATTTTTAACCAAGGCCAAAAAATGGCCATCGGGTATTGCGAAGAATTTGTGTCTGTCTGTTTGTCCGTTCAGCACAAGTCCAGTCCTATTACTGCCAGGGTCTTCAATCTCACACGGAGCATGCTTAATATTCTATTTTAAGGGGTCAAAAAGTCACATTCTTTCTACACACTCTTTCATTGATTGCATGTTCATACAGCTGAGGGTATTTTTGCACTGTTATATTTTAACAGTTATGTTCACCAGAGTCTGCTACGCTTGTTTATTATGCTTATTGTTATACCAGTAAGTACCACATTTCCTGCAGTATACATCACTTTTGGTGTTTGTTTGTTTTTTTTTTAACTAATTTTTGAGGTCCTGTGATTTATACTTCAGTGAAACTTATATTCAGTGAATCTGGAAAGTATTCACAGCACTTCACATTTTCCACATGTTATGTTACAGCCTTATTCCAAAATGGAGTAAATTCATTTTTTTTCCCCTCAAATTTTCTACTCACAACACCCCATAAGTATTTATACCTTTTGCTCAATACTTTGTTGATGCACCTTTGGCAGCAATTACAGCCTGAAGTCTTCTTGAATATTATGCCACAAGCTTGGTGGCACATTTTTTTTGGGGGGGGGGGGCAGTTTTGCCCATTGCTCTTTGCAGCACCTCTCAAGCTCCACTGTCAGATCTCTCCAGAGTTGTCCAATCGGATTCACGTCTGGACGTCCTCCAAACATGACGCCTGGCATTCACACCAAAGAATTCAATCTTTGTCTCATCAGACCAGAGAATTTTGTTTCTCATGATCTGAGAGTCCTCCAGGTGGGCTGTCATGTGCCTTTTACTAAGGAGTGGCTTCCATCTGGCCACTCTACCATGCAGGCCTGATTGGTGGATTGCTGCAGTGATGGTTGTCCTTCTAGAAAGTTCTCCTCTCTCCACAGAGAAATGCTGGAGCTCTGACATAGGGACCATGAGGTTCTTGGTCACCTCCCTGACTAAGGTCCTTCTCCCTTGATGGCTCAGTTTAGATGGGCAGCCAGCTCTAGGAAGAGTCCTGGTGGATCTGAACTTCTTCCATTTCCAATGATGGAGGCCACTGTGCTCATTGGGACCGCAGCAGAAATGCTTCTGTAACCTTCCCCAGATTTGTGCTTCGAGACAATCCTGTCTCCGAGGTCTACAGACAATTCCTGTGACTTCATGCTTGGTTTGTGTTCTGACATGTACTGTCAACTGTGGGACCTTATATGTAGACAGGTGTGTGCCTTTCCAAATCATGTCCAATCAACTGAATTTACCCCAGGTGGACTCCAATTAAGCTGTAGAAACATCTCAAGGATGATCAGTGTAAACAGGATGCACCTGAGCTCAATTATGAGCTTCATGGCAAAGACTGTGAATAGTTATGTAGGTGTGGTTTCTTAGTTTTTACCCAAGGCCATCAAATATGGCCATCGGATATTGTGAAGGCTTTGCATCCATCCGTCCATCTGTCCGTCTGTCCGTCTGTCTGTGCTCATCATAAGTCTAGTCCTATTACTGCCAGAGTCTTCAAATTTACAGAGAACATTCTTAGGACACAGACCTTGGACAAGTTCAAAGATGGCTAACCTTGACATATTTTAAGAAGTACTTTAAGAGGTTAAATAGTCACTTCTGTTTCAATCTGTTCAGTTTTGTTTTTGCGTGACAGCCAATCAGAGTAGAGCTGCACTGTGACGTCAGTGGCTGGTCTCTCCAAAATTGCTTCGTTTTGTGTGTTTATATACATGTTTCTCATATATTATGTAAAAGCTAGCAAGAAATAAGCACTTTTAAAACTGAAAATGCTGTTTTTGAAACCTAATAACACCTCTGAACGTATTTACAAGGCATTTCGTGGACGTTAGCATGGTGACATCACAGGCTGGTAGCTAGCTACCAATCTTCATTTTGTTTGTGTGTAAACATAACCTCTGTGTTATATAATATGCAAAAGCTAGCGACAAATAAACACTTCTAATACTTAAAATGCTGTTTTTGGAACCTAATCACACCTCAGGAGTCATTTATAAGACATTTTGCAGACGTTAGCATGCATGTTAACTTCCGCTACCTCCAAGCTAACTTTCTATGGCATTACATTTGTCTCATTAATACCTGCAAATGTACAGAGGGTGATCGACAAATGTTCCTTGATTTGCACAACATCCGCTCTTAAAACGTAAATATTTTTTGATTGATTGATTGATAGAGGGGCTTTCTTGAACATGAACAAATTATATGTAAGACAATAGATCTTAATAATTAATTAAACAACTGCAAATTATAAAGAAGACAATGCTCATACAGCCGAGGGGATTTTAGCATTGCTTTATATTTTTATTTTCAATAAATTTGCAAAAATATTAAAAAAAAAATCACATTGTCATTATGGGGTATTGTGTGTAGAATTTTGGGAAAACATTAATCCATTTTGGAATGAGGGCGTAACATAAATGTGGAAAAAGTGAAGCAATGTGAATACTTTCTGGATGGACTGTCATGAAAAATCTCACATTCCTTCTTAATAATAATAATAATAATTATAATCGCTATTTATATGGGACTTTCCCAGGAGTCAAAGCACTAAACAAAATGAATTCTAAAAATAAATGAATAAATGCCAATAATAAAAGGTACACTATACAACTGCACAAAAGTCTCAAATTAGAGATGATAATACGGAAAAAGGGTTCAAATTATACTCTGGTGTGACTTATATATGGGTTTTTCTTGTTCAAGAGCCATTTTTAAACAATAATTCAATAACCTTTCAAGTAAATTTGCAATTTAAATGTTTTGGATGCTTCCATATTGTCTGAACAATAATTCATCTTGGTGTATCAAACCCACTAACAATCTGACATACTGAAGAAAAGCTAAAATAAATTGATCTTGTTATGGTTATTTTAAAATGACTTCATTTACAGATAAATGAAATGTCACAAATGACAGAGACATTGCTTGATCAAATAGGGTACAGTATGCAAAAAACAAAATACTTTTAAAGTTTTTCACCAAGCAATATCAAACAATAATTTCAGCATTGTTGTCTGATTGTTCCCCTATGCCTACCAATTATTATTATTATTATTATTATTATTATTATTATTATTATTATTATTATTATTATTATTATTATATACACTCAACAAAAATATAAACGCAACACTTTTGGTTTTGCTCCCATTTTGTATGAGATGAACTCAAAGATCTAAAACTTTTTCCACATACACAATATCACCATTTCCCTCAAATATTGTTCACAAACCAGTCTAAATCTGTGATAGTGAGCACTTCTCCTTTGCTGAGATAATCCATCCCACCTCACAGGTGTGCCACATCAAGATGCTGATTAGACACCATGATTAGTGCACAGGTGTGCCTTAGACTGCCCACAATAAAAGGCCACTCTGAAAGGTGCAGTTTTGTTTTATTGGGGGGGATACCAGTCAGTATCTGGTGTGACCACCATTTGCCTCATGCAGTGCAACACATCTCCTTCGCATAGAGTTGATCAGGTTGTCAATTGTGGCCTGTGGAATATTGGTCCATCCTCTTCGATGGCTGTGCGAAGTTGCTGGATATTGGCAGGAACTGGTACACGCTGTCGTATACGCCGGTTCAGAGCATCCCAAACATGCTCAATGGGTGATATGTCCGGTGAGTATGCCATGCAAGAACTGGGACATTTTCAGCTTCCAAGAATTGTGTACAGATCCTTGCAACATGGGGCCGTGCATTATCCTGCTGCAACATGAGGTGATGTTCTTGGATGTATGGCACAACAATGGGCCTCAGGATCTCGTCACGGTATCTCTGTGCATTCAAAATGCCATCAATAAAATGCACCTGTGTTCTTCGTCCATAACAGATGCCTGCCCATACCATAACCCCACCACCACCGTGGGCCACTCGATCCACAACATTGACATCAGAAACCCGCTCACTCACACGACGCCACACACGCTGTCTGCCATCTGCCCTGAACAGTGTGAACCGGGATTCATCCGTGAAGAGAACACCTCTCCAACATGCCAAACGCCAGCGAATGGGCCTCATGTATCAATGTTGCGCACTTGTGGCGTAAATTTACGGCGTAAACTTGAAATACACCAAAGTTGCCGTGACATGTATCAAGCAGTGCGCACCTGCCCATTTCTGGCGTATGCCTGACATTATCTTGATAAATGCGGCGGGTGGAAACCATCATAATTATAATAAACACGCCCATAAATATTCAGACTCTGCTTCAGACACACCCTCATTTTACGACATGGAAGCCGGGAAGACGGCAATGAAAAAGAACTCCACCAATCACGAGGTGTGCCAATAGAGCATCAAAAGCGTCCGTCGTATCAATTGTTTTGTAGTATATAATCAATAAAGTGTTACAGTGGTCCCTCATTAATTGCTGGAGTTACGTTCTAAAAAATAGCCAGTAATACGCGAAACCGCAACGTAGTCAGCGTTATTTTTTACAATTATTATAGACGTTTCAAAGCTATAAAACCCCTCACTACACAGTTTATACACTTTCTCAATCAGGCATGAACATTTTCTCACTTTTCTCTCGTGTGTAAACACTCTCAAAGTTCAAACCTTAGTAGGAAAATAATACCAAACTGTTTTCAGGCCCAAACATTTGTTTGAGAAATAAAAATAGAACGTTTTCCTATAAATAATTATGATGGCATTTAGAACTAATGAATTAATTTTAACGATCAACGAACGAGGTCGGACACATAAGAAATTATTAATAGTGACTGACCAGTATTTCACTGGCGCTGCGCCTTTTTCCACTCACACCTCGCTGCAGCAGGTGTTTGTTTCCGTGTGACAAACACAGTTATGAGAAGTTGTTGGCGCTCTTTTCTCTTCTGGGCAACAAGATTCTTATAAACAGATACGCAGAACACAGAACACTGTAAAAAATAAAAAGGCATGCAAAATTGGACTAAATACTCCGCGAGACTCCGAGGCCACGACAGGTGAACGGCGTTATAGCGAGGGACCACTGTATTCTCTTTTCACGTCAATAATTCTTGACATGTGGATATTTGCTCGCTCAATTAATAAGACACGCCTAATCTGTCAGATTTCTTTATTTTTTAAATGTATTTCTGTATTTATTTTATTGTGACAACCGAATGGAGACGACAAAACCTGATTGCAGCACAGGCGAATTTTTTATTTTATTTTATTTTATTTTTTTATATTTATTTCATTCATTTAAAAGAAAAACAGAAAAGCAAAAAACAAAAGCACCACAATACCAGAATGAAAAGGAGCAGAAAGAAGAACAAGTCTTATGATTTCTGCCCCTTTTAACAATACAATCTTTCAATATACAGCATCATAGTCAACATTATTTAACAGATTGCATTTCTTTAACTTGTCACATACCACTGACCCATTTCATAATTATGACCATTAATTAATAGATTACATCACTGACAGGTTACATTTAAACTTAAGACACTCCAAACATTATTAACAGTTTACTTTTTTTTTTTTTTTACTTTCTTGCAGCCCACTGACTTACTTCATAGTTTCATACTTACTTAATACATCTAATTTAATATGTTTTTTAAATAATTTAAGCGACCTTAATTCTTTAATTTCTTTATTAAGATTGTTCCATAATTTGACACCATTTACTGCAATACTCCTTTCCTTTACTTTGGTTCTAAATCTTGGTTTTTTAAAGACTTCTATTCCTTTCAATTTATAACTACTTACTCTTTTTTCAAACATATTTTGAATGTTTGTTGGTAAAGTATTTTTATTAACTTGGTACATCGTTTGTAATATTTTCAAATCAACTAAATCATGAAATTTAAGTACCCTATACTTAATAAACAATGGATTAGATGAATCTCTAAAACCACTGTTACTAATCACTTTTAAAGCTCTTTTCTGCAAAATAAATAAAGGTTGTATATAGGTTGTATATGTTGATCCCCAGATTTCTACACAGTAAGTTAAATATGGGACAATCAATGAATTGTACAATGTTAATAAACCCTAACTATTTAATGAATATTTTACTTTATGCAAAACAGCAATGGCTTTCGCTATTTTTCCTTTTATGTAATTTATGTGTGACTTCCATGTAAGATCTTCATCAATCATGACTCCTAAAAATTTCATTTCTTTTACCCTTTGTATATCCATTCCATCTATTTGTAATGACACATTATTTTCTTTCGCTCTATCATTAAACAATATGAAATTTGTCTTATTAATATTTAGTGACAATCTGTTTATATCAAACCAATGTTTAACTTTTTCCAACTCTGTATTTATCACTTGTGCTACTTCCTGTATATCTGATCCAGAGTAAAACAGCGTTGTATCATCAGCAAATAAAATGCTGCCAAGCACATTGGATACATTCACAAAATCATTGATATACAAAATAAACAGTTTGGGTCCAAGTACCGATCCTTGTGGTACTCCATAAATAATGTTACACAATTCTGATTTGGTATTATTTATCTGAACAAACTGTTTTCTATTTTCTAAGTAGCTTTTTACCCACTGATGTGCAACACCTCTTATTCCATATTGTTGTAACTTGTGGAGCAATCTTGAGTGGTCTATAACATCAAAAGCCTTTTTCAGGTCAATAAAAATACTTACAAAATAATCCTTATTATCTATTGTTGTTGATATTTTCTCTATTAGTTCCATAATTGCCATAGCTGTCGAATGTTTTGTTCTGAATCCATACTGAGCATTATTTAAAATATGATGTTTCTCAATAAATTTATCCAATCTTGTTACAAAAACTTTTTCCATAATTTTAGAAAACTGTGGAAGCAATGATACTGGCCTGTAATTAGAAAAATTATGTTTGTCTCCATTTTTATATAATGGGACTACCTTAGCAATTTTCATTTCATCTGGAAAAACCCCAGTTGACAGAGACAGATTACAAATATAAGTAAATGGTTCAATAACAATTTCTATTATACTTTTTACAGTCATCATGTCTAAATCTTCATGGTCAGTTGATCTTTTGCTTACACAGTTTTTTTTTACAATATTTCTGATTTCATCTTTTTCCACATTGTCCAGGAAAATACTATTGACCGTATTTACCAATGTACATAATTTATCTTCTATTATTGGTTTATTTCCCACCAGACTTGACCCTACATTTGAAAAATAATCATTAAACCCATTTGCAACTTCTTTTATATCATATATCTCTTTATTTTCCTTAACAAAGTAATTTGGAATAGTTTCTTTCGTTCCATCACTATCAATCACACTTTTTATAATTCCCCATGTTACCCTCATATTATCTTTACTCTTATTTAGTTTTTCACTGTAATAATCTTTTTTTTTTGTTTCCTAATTATTGTTAATAGTTTATTTTTATATTTTTTGTATTTATGTTCTGATTCCTTTGTTTGCAATTTTAAAAAGCACCTGTATAAATAGTTTTTCTTTGCACAAGCATTTTTTATTCCCTTTGTCAGCCATGGTTTATTTACTCTTTTCTTACTAATTTCAATTAATTTACAATTTTTATTGTATGATTTCATCAATATTTTCATAAATGAGTTATATGCTACATTAACATCACTGACATAAACTTCTTCCCAGTTTTGATTTTTAAGGTCATATTTTAATGCCTCTAAGGCTTTTACTGACTTATCTCTTTTAAAGTTTATATCAGTTTTTTTGTTGTACCTATTTTTATATTTAAATATTGAAAAAATTGGTAAATGGTCGCTAATATCTGTCATGAAGATCCCATTCTTGATAATTTCATCTGTTCTGTTTGTAAATATATTATCAATTACCGTTGCACTTTGCGATGTAATTCTGGTTGGTTTTGTTAGTTTGGGGAATAACCCCAAACTATACATTGTATTCACAAAATCACTTGATCTTTGGCAGCTGGAGCTTTCTATGTTAATATTAAAGTCCCCACACATAAAAAGCGTTTTGTTTTTAATTTGATGGAATAATTCAATTATTTTATCTGTAAATTTCACAACACAGGAATCTGGTGCTCTGTATACACAACTAACTAAAATATTCTTAGATGTTTCATGTACAAGTTCCACTGTTACAATTTCTATGACATCATTCATAATTGTCATTTCTTCAACAATTGTACATATCAGATCTGTTTTTGTATACAGAGCAATACCACCGCCTTTTTTATATCTTCTGTTTACAAAATACAGCTCATATCCCTCCATTTGAACTTCATCCATCCAAGGGAATGACGAAACTACAGTTATTATCAATTTCATAGTCTAAAACGATCACACCACATGAAGTTAAGCTCAGCGCTGCTCTGGCTCCAGGCTCGACGTCTGTAGAAAAAGGCGAGCAGCGCTTTCTTTGCAGTCAGCGCTGTAGCCACGGATCGTGCTCCAGACCAACAATCCTGCAAAGGCGGGATTTGTATTGATTATTATGTAGTATAATCAGGAAAGTGTTATTTATGTAACATATGCATTGATTTGTGTAATGGCACTGTTTATCATGTTGATCATCTTCATTTTTATGTGGATTCCAGCGCTGGTTCATTGGTGTATAATTAACGCCACCTCTCGACCTGGTGTATATTTTCAGCGCAGGGTACGCCAACGACCACATTGATAAATGGCAAGTAGCTTAGCCGTTTTGGCGTACACCCCATATACGCTCAAATATCGCCATACGCAACGTTGATACGAGGCCCAATGTGAGCATTTGCCCACTCAAGTTGGTTACAATGACAAACTGGAGTCAGGTTGAGACCCCGATGAGGACGACGAGCATGCAGATGAGCTTCCCTGAGACGGTTTCTGACAGTTTGTGCAGAAATTCTTTGGTTATGCAAACCGATTGTTTCAGCAGCTGTCCGAGTGGCTGGTCTCAGACGATCTTGGAGGTGAACATGCTGGATGTGGAGGTCCTGGGCTGGTGTGGTTACACGTGGTCTGCGGTTGTGAGGCTGGTTGGATGTACTGCCAAATTCTCTGAAACGTCTTTGGAGACGGCTTATGGTAGAGAAATGAACATTCAATACACGAGCAACAGCTCTGGTTGACATTCCTGCTGTCAGCATGCCAATTGCGCGCTCCCTCAAATCTTGCGACATCTGTGGCATTGTGCTGTGTGATAAAAGTGCACCTTTCAGAGTGGCCTTTTATTGTGGGCAGTCTAAGGCACACCTGTGCACTAATCATGGTGTCTAATCAGCATCTTGATATGGCACACCTGTGAGGTGGGATGGATTATCTCAGCAAAGGAGAAGTGCTCACTATCACAGATTTAGACTGGTTTGTGAACAATATTTGAGGGAAATGGTGATATTGTGTATGTGGAAAAAGTTTTAGATCTTTGAGTTCATCTCATACAAAATGGGAGCAAAACCAAAAGTGTTGCGTTTATATTTTTGTTGAGTGTATCTATGGGCACGAAGGCATTAAGGGCTATGGCAATTTGACCCCAATGATCTTGACCTTCACCCAAATGATTGACCTCTGGTTGACTTTCCTAGAACTATTCTGGAATCCACCTTTGTTTGTGCCATATTTATTTCAAATTGGATTCAAACCTAATTTCTTATAGGTAACATTCACCAAAATTAATTATTTAAGGGAAATTTCAGGTTCCATCTTTAATGAGAAAAGGGACCTGGGAGGAGTAGGCCAACAAACAAATTTTTTGATCCCTGATCCTTTTGACTCTTGACATCAATGACCTTTACCCCTGTAATTGAACTCTGGAAAAAATTTGATCTCACCCACACAGTTCCAAAACCCACCTATGTATGTGTGCCAAGCTTGGTTGAATTGGGACTGAATTTTTCAAATGTCAAGGATGTAATAAAACCATCGCCGTTTATTTCAGAATCAGAATCAGAAGAAGTTTATTGCCATTGCCAGTGAACAGGATTCACAGACTAGGAATTTCCTTCGGTACAATGGTGCAACATTAAGAAGAGATAAAATGCTAAGATAAAATATAACATATGTGTCAAAATAAGGTAAAATATAAGATAAAAAAAGAAATATGAAATATGAAAGGCTGTGTGCAACAGAAAAACAGAGAAACAGAAAAAACAGTGCAGTGGGAGGAGTGCAATTAAAAACCAAAGTACATTGTCTAAAGTGACCCATGATAAAATGATAAAGTGACAGAGTTAAGCTTAAGGTGACTGAGTTATGAGGTGTTCATGAGTCTAATGGCAGAGGGGAAGAAACTGTTCTTATGGCGGGAGGTTCTGGTCCGGATGGACCATAGAGTGGTTTGAACAGACCGTGTGCAGGGTGAGAAGGGTCAGCTGTGATCCGACCTGCTCGGCCCAGAGTCCTGGAGACGTGCAGGTCGTGGAGAGATGGAAGGCTACAGCCGATCACCTTCTCAGCAGAGGCCACAATGCGCTGCAGTCTGTGTCTGTCCCTGGCTGTGGCCCCGGCGTACCACACCGTGATGGAGGAGCAGAGGATGGACTCGATGATGGCCGTGTAGAACTGCACCATCAGCTGGACAGGCAGCTTGGCCTTCTTCAGCTGCCGCAGGAAGTACATCCTCTGCTGGGCCTTCTTGATGAGGGAGCTGATGGTTGACTCCCACTTGAGGTCCTGGGTGATGGTGGTGCCGAGGAAGCGGTGACAGACCACATTGATGATGGGCTGTTGGTGAGGTCGAGGGAGGGCGGGGGGGCTGTGGCTTTCCTGAAGTCCACGATCATCTCCACTGTTTTCTGGGCGTTGAGCTCCAAGTTGTTGCTGCTGCACAAGGTCACCAGCCGGTCCACCTCCCTCCTGTAGGCAGACTCATCCCCATCCGAAATGAGTCCGATGAGGGTGGTGTCGTCCGCAAACTTGATGAGCTTTACAGAGTCGTGGCTGGAGGTGCAGCAGTTAGTGTAGTTTATTTATCTTTTTGTTTGTCTGTCTGTCTGTTAGCAGGATAATGTCACAACTACTGCATGGCTTTTGACAAAAGTTTGACCACAGACTGATATTAGGTCATGGAAGAACCCATTAAATTTTGGAGGTGAGCCGAACTCTGGATCAAGTTTCACTTTATATAGGTTTTGAATGATTACTTCAAAGCTACTTCACAGCTTCTCACCAAATTTGCACCACAGCTAGATATTCAGGCATGGAAGACTCCATTAGATTTTGGAGGTGATCTGGATCCAGATTCGGGATCAAAATATGCCTTTATGTACGCAATGAAGGATTACTTCAAAACTACTTCACAGATTCTCACCAAATGTACACCACAGATAGATATTAGGGCATGGAAGACTCCACTGAATTTTGGAGGTGACTTTCATCCACATATCAAGTTTGGTGTAAATTAGACTATGGTCCCACGGGGACCTGGGGAACAAAAAGACATACAAATAAAAATTTTGGTATTTGACTCCAGTGACCTTGAACTTTGCCTAACCAAACCCTTTAATGGCAATTCAGGGGTTGCTCTTCATCCATATATCATGTATGGTGAGAATCTGCCACACCTGGGAGTAGTGGAACAAATAGACAGACATACAAGCATTTCTTATCATAACTACTAGCTAGGGTGAGCAACCCAAACACCTCCATATCATGTGATTGTCATTAGCATGCATTCAGTTTAAGGATTGGAATGGGATTAGCACATACTTACTTGACATTAAAAGGACCAATCATGTAATCGACCAACCGTATTTCATGCCCAAATTATCCCTAATTGTGTACAATACGACACCACAGGGGCTCTGGCTGCTCATTTATCTCTGCAGTGTACGTTTTTATTCAAATTCTCTCTCTTACAGTACAGTTTAAAGCTAGTGAAAAAGACCAGGGGAAACATTTTCAATAACTGAGAGGATTTTAAAGTCATGAGATGTGCTTTAAAAAAAAACGAATATAGATTATTCTAAAAATATTCCGAACACATTTCCTTCTCCATCTGTTTTTTTTTTTCTTCTTCTTTTTAAATGTCAGCAGGAGATACTGTGCCTCTGCCTTGGTGACCCCTAACAGTAGCAGCTGCAGGAAGAAGAGTCATTAAGTTTCTTTGTCCCTACCTCCTGTCACCAGCGCAGTGGCGTAACCCATAGGTTAGCAATCATTTTTCAGTAGTTATTTATGCTCAAGGTTGGGTAGGATTACTTTGAAAGAATGCATGTGGATTACATGTATGTATGTACATACATTTAGATTACTTGTAATCTGATTACTTTTGGATTACATTTCAAAGTAATCCTACCCAACCTTTCTTTACGCATAACTTATTTACAGTTGGCATTGCTTGGTTCACAAGGGATAAATGTGCAGCCTTCTTTGGATATAACAGGTATACTTCTGTTGTTTCCATCCATGATTTTCAGGATAAAGGAAGCTGCACATGTAGGTCGCATGACAAACAGCTTTTGAAATGGAACTGCCTAGTTGCCAATGATTGCGGCCTTGAAGACTTCAGCTGCTGAACTGGGACACAGCCGCAGTCTGTGAGAGATTCTCTGCCTACCTTCCGAGAAGGCGAGTGGCAAGCAGCAGCAGCTCCTTCCCAATTAAAGTAACAGTCCCACAGTCATTTCGTGGAGACCTGGGGCCTCATGTACAAAGGCTGTGTACACACAAAAATATGGCATATGTCCGTCTCAAAACTAACATTCAGATGTATCAAAAGTAAAATGACTATGGAAATGTGCGGTGTACCACGGAAAACATCCTGGCTGGTGTTTCTTCAGCTATGGTTCCACTGCTGACATGTAGAGGTGATAATGGGACATTGTTAATAGAGACACAGTGATGAACAATTAACACACCCACATGTTTGTAATTATATGGATGGATATAAAAGCACACACAAAGTGAAGAGGAAAATGGCACTAACAATGACTGCATTAGTCTTGTTAGAGGACCTTGCAATTGCTGCAATATGAGGTGAGCGTGTATTCAGGGAACGCAAGGATTTACTTGCAAATGAAGATAATTGGCTCATAAGCTGATTCCGATTACCAAGGCCAGTGTTACTGGAGTTGCACGCTAAACTGTGGCTGGCCTAGAGTGCAATATGGCGAGGAGCCGGGGGTTGTCTGAGTCCACACAGGTGCTGACCATACTGGGCTTCCAGGCAACAGGGGCATTCCAGCAGGAGCTGGCCGATCGGTCAGGAGTGTGCCAGTCAACCTTGAGCCGAGCCACCAGCTGTTTGGGACACAATCATCCGAATGACATCCAGGTACATCACATACGTCGGAAAATGTAATTGGAGCTATTGACTGCACACATATTGCTATAAATGCCATCATATGACACATTTGTTTTTGTTAATAGGGAACATTTTCATTCCATCAATGTTTAAATCATATGTGATGCGCAAATGTGCATCAGGCTAGGGGCTGGCATGGTGCAAGATGGGTGGCTTCTTGCTGTGTAAACAGTTTATTTGTGCAACTGTTCTGAACGAAAACCACCACGGAGACATTTGGGCATGTGCACATTCAAATATGTTTTTTGTTGCTATTATTAATGTGTTTTCTTTTTCTTGATGGTGAAACTACAGCTGCAGATTCTTAACAGGCCTCCGACTGTCTCCCTGTACTCAGTGTTTGTCAATAAACACGTGTGTAAAGTTGTGAATGTCACACTGTCAGCCGCAGCGCATCTAACTTTTTACACTTCAATGTGTGTGTGCTGTTCTGAGCTCACAGCGCTCACGGCCTCACACCCACACGCTCCCACTAACATTTTTCCTGTTGTAATGTTTATTCTGTTTGACAGGGACCCAAATAAACAATCCCTGTATGTCTCCACATCATTTCCAGTCATCTGTGGCTCACAATTGGTATAATTTCTTTTCTGTGTTCATGCTGACTGATCTGACGGAGGGGATTCCCAGCTCCAAGGGCCTATTTACATGGATTTGCATATTTAAATGGATGCATGGAAAGGGAGGAGCTTGGTACGTCTACATGTTCACTCAATTCCACATTTAGTAGGATGTACAAACAGAACGTGCTTGGATCCATGCATACACACACACTTTGATACAGCTGAATTTTTTGGTGCTTACGGCAGTTTCTGAGTTTTAGCGTACGGCTTGTTTCAGTCGGAAAATCCACAAGTCTTTGTACATGAGGCCCCTGAACACAGATTTGTTTCAGTCCCTCCCTGACAGTATGTGGGTCATTTTTTAAACCTATAAAGTAAAATCTATTTTGTGATACTTGGTAACCTAAATTAACTAGTTGAAAGCATGTATATGACCCTTTTAAAAGGCTGACAAAATTGTTTCAAGTAAAGATAAATGAATAAATTGTTGAATATCATGTTAAAGTATAACTTTTAGACCTGAATGAATGTCTTTAAATTCATTGTTGACTTGGATTCTGATGTTTTTGACAGTTTCCTTCCATAATATCTCCACAGTATGTTTATCATGTGTGGGTGGCACCCAGTCATGTTTATCAGCTGCAGCAGGTCATTAAAGGGGTCAGTGAATGCAAAATGTGTTTCTTGTCCTTGGCTGTCTCACTTGTGATCTTTGTGGATAACATGCCTCAGACCGTTTTTCAGCAAAGAGTGCAGAGCTGAGTCCCACAGGGAGAAAACTTCACATGACATGCAAGAAATCTGTGTGCATGGAAGTAATTACCCAACAGCATTTTACCAACTATGGCAAGTATCAGAACATATTTTACAGTTTAAACATTTAAGGTCCCTCGTGCCCTTATTCAGAGAAACTCCAGGAGGGAGGAACACTGTGAAACCATTCCCAAGGTTTATGGATTTGTTCCTAATTTTCCCAGTGACTCTTGGTTTTAAATGATAACATTTTAGGCTAAAACTATTACACAGCACTGTACATGCACAGTACTCAGAAAAAATATTTGTCATGACAACAAATTATTTTTAATGCAAAATGGTGCTGTCAAACAAATCAAACCAATTATAAACATAAAATTTTCTTCAATAATAATAAAAGGGACATGCATTTGCACAGACACTTACAATGGTCAGCATTCTTGCTTCACAGACATGAGGTTGTGGTTTCAAGCCCACCCATGCCCAGCTCCATTTTTTTGTTTGGTGCTCATGTTTTCCTTCATGTCACACTGGACTGTGACGCCGGTGATCCGGATTCATTTCTCGATTGCAGACAAGCTCCCAACTGGCACTTCGAACAGCAGAGTGTGTGGAGAGACTATATATATATATATATATATATATATATATATATATATATATATATATATATATATATATATATATATATATCCCAGATAACTGCTGTATGTGCCACTGGAGCCAGTTCAGCCAGCTCCACCCCCATGACCTTTAACTGAAATAATCAGGTGTAGGAAATGAATATGGTCACCCCACTGAGCCTGGTCTGCTCGAGGTTTCTTCCAATAGAAAAAAAAGACAAAAAAAAACTGAGGGACTTTTTCTTTACCGCAGTGTCAGAGTTTGAGTTTGTTTGGTTATCTGTTTTTATTTTTCTTTGGTCTGTTTGTTATTTTTCTTATTCATTGATTTTTGTAAGTTTATTTTCTTGCTGGGTTTTTCTGCTTGGGTCTGTCTTTCTCTATCTCTCCTGTCTGTCTCTTGGTTCTTGGTGGTGTCTCTCTCTCTCTGGCCACACCTTTGTTCTGGTGCTTTCCATGCACACATGTTCTTGATTTGCTGCTCACCACTTGGGGTTATATAAGCTCACTGGGTGTGTTAGTCCTTTGCCAGATTGTTGTGCCTTGTGCCACTTTCCAGCTCTGTACCTGCGTTCCATAGTCCTGCCTGCCTCCTTGTGTGTTCCTGACCTCCAGGCTGTTGCAACGGCCACGCCTTAGGCCTGATTATTTTTGTACTGCTGCTTTTTCTGGATTACCTACTTATATACCGACCGCTGCTATCCACCCGAGTAAAGCCTTTTTACAACCACAGTTGTTTGTTTGAGCCGTGCATTTGTGTCCAACATTTCCTGACCATCCAGCCTGATAGAACAATCTGGCCAAAGTAGCCAGACAGCTGGCTCTGGTCAAAGTGGCCACAGCTGGCTCTGACCTGTTCCAGCTGGTGGTACGCCACCACAGTAGGCAAGTCGCGCAGCAGGAAGACTAGATCACTGCTCTCTCTTCTGGGATTAGCAAGCTCGCTAAATGCCAGGACTTGTTTATGGCATCGGTGAGCGCCCAGATGGGACAATTACTGTCAAGACTCAGTCTTCTTCTGTTACGGCCACTGACAGCACCAGTGCACCACCACCGGGGCCGTCAGCAGCCTCACCGGCTTCCGTACCTGATACTATCTACTGCAATCAGTTGTCTCGGCCTGAACGCGAGTCCAGTGACGTCAGACCATTTATATCTCAGTGTGAGTTGGATTTTGAGCTCATGTCATCAGTGTTCCTGTCTGATAGGAAGAAGATAGCTTATGATAACTCACCTGACTGGTTGTGGTGCGGCATGGGCAACAGCAGAATAGGGTCGTCAATCCGCCAGCATCTGTCGGCATTCACCACTGCTCTAGAACATGTGTTTCAACACACATCTCCGGGGCATGAAGCTGCACATACCCTGATGAGACTGAAGCAGGGTGGCCGCTGAGTCACAGACTACGCCATCAACTTCCACATTCTGGCGGCCAAAAGCGAATGGAATCCCATGGTGCTCCATGATGTCTTCTTCCATGGGCTGGCCGAAAGTATCCATAACCAGCTCATAGCCGAGACCTTCCCAAGGATGTTGATAAGCTCATAACGCTCGCCATCTGGACTGACCAAGCGTCTTCAGGATCGTCCCCGCCTAGCAGCTCGATTACCCAACCAACGCTCCGCCACGCGTCCCGTCCATTCGTCCTCTTCCAGCCACGTGGGAGCAGATTCACCGCATCACAGCATGTAGGAGCCCATGCAACTGGGTCACACCAGTCTGTCTTCAGCCAAGAGATGACACCGTTGTGACAACAAACTCTGTTTTTACTGTGGACATTCTGGACACTTCATAACCAACTGTCCGTTCCAGGGGTGCCACCATGCAGTCAAAGTCTTACGGGTGAGTCAAAACTCTATTTTTCCATCTTCAGCACAAAACATAATTCCAGCTAAATTATTCTCTGATAATTCATCAGCTTCCATGTCAGCTTTTGTTGATTCCAGTTCTAATGCTAAGTTGATGTTGTCCTCTCTCACCAGGGGAGGTGATAGTCTAGTAGTTAAGGCTTTGGGCTGGAGACCAGAAGATCCTCAGTTCAAATCCCAACCTGACTAGAAAATCACTAAGGACCCTTGGGCAAGGTCTTTAATCCCCTATTGCTCCCGGTGTGTAGTGAGTGCCTTGTCTGGCAGCACCCTCACATCGGGGTGAATGTGAGGCACTTATTTGAAAAGCGCTTTGAGCATCTGATACAGATGGAAAAGCGTTATATAAAATGCAGTCCATTTATCAACTGTTTCATTTCTGAGATTCGTCAAAGCAGAAGGATATATTAAGATGGACCTTTATAAGGTGGCAGCTGTGCATGACTGGGCGGTGCCGACCTTGCGGAAGGAGGAACAAAGATTCCTGGGCTTCGCCAACTTCTATCGTAAATTCATTCATAACTTCAGTATCGTCTCAGCTCCACCGCATGAGGCCACGTCATCCCTCCGGCCGTTTATCTGGACACCGGAGTGCTATGAGGCTTTTAGGGTCCTAAAAAATGCTTCACTGCAGCCCCCGTGTTGCTCCTCCCTGACCCTGCTCGACAGTTTGTGGGTGAGGTTGATGTTTCTGATGTAGGTGTGGGCGTGGTCCTCTCGCAGTGAAATCCCTCTGACAATAGCTTGCATCCATGTGCCTATTTCTCCAAATAGTTGACCCCAGCTGAGCGCAAAGTGGCCTTGGAGGAGTGGTGCCGCTAGTTGGAGTGGGCACAAATGCCGTTTTTAGTTTTCACTTACCATAAAAATCTGGGCTCTGTGTCAGCCTGATCCCATCAGATCTCAGAAGCTAAATACTGTGGGGCCTGGTTAGTACTTGGATGGGAGACCTCTTTGGCACACCAAGGGCTGTGTATGTTTCTCCAGGTAAAACTAGAGTTGCGTCAGGAAGGGCATCTGATGTGAAACTTGTGGCGAATACCAATGCGGATCTGGCTGTATCCGCTGTGGCAATCTCGAACAGCCGGGAGTAGCCGAAAGGACAACAACAACAACTGACCATAAAAATTTGGAATACCTACATACCGCCAAGCGACCTAACTGTCTTCAGGGCTAGGTGAGCAATCTTTTTCAGTCACTCCAATTTTGTTCTCTCGTCTCGGCTGAGCTCTAAAAACGGGAAACCAGATGTTTTATCTCGTCAGAGCGATCCGGTTGACACTCCGTCCAATCTGGGAACTATTTTGCCAGCATCTTGTTTCGTCTCGGCTTTAACCTGGGAGATTGAGTCCAAGTCCAGTCTCTTATAGGAGATGCTCCTGTTCCCCCAGGGTGTCCTTATGATAAATCTTTTGTTCCTGTTGCTCTTGGGGGGCGGGTGATCAGGTGGGCTCACAACAGTTGCTTCTCCTGCCACCCAGGTATTAAAAGAACCATGTTTGTAATCAGCAGAGATTCTGATGGCCTGGATTAATGAAAGATGTTACTTAATATATCAATGCTTGTCAAATATGTGTAATTTACAAATCCTCTAATTGTTTTCTGCAGGACATTTACAGCCACTGCCTGTACCCACTCATTCCTGGTCTTACATAACTGTAGATTTTGTAACTGGACTTCCGCCCTCAAAGGGCAATACTGTTGTATTAACTGTTGTATATAGGTAGTCGAAAATGGCTCATTTTATTCCTCTGCCTAAACTGCTCTCGGCAAAAGAAACCGCAGAGGCTACCCTCTCTCACGTATTCAAACTTCATGGTTTTCCCCAGGATATCGTGTCTGACCGGGGTCCCCAGTTTGTGTCGAATTTCTGGAGGGAGTTCTGTCATCTTCTCAGGGTCACTGCCAGTCTTACTTCGGGCTACCATCCATAGGCCAGTGGACAATCTGAAAGACTCAACTAGGAACTGGAAAAAGGACTCCCCATTCTCACCTCACAACACCCAGCCACATGGTCATCACAACTCCCATGGATTGAACTTGCACACAACCACTTACCGTCTGCTTCCACTGGTTACTCTCCCTTTTATGTTGTTTTTGGTCATCGACCCTCTCTGTTTCCTCCCACAGTGTCCACCTCTCCTGTTCCATCAGCACTCAGTCTTATTCTCCACTCCCGACGAACCTGGGACCGGGCAAGAAGAACTCAGCTGCGATCTTCACTGACCCACAAATATGCTGCTGATCATAAATGTTCTCCTGCACCGCTGTACGCAGCTGGTCAGAAGGTTTGACTCAAGTTGGTCAGAAGGACTGCTCAAGAAACTTGCTCCCAGGTTTGTTGGTCCATTCCCAGTTTCCAAGATTGTTAACCCAGTGTCTGTTCGTCTGTCTCCCAAGGTTCATGTGCATCCATCCAACTTTCCATGTCAGCCATGTCAAAACTGTCAGATCCAGCCCGTTGCCTCCTTGCGTGTTCCTGAGCTTCAGCCTGTTGTAACTACGCCTTAAGCCTGATGATTTTTGTACTGCTGGTTTTTCTGAACTGCCTACTTGTGTACCGATCTCTGCTATCCACCCGAGTAAAGCCTTTTTACAACCAGAGCTTTTTGTTTGAGCCTTGCATTTGTGTCGAACAATTCCTGACCATCCAGCCTGATATGCTGTTGCAAATATACTTGCTCATTGGTTGGGTTTAAGGTGTAGAGTCTTGACCTTGCTCTTGTATGTCAGCTTGAGATGACTTATATGATTTGGCACTGTATAAATATATTTACTTTTTAAAAAAATGTAATGTTTGCCAGGACAAAGGTCAAGCCTTTTTGTGATAGCAGTTGTGGATTTCCTCCTTGGTCAATAGCTTATTGGGTCATGGTGATGAAGTTGCTCTCTTAATGCTGGACATCGTATTTGTATTTCATCAACTCTCTCATCAATTCCTTAGGTGTGATTTTGAGGTTCTGGTAGACCTTTAGGGAAGGAATTTGATAATTAATATGTGTTAATTTGGGATTTCTTCCTCCATGACATAAAGTCTGTATCGCCCAACACTTTTTATTTTTGTATAATAGATGATTAGATAGATTTATGGTCCATGCTTCCATAAATCTCATCAAAATGGTTCCCAAAGAGAAACCTGACTTGTGGGGATCCAAAATGATGCTCTGGAAGCCTCATCTTCATTTTTTTTCCTTTGTGGTCTTAAACACAGAGTTGGGCTACTAATATGTAAGCCTGGGTTTTACTCCTGGTCACACTACCTATGTTGTTGGACAAGTGCTAACTTTAGCTGGGGAAGTAACATACGTCAGATGGGTGTCCCAATCCAAGGGGAATCATGGGACATCATCTGCTTCAGATTACAGAATCCAGACAAGGATCGGCACCAAGGACCTCAGGGTCGATATCATAATTCTTTTCTTCTTCAAGGCACTGGTTGTAGAGGTAGGCCCTTACATACAGCCAAAGATTCTCCAATTTACCCCAAATTGTTTTTAGCCAAGATTTTAGCAAAGGTGTATGTTCACAACTGTAGAGACAGAGTCTTATGAACATACAATTCCATCATATGTGCAACAATCAAGGTTAAATTTCAGCCAACATGATCATCCCACTATAATGCAAACACTCCAATTTCTACACAGCTATATATAGCGTTAAGTGGGCTGTTTCACAGTTAAGGTACACAAGTATGTGTTACTGGCACCAAAAAAAAAGTGGCTATTTTAGTCAAGTTATTCATCCATATCTAACTGCTGACTGAGGTACTTAAATGCCCAAAGTTTCAGACCTGTCAGATATTTGCATATATGAGCTCACAGATATAATCTATTCTTTCCGGCGAGGTCTTTTTTTATACTAATTTTTGTGGAAATTATACAGACTAAGATTAGTGCAATCTACCCATGTATACTATTTACTAAAACGTTGATGGTAAGTATGTACTCAGGGTATACAACTGCCATTGAGTTTCGGTATTCTCAAATAGTTATGGACTATAAGCATTTCCAGAGCGGACAGTTTTTAACAGATGGAGAGTTACACTCCAATATTAAAGACATTTGAGCAAATTAGGTATGCATCCTTTTGTGGCATCACAGATAGTGATTACCTCTTTCAAACAAAAACTTATTCACATAACACTGATGCTTGAGTTTAAAATGCACTTTATTTCCAGAGAGGACATTTTTGACAGACATTTTATTTTTGAATGCCTGTTTCTCCACTGGTTAATGATCCTAGGAGTTAGATTGTTGGACAGTAGGTTTTGATAGGGAAATTAGTCCATTTAGTGGTTACCTACTAAATAAATAATAGTTCTGGCAGCCCATCAAAATTAGACATGGAAATGATACAGATATTTTGGTAAAATCTGACATAATTAGAGTTCTGTTGGTAAACAAAAGGGGATATCAAACCAAATGACCATTGCTGCTGATAGACCAGTAGCAGTTGTCCATGTATAGCAAACTAAACTTTGTTGGTCATTTCCATCTTGTCATTAAACCAAACTTTATCTTTAAAATCCACTTATGTACCCTGCCCGTAAAACAGCCCAAATATGTATGTATTTTCCAAAAAACAAAAACAAACAGTGAAACACATGGGTTGCTACTGAGGTAATCCAAAATTTAAATTAATTATAATTCAAAACACAAGGCTTTTTACAGTTAGCTACAAAACCACTTTATTGAAAAGCAGATTATATCATCTACAGGTAAAAGATACGTAACCAATTTTTAATACATTAAATAACTTTAGACTTTTTCATGTTTAGATAAATAGATCTAGATTCCTTTTTTAACGAACCATCTAGGTAATCAAAACGCAGCGATACAAAGGCGTGACAAGTGTCAAGATGTGCTTATTGGAACTACCAGTAGGAGAAGAAACCTTCTCTTTCCAAGTGATTTTTGACAGCAAATTACAAAACTATCCTTTATATATGTACAGGGGGACTATCAGTGTGTTGTGCAATAGAACATGAAGTACTTAAAAAAACACACACACACCAAGTGGATTTACGACATCCAGTCTGGTGTGATGGAAAAGATATTGGGGGAAAAAAATGTAGCATCAGTCTTCAAGTGTAGCACACAAAGCTTGAAGTGAACCAAGACAACAGACAAAAAAAGGAATGTCACACATAGGAAGTCGCTTCCTTTTTTTTCCTTTTACACATGTATAACTAGGGGAACATAAGTTTGCCAAATTTACACAAACAGTTATTACATTCAGATGAATTTCATTATATCAGGTTACATCAGAGAGAACTTTCTGCCTGCATTGAGCCCCATCACCAATCTCTGCTTTACTCAGCCTGAGCAGATTCAGTAGTCGTTATTAGGAGCTATACTGCAGTAAGACTATGAGCCTTTGCAATCCTGGTGGACAGAGAACACGACGCGTGGTACTGCATCCTGCAGACAGAGGGTCTCAAACTCAACCCGAGGGAACAGTGTGGTCAGGCTGTTGAATGCGATGCCTCGTCAGCCTGAAGGCAGCCACGTCCTTCAACACAGAAAAAGGCCCAATACCCTTGTTTTCTTCGTAAATCTGACACTAACAGATGTGACTGTCTCGTGCATCGGCATCTGTAGGTGTATTGTATTTCTTCCAAGCTTGTGCTCAACTTTATTCACATTATTTCTAACAGTGAAAACTGACAAACAAAATTTCTGAACTTGTCCGTCTATGTCCTATTGTTATATATGGCCACTTCCATGAGTAAATATTTTGTCCTAGCCTCCACTGTGAGCCATCAAAAACAGTAGTTCAGGTGTCATCAACTCTGCACACACCTGACTAAACTCATTAGCACAAACTGGACATACTTTATCAAAGTGCAGGTATACACTACACCCCTGGACAATTGTAGGTAGATACTAGACCAGGGATCGAGTCTCTATCTACAATTTTATGATTTATGGTCCACCAGCCTGCAGCGGTCAAGTCCTGAATAATTTTACTTCATTGGTATAGATCATTGCCAATTCTTGTCCCCTCCCTGATATGAAGGTCACACGAAGGCTCGAGGGTCCTCACCTTTCTGCTCAAGCGTGACTTTTCTAGAGCAAAATTCTAACAACAGTATCCTGTGAGGCCTGTCCTATCTCGTTAGAACGGCTAAATTAGTCCCTTAATAGACACCAATCTGATGCAGTCATTCTGATCAGACTGAGTAGCTGCACCTCAACACGGTTACGTAATCTCTGAGGCTGATCTCTGGATCAGCCCTCGGGCCGTAGCGTTTAACTTGCACATTCAGCAGAAAAAAAAAACAAAACAAAACAAAAAAAACAAGCTGTTTTTGAAATTACACAACACTTGACTAAAGTGAATTCCTTGTAGATGAGACATGCAGCTTTTATGTTAGAGGACAAAAATTTGTTCTGCTGTTGGTGCAACTGATTAACTTTCCTTCAATAATAATTTTGACAGCATATTTTGGTTTAGTTTCAGTCACATATGACTAAACTTGGATTTAGTTTTAGTCATAATTTCATCATCTGAATAGTATTAGTTGATTAAGAAATCACAAATTTTTTTAGCGAACTGAGATTTATTTGACTTAAATATTATATTTAGTCGACTAAAGCTAAACTACAATGGGAACAATTCAGGTGACTAAATTATACTCAACAAAAATATAAACGCAACACTTTTGGTTTTGCTCCCATTTTGTATGAGATGAACTCAAAGATCTAAAACTTTTTCCACATACACAATATCACCATTTCCCTCAAATATTGTTCACAAACCAGTCTAAATCTGTGATAGTGAGCACTTCTCCTTTGCTGAGATAATCCATCCCACCTCACAGGTGTGCCATATCAAGATGCTGATTAGACACCATGATTAGTGCACAGGTGTGCCTTAGACTGCCCACAATAAAAGGCCACTCTGAAAGGTGCAGTTTTGTTTTATTGGGGGGGGATACCAGTCAGTATCTGGTGTGACCACCATTTGCCTCATGCAGTGCAACACATCTCCTTCACATCATCCGTGAAGAGAACACCTCTCCAACGTGCCAAACGCCAGCGAATGTGAGCATTTGCCCACTCAAGTCGGTTACGATGACAAACTGGAGTCAGGTCGAGACCTCGATGAGGACGACGAGCATGCAGATGAGCTTCCCTGAGACGGTTTCTGACAGTTTGTGCAGAAATTCTTTGGTTATGCAAACCGATTGTTTCAGCAGCTGTCCGAGTGGCTGGTCTCAGACGATCTTGGAGGTGAACATGCTGGATCTGGAGGTCCTGGGCTGGTGTGGTTACACGTGGTCTGCGGTTGTGAGGCTGGTTGGATGTACTGCCAAATTCTCTGAAACGACTTTGGAGACGGCTTATGGTAGAGACATGAACATTCAATACAAGAGCAACAGCTCTGGTTGACATTCCTGCTGTCAGCATGCCAATTGCACGCTCCCTCAAATCTTGCGACATCTGTGGCATTGTGCTGTGTGACAAAACTGCACCTTTCAGAGTGGCCTTTTATTGTGGGCAGTCTAAGGCACACCTGTGCACTAATCATGGTGTCTAATCAGCATCTTGGTATGGCACACCTGTGAGATGGGATGGATTATCTCAGCAAAGGAGAAGTGCTCACTATCACAGATTTAGACTGGTTTGTGAACAATATTTGAGAGAAATGGTGATATTGTGTATGTGGAAAAAGTTTTAGATCTTTGAGTTCATCTCATACAAAATGGGAGCAAAACCAAAAGTGTTGCGTTTATATTTTTGTTGAGTGTATGAGTAAAACTAAAAGGCATTTTAGTTGACTATGACTGAAACTAAACCAAAATATGCTGTCAAAATTAACACTGCTTTCCTTTACAAACAGTTGCCACAATTAGCAGCTTGTTCAGCATCCTCTGATTTTGCAGAATGGCTAAAATAAATAAAATAATCAAATGTTTAATGTAAAATTTAGAAACTAAATTTAAAAAAAGCCTATATTATGTTCCTTATGGGCAAGCTAATATCACTTGCATGGTGGTGTATAAGTGGATATTACAGGTCCCCACAAATACCCCACAGACACTGAGGTGATGAATAATGAAACTTTTCAGGTCTTTAATAAACAACCTGTTTATGTGACTGTTGTGTTAAATGTAAAAGAGCTGCAGTTGGCCACGCCTCTTTCTTGAAGAGAGGTCATGTTTCTGGGGGGGTGTCACAGAGCACAGACCTGCAGCATGGACTTCTGTCACACATGTCACAGCAGAGTCACTTCAGACATGAACTGAGTTTCTACAACAACTGCTGAAAATGGTCATAATTGGAGAATGTTTAACCTGAAATATGAATCATGTGTTGTCATGTATCGATTAAAAAAATAAATGTAAAATTTAAATAATATAGTGAGCCCAATTTTAACCATTCTAACGATGCAGGAGTGGCTGCAGACTTTCTGAAATAGTTTGAGGCTGCCAACTAAGTTTTTTTATTTATGTTTTATTCCTACTATTATGTTTCTTTGCACCTGCAACACAACTGCTGCAGTCCAACAGTCCAAGACCAGAGCGATGTGAAAAACATGAAGTACAAGGAGACCTTCTGGAGATTTTGGTCTTGGAGAAATAAAACTGTACTTATAAGTGCTGAAAAGCACTTAAAATGTTATAAGGGACAGTTCCAGACCCACCGGGATGATGCTGGAGAGCGAGCACGAGACACAAAGAGGTGGAACATGATGATGAACAGACACTAACATCAGCACCTGGATGGTGAGAGAGCATGTGGGGAGTGACTATGTTGGATGCTCTGCTGCCCTTCAGTGGCCCTGCCACACACACACACACACACACACACACACACACACACACACACACACACACACACACACACACACACACACACACACACACACACACACACACACACACACACACACACACACACACATCTGACATAAGCATCCTGACACGAGTTAAGTTTTCCTCATATCTCTCCTTTTGAAAATAACTCTTAAAGGGAATGTCAGTAAAATATGCTGGTGACAGAAACCTTGCAAACTGGTGGACGGACCGCTGCGGCCCAGTCACAAGCTGGTTTTTGTCTCACGTTGTTTTTGTTTGCATATCTGCACATATAATGCACACAGCACACATTCTACTCACTCAGTGAAACACATACGTACATGCAAACACCTGCACGCACATACACACAGCCAGCACGGTCTCCCCAAAAACCCCAGGTGGGACCAGCAACTCTGGGGTTTCAGGGCCTTCCCAAAACACAACAGGAAACTACGTGGCAGGAAAAACACACGCACATGCCTGTTGAGTGTTAAGGCATGTGGAGTTTTTTTTTTGTTATAGTAGTAGTAGTAGTAGTAGTAGTGTCTGGCGTTTTCAGTGCTCATATGACAAAACCAGTGTTTGGAGACGAACCAGAACACAGCATCTCAGTCCAACCTGGAACAAAAAGTATTTGTAAGCAATGTGAACACCGACTTTAATTCCTCTTGGAGCACCAGACAGGAGAAGTTGCTTTGTGCACAGGAGATGTGATGGACAGAAAACTGCCTCCAAATGGACTTTTTTTCATATTTCGACAAGAAAGCTCGCAGATGCTTTATTCAAATGTTTATAATAGAAGCATCAACAGTCGGTATTCTGAGTCACAAACTGATGTTTGCCTTCCAGCACAATTCAACATGTTTTATTTTTCATCTATTATTAAAGCTTTTCATGAAGCTAATATTGATCAACACCTGCCTTAGAAACAAATATTGAAAACTGAGATGATGCCTCACTCCACCAACATCCCCACCTCCACTGAAAGGGGTGTGGCAAGCTTCTGGAGGTGGAGCTTCTGTCTCTTCTACAATTGGGGTGGATGCGTCAAGGTGTGTTCACGTTACTGTGGCATTCGTGGACAAAGATCTTTACCATCCAGACATGTGGCGCTATACTTTAAGTCTGGTTTGCACCAATTGATAGCATTAGCCATGTCATTTTTTTTTCATATTGGAAGCTGACATTTCCCCATACAATTTTTATTTTTTATTTATTTTTTTACTTTGGTGCCAACAGGAAACTTCTCTGCTGGCACACATTTCTTCATGCTATTCTATGCTATTAGCATTAGCCTCCATGACAAACGCAGACACGGTCCAACTCTACATTCATTGGCTGCGTGTACAAAGTCAAAACCTCTGCAGGGTCAAGGTTCAATAATTTTGAACTTTTGATGCGCTTCACCTCTGTGCATCAAGTCGTTCCTCCACACAAAAGTGTTGCAACACAATGCCTAATAATGGAGGAGATTTATGCAAAACATGTTTTGTTCCAATAACATGAACACTGCTTCACACAGGACATGACCAGGCTCTGTGACCATTTCTGAAACAGTAGTTCAAATTTGGATTCCTGTAACATATGCCGTGGAAGTCCAACACGAGCCATTTAATGCCTACATTTTGCTTATATAAGGGTAATTTGCACATGCATGGGCACATAATTGTGGTACTTTGAAAGTATTAAACAAGAAACCCAAATCATATTTAACTGCAATCAGTAGCTATAAAATAATTTTGCATACGATTCCTTTAACAGATATCATGATCCACATATTAAAGCAATATGTCATAATTTGGAACATTATCGACACCCTAGAATTGGCATAATTTATCTGCAAAGATGTCAAGCTGTGTATGATAGGTTTCCTACTATTTACAGAAACTACAAGTTGATTCCCAAATGGAAAAATGTTAAATAATCGGAAAACAGATTTGGGAGGCCTCGTCACGATCGTGCTGTGAGGAGGTTGCTAGCAGCTGCTGCATGCATCAAATATGCTCTGATCAATATTTCAAATAACAGTGTCTGGCATCACTTGACAGTCTGCAATAAAACTCAACACTGCATTTTCTGTGAATTTAAAGTAATTTACAACTTGAATTGCTTTCAGCTTCTTCTTGTTTGACTGTCTGACTGTTTGCTTTAATAAATCAGCAGCAATGATTATTTATGCTTTGTTAGGTACATAAATATAGAGCCAATGGTATGCCTAAATTAAATATAACTTGGACTTTCAAAAAGAAGCAATAATAATTCATTCATTCTGTCATTTTCTATAACAGCTTATTCCAGTTAAGGGTCATGGGGGAGCTGGAGCCCATCCCAACAGGCACTGGGTGAGAGACTGAGCACCCGAGACAGGCTGCTAATCTATGGCAGGGCCAATAAATAATAATAATAATAGTAATAATAATAATAATAATAATAACAATAATAATAATAATGAACAGAAAAATAGCGATTTAGGATATAAACTGTCACAAATGTTTTTCAATTTAAATAACTTTCAATGTATATATTTTAAACTATGACATATTTTTAAATGAGAGCAATTCTGAAATTTGCATATGTATGCAAACAATTGAAGGTCAGTGTTTGATACAGCCGTTAGGGGAAGATGATACAACTTTTCCCAACCTGACCGGAAAATCACTAAGGGCCCTTGGGCAAGGTCCTTAATCCTGTAGTTGCTCCCGGTGTGTAGTGAGCACCTTATATGGCAGCACCCTGACATCAGGGTGAATGTGAGGCATTATTTGAAAAGCGGTCTGACCGTCTGATGCAGATAGAAAAGCGCTATATAAATGTAGTCCACTGTATAAATTTATTGCCAAATATTCTGAGTTAAAATGTCTTTTAAAAATCAGCAGACTTGGCCTCCATCTGGTGCTTCAAGTAAGGGGAAAATGCAGGCAAATACTGTTTGATCTAGATTGGCTTATTTAAAAAAAAATACAGTGGATCTCTGCAGCCCTGACAGACATGAAGAGACGCTGTGTACTGGAGGATAAAACTGAAACAACAGACCCAAAGGCATCAAACTGAGTGACAGACAGTGTGTTTTACCTCTGATTCTATAATGAGCACAGAAATCTACATCTAGGATCTTACACAGAAAACATCTGCAAAATATATATTCATATATAAAACACAATCTATGTGCATCTAAAACATTTTTTCTGTTATAATCATTAAGACACTGCCTGTGATTCTCTCAAGGTCTGGGACTTCTAACTGGAATGTCTGTCAGTTGGTGTCGGTGCATCTGTTATACTGAGGTGATGCAGGGTGAAGAGTGAATACTTTATGTTTCTCACAGCCGTGTGTCATGATGCTCTTTTGCATAGCCTTTAGCAGGGCTCTGTTTTAAGTGTCTGAAGCTGCCGACAGAGCCGATCCTGAAGGCACCGCGCGCCCTGCACCAACTGCGTCGGCTTGTTCTCTGGCCTACGTGACATCAGAAACAGCAACGTTCTCAGTTGTGACAGCACTGGTGAATTCTTTGTGGTAAACCACTTCACTATAAGTCCAGGAATGAATAACAAGTAATTTGAAGAAAGGCATGGGCATAAGGAGAGAGAGCAGTTTGCATTTTCTCTTCTGAGCCAAAACCCTTGTTTTGATGAATGTGCAGGGGTCAAGAGGTGTGTCGTCACAAGGGGGTTTCTGGGCGAGCTGGGGTGTAGGCGCCCAAAGGGAAGGGGTAAGAATAAACTACAGACTGAGAGGGAGGGAATCCGTTTTTTTCTCCCTTTCTTTTCCCCAGGCCCATCATGTGATGGTAGGGCTAGTCGTGGGAGCTGCACTTTGTGTGTAAGTCCACGACCTGGCCGCCCGGCTGAGGACAAAGGCAGCAGAGGCTTCCCTAGAACTACTGGAAGGGCAAGCCCGCAGGATTTGGGTCCATCTGGCTCTGACAGGTCCCCCGGGAGGCAGAGCTTGATGCGTAGCCTGGTTGATGCCCAGCCTCTCGTTCTTACAGTTCAGTAACATGAAGAGGGTAGCTCGGCGGCGGGCGGGCAGGGACCTGGGACTGGAGTCGGTGTATGTGGCAGCTGTGGCAAAGCAGGTGACCTTCCAGTGGATAACAGCGGTGACCCTCCTCGTCATTTAGCTGGAGACCACAGTCCTAACAAGGCAACAAAAGAACAAACATGAAGAAGACCATTAAAAGCACTCCCGTGTGTGTTCTGTGAACATAAAAATATATTTTAAGCAGCACTTCCTGAAGTATCAAATTTTTTTGTGGCGTCAGTCAAAGTGGTTCAAATATTTGAAGGTACAGTAAAATCACGAGTGTAAAATTAACACTGCCAGTGTATATATGGTCCTAGTATGGCCAGAGTGGGACCATATGTTCACTGTCAGTGTTAATTTAACACTGGTGATTTTACTGTGTACAAACGGATCAATGTATTTAGGCAAACGTTTGACTGGATTTTTGTGGCTAGAAAAGTGTCTAAAGGCAAAGTTCTCTATAAGGTTTGATCTGGTCCTCGTATCCATATATTCACATTTGTGAACGGATCTCCATTCTGAGAATGTGCAGATCCGTTTTTAAGTAACTCTGTAAAATGAACACAAATCCTGCTCCTTCATAATGAAAGAGGCCAGGTGAGGTGATTCACGTCTGTCAAGCAGTGTTGGTCGACTTCGATGAGACAGCTGTGATTCTCATAAACTTAGGGATGACTTCATTGAAGTTACACTCAATCAATCAATCAATTTTTTTTTTATATAGCGCCAAATCACAACAAACAGTTGCCCCAAGGCGCTTTATATTGTAAGGCAAGGCCATACAATAATGATGTAAAACCCCAACGGTCAAAACGACCCCCTGTGAGCAAGCACTTGGCTACAGTGGGAAGGAAAAACTCCCTTTTAACAGGAAGAAACCTCCAGCAGAACCAGGCTCAGGGAGGGGCAGTCTTCTGCTGGGACTGGTTGGGGCTGAGGGAGAGAACCAGGAAAAAGACATGCTGTGGAGGGGAGCAGAGATCGATCACTAATGATTAAATGCAGAGTGGTGCATACAGAGCAAAAAGAGAAAGAAACAGTGCATCATGGGAACCCCCCAGCAGTCTACGTCTATAGCAGCATAACTAAGGGATGGTTCAGGGTCACCTGATCCAGCCCTAACTATAAGCTTTAGCAAAAAGGAAAGTTTTAAGCCTAATCTTAAAAGTAGAGAGGGTGTCTGTCTCCCTGATCTGAATTGGGAGCTGGTTCCACAGGAGAGGAGCCTGAAAGCTGAAGGCTCTGCCTCCCATTCTACTCTTACAAACCCTAGGAACTACAAGTAAGCCTGCAGTCTGAGAGCGAAGCGCTCTATTGGGGTGATATGGTACTACGAGGTCCCTAAGATAAGATGGGACCTGATTATTCAAAACCTTATAAGTAAGAAGAAGAATTTTAAATTCTATTCTAGAATTAACAGGAAGCCAATGAAGAGAGGCCAATATGGGTGAGATATGCTCTCTCCTTCTAGTCCCCGTCAGCACTCTAGCTGCAGCATTTTGAATTAACTGAAGGCTTTTTAGGGAACTTTTAGGACAACCTGATAATAATGAATTACAATAGTCCAGCCTAGAGGAAATAAATGCATGAATTAGTTTTTCAGCATCACTCTGAGACAAGACCTTTCTGATTTTAGAGATATTGCGTAAATGCAAAAAAGCAGTCCTACATATTTGTTTAATATGCGCTTTGAATGACATATCCTGATCAAAAATGACTCCAAGATTTCTCACAGTATTACTAGAGGTCAGGGTAATGCCATCCAGAGTAAGGATCTGGTTAGACACCATGTTTCTAAGATTTGTGGGGCCAAGAACAATAACTTCAGTTTTATCTGAGTTTAAAAGCAGGAAATTAGAGGTCATCCATGTCTTTATGTCTGTAAGACAATCCTGCAGTTTAGCTAATTGGTGTGTGTCCTCTGGCTTCATGGATAGATAAAGCTGGGTATCATCTGCGTAACAATGAAAATTTAAGCAATACCGTCTAATAATACTGCCTAAGGGAAGCATATATAAAGTGAATAAAATTGGTCCTAGCACAGAACCTTGTGGAACTCCATAATTAACTTTAGTCTGTGAAGAAGATTCCCCATTTACATGAACAAATTGTAATCTATTAGACAAATATGATTCAAACCACCGCAGCGCAGTGCCTTTAATACCTATGGCATGCTCTAATCTCTGTAATAAAATTTTATGGTCAACAGTATCAAAAGCAGCACTGAGGTCTAACAGAACAAGCACAGAGATGAGTCCACTGTCCGAGGCCATAAGAAGATCATTTGTAACCTTCACTAATGCTGTTTCTGTACTATGATGAATTCTAAAACCTGACTGAAACTCTTCAAATAGACCATTCCTCTGCAGATGATCAGTTAGCTGTTTTACAACTACCCTTTCAAGAATTTTTGAGAGAAAAGGAAGGTTGGAGATTGGCCTATAATTAGCTAAGATAGCTGGGTCAAGTGATGGCTTTTTAAGTAATGGTTTAATTACTGCCACCTTAAAAGCCTGTGGTACATAGCCAACTAACAAAGATAGATTGATCATATTTAAGATCGAAGCATTAAATAATGGTAGGGCTTCCTTGAGCAGCCTGGTAGGAATGGGGTCTAATAAACATGTTGATGGTTTGGATGAAGTAACTAATGAAAATAACTCAGACAGAACAATCGGAGAGAAAGAGTCTAACCAAATACCGGCATCACTGAAAGCAGCCAAAGATAACGATACGTCTTTGGGATGGTTATGAGTAATTTTTTCTCTAATAGTTAAAATTTTGTTAGCAAAGAAAGTCATGAACTCATTACTAGTTAAAGATAATGGAATACTCAGCTCAATAGAGCTCTGACTCTTTGTCAGCCTGGCTACAGTGCTGAAAAGAAACCTGGGGTTGTTCTTATTTTCTTCAATTAGTGATGAGTAGAAAGATGTCCTAGCTTTACGGAGGGCTTTTTTATAGAGCAACAGACTCTTTTTCCAGGCTAAGTGAAGATCTTCTAAATTAGTGAGACGCCATTTCCTCTCCAACTTACGGGTTATCTGCTTTAAGCTACGAGTTTGAGAGTTATACCATGGAGTCAGACACTTCTGATTTAAAGCTCTCTTTTTCAGAGGAGCTACAGCATCCAAAGTTGTCTTCAATGAGGATGTAAAACTATTGACGAGATACTCTATCTCCCTTACAGAGTTTAGGTAGCTACTCTGCACTGTGTTGTTATATGGCATTAGAGAACATAAAGAAGGAATCATATCCTTAAACCTAGTTACAGCGCTTTCTGAAAGACTTCTAGTGTAATGAAACTTATTCCCTACTGCTGGGTAGTCCATCAGAGTAAATGTAAATGTTATTAAAAAATGATCAGACAGAAGGGAGTTTTCAGGGAATACTGTTAAGTCTTCTATTTCCATACCATAAGTCAGAACAAGATCTAAGATATGATTAAAGTGGTGGGTGGACTCATTTACTTTTTGAGCAAAGCCAATAGAGTCTAATAATAGATTAAATGCAGTGTTGAGGCTGTCATTCTCAGCATCTGTGTGGATGTTAAAATCGCCCACTATAATTATCTTATCTGAGCTAAGCACTAAGTCAGACAAAAGGTCTGAAAATTCACAGAGAAACTCACAGTAACGACCAGGTGGACGATAGATAATAACAAATAAAACTGGTTTTTGGGACTTCCAATTTGGATGGACAAGACTAAGAGACAAGCTTTCAAATGAATTAAAGCTCTGTCTGGGTTTTTGATTAATTAATAAGCTGGAATGGAAGATTGCTGCTAATCCACCGCCCCGGCCCGTGCTACGAGCATTCTGACAGTTAGTGTGACTCGGGGGTGTTGACTCATTTAAACTAACATATTCATCCTGCTGTAACCAGGTTTCTGTTAGGCAGAATAAATCAATATGTTGATCAATTATTATATCATTTACCAACAGGGACTTAGAAGAGAGAGACCTAATGTTTAATAGACCACATTTAACTGTTTTAGTCTGTGGTGCAGTAGAAGGTGCTATATTATTTTTTCTTTTTGAATTTTTATGCTTAAATAGATTTTTGCTGGTTATTGGTAGTCAATGATTACACTCGTATACTCCATCACAACAGGGCTTTCAAGACCACTGCTGTTGTGATTCACACCAGTTCAGGTCAGATCAGTCCTGGGAGCATGTGTCGCACGTATACGTTTTCCAACCCCAGTTTTCTCACCTCTTGATAGTAGCCATCTATCCACTACACTCAGGTGATACTTGGGCAACCCCCTGGACTCTGTTGTGTGTTGGGGGGTGTGGCTGGATGTTTTGGTGTTCTTTTCTTTTCTTTGCTCTCCAGGTGGCATGAGGGCTGATTTGTCTGTGAAGAAGGTGCTGGCTGAAGAGTCTTCACCCTCATCAACATCATGGAAAGCACCTGTGATCGGTGCTCACGTGCAACCTGGACGACTTGCAGCTGAAGCAGATAATTGGATGGCGTTCTGCATTTAAGTCATGTGTGATTCAAGCAGAACTGCCGGGAAATCGACCTTGTGACGTTCGTTTGTGAGACGCTGAGGACCGCGCCTGGGTTTGACACATCGAGCCCGTGAAGCAGGGAGGGGTGAGGACACATGCTGTCAGCACACACGAAAGGTAATTAAGTGTTTAGGTACTTGTTGATAGTAACTTGGTGTTTTGTTACACAGTATACTGGAATTGTAAAGAGAATTGCGCAGTTTGCTTCTCACTGCTGTGGCGTGAAGGATAAGTGATCCTCCACCTGTTGTGAGAAGCTGCTCATTTGCATAAAGTAAAAAAAAAGGACACTGACCTGAGTGTGTTGCTGGCAGCGTGTGTTTATTGGAAGATATAGTTGTATCTGTTGACTTACCTCACCGTCTCTTTGCTTCACAGAGAATCAGTTTGTCGTGTCCACCTGGGGGGTGTTTGGCGGTGGTAGGAAGTCCAGGAGCGCCGGCTTTAATCCTTGCGGGCGCTGGAGAGCGAGCCGCGGATCACTCCACCAGAGGGACGTTGTTTTTTTATGTTTTTACACTTTTTAACACAGGTGTATAATAAATAGTTTTTGTTTGGAACCGCTTTCTGGTTATTTTTAGCGCTGGGTCCTGTCTGACGCAGGTTCGCTCCTCAATCCGCGTCGACACATAACAGGACTCTTCCGGTTGCTGGGGTCCTCAACACTGAGGCACTCAGTGATAAGTACCTGGCCAAATTGTTACAGCTGATGTTCCCTCATAATGCACATTTTGACATAATTCCCTCATTTTGACTATTGGGCACAATGACCACTGGACATTATAAGTATCTGGATGATTTGTTCCTTCATCTGTGTCTTGCATATTTGACAATTTTTTGCTTTGCTTATTTATTTATTTATTTATTTATTTATTGTCACTGGTAGCATGGCCAAAGCAGATGGCTCTGACTCATGAGTTATGCTGGGTGCACCAAAAAATAGCTGGGAAAAAAAATAAATAAATTATATATATATATATATATATATATATATATATATATATATATATATACGAGGGCTGTCAATAAAGTAACGGCCCTTTTTATTTTTTTCAAAAACTATATGGATTTCATTCATATGTTTTTACGTCAGACATGCTTGAACCCTCGTGCGCATGCGTGAGTTTTTCCACGCCTGTCGGTGACGTCATTCGCCTGTGAGCACTCCTTGTGGGAGGAGTCATCCAGCCCCTCGTCGGAATTCCTTTGTCTGAGAAGTTGCTGAGAGACTGGCGCGTTGTTTGATCAAAATTTTTTCTAAACCTGTGAGACACATCGAAGTGGACACGGTTCGAAAAATTAAGCTGGTTTTCAGTGAAAATTTTAACGGCTGATGAGAGATTTTGAGGTGATTCTGTCGCTTTAAGGACTTTTCACGGTGCGAGACGTCGCGCAGCGCTCTCAGGCGGCGTCATCAGCCTGTTCAATCTGAAAACCTCCACATTTCAGGCTCTATTGATCCAGGACGTCGTGAGAGAACAGAGAAGTTTCAGAAAAAGTCGGTTTCAGCATTTTATCCGGATATTCCACTGTTAAAGGAGATTTTTTTAATGAAAGACGTGCGGACGGATCCGCGTGTCGGGACGCAGCCGACGCGGTGCGACGGCACAGGAAAAACACCTCCGTGTTGATAACCATTTGTAAAATCCAGGCGGCTTTTGATGGCTTTCAGTGGAGTGAGTATATGAGAAATTGTTTAACAGGCAGGACATGTTCCAACTTGTCCTTAAGGCTTTCAACAGAGGTGTTTTTCCTGTGGCGGAGCGTCGCGGCGGCTGCGTCCCGACGCGCGGACCCGTCCGCACGTCTTTCATTAAAAAAATCTCCTTTAACAGTGGAATATCCGGATAAAATGCTGAAACCGACTTCTTCTGAAACTTCTCTGTTCTCTCACGACGTCCTGGATCAATAGAGCCTGAAATGTGGAGGTTTTCAGCTTGAACAGGCTGATGACGGCGGCTGAGAGCGCTGCACGACGTCTCGCACCGTGAAAAGTCCTTAAAGCGACAGAATCACCTCAAAATCTCTCATCAGCCGTTAAAATTTTCACTGAAAACCAGCTTCATTTTTCGAACCGTGTCCACTTCGATGTGTCTCACAGGTTTAGAAAAAATTTTGATCAAACAACGCGCCAGTCTCTCAGCAATTTCTCAGACAAAGGAATTCCGACGAGGGGCTGGACGACTCCTCCCACAAGGAGTGCTCACAGGCGAATGACGTCACCGACAGGCATGGAAAAACTCACGCATGCGCACGAGGGTTCAAGCATGTCTGACGTAAAAACATATGAATGAAATCCATATAGTTTTTGAAAAAAATAAAAAGGACCGTAACTTTATTGACAGCCCTCGTATATATATATATATATATATATATATATATATATATATATATATATATATATATATATATATATATATATATATATATATATATATATATATATATATATAATGACAGAGCATAATTATACCTATACTGCACAATCTGTCAGAACTAGATCTAAATCCAGCTATGGACCAAACTGCAACCTGTCAAGTGTCTTATTCCTGATCAACAGTCAACTAGTAATGACTTAGTGGAAGGCAGTGTTCTAGAATGGGAAGACTGCTAAGGTAAGTGGCCAATGGTGTAACCAGTCATTTAAAAAAAGTTCCTTTGAATTTAGTGAGGTAAACACACATTTTTACACCTGAAATCATACTCTCCATACACTTTTTAACAACATTTTTGCCTAACAAGAAGCGATTTACTAGGAATGCTTTTAGCATACCCCATAGCCTTTGTATAGATACATAAAATAGCTTTTGTCACAAATATTTTTTTGTAACCTAAAAACAGAAACTTGTGGAAACTTTCAACACTAAATTAATAATCTAAATGGCTGTGTGTGTATGTATGTATATATATATATATATATATATATATATATATATATATATATATATATATATATATATGTACACACAAAAAATTTTTTCTTTTTTTTTTTCACAAATGTTTTATTGAGTTTTCAATAGAAAATTACAACCCTTTTTCATTTCAATTCTGATTGAATATATTGACCAAGATGAATGCACACAAACAAATAGAAAAAAAAAAAAAAAAAAAGAGGGGGGGGAACAACCGCAACCATTAAAGTATTATTACATGTTAAATGTTTAGTTATGTAACAAGTGTCTTTTGGTATGTAATCCATTTGTCCCATTTTTCCATAATTTTCTCTTCTTCCAGTCGCAGAGTGAATGTCATTTTCTCCATAGTGAATATTTCCTGTACAAAGTCCATCCATTCAGTGAGGTTCGGTGGTTCAGGTTTAAGCCATCTTCTTGTTATGGCCTTTCTTGCTGAAGTTAAAAAAATTTTGACTAAATACTCATCTCTATTTGTAACAACTCCAGAAACATGTCCTAAGTATATTGTTACTGGTGTAAAAGGGACAGAGTACCGAAGTACTTGTGTCAGGGTTGAATGGATTGAAATCCAGTATGCCGCAATCTGTGAACAATCCCAAAAAATACGAGTGTGATTAACATTGATCATTCCACATTGTCTCCAACAAATTTGTTGACTTGACAACTGTCTACTCTTTATACAAGGTGTTATAAAAAATCGAATTACATTCTTCCAGTTGAATTCCCTCCATTTTAGTGAAGTGGTGGAAGACTGTGCCAACTCGCATATCCTGTACCATTCCTGATCTGTTATTGTGGTAATCATTTCTTGTTCCCATTTTTCTTTAACGTATAGAGTTGTGACCTTCTGGCATGACATCATGCTATTATAAAGTTTTGATATAATCTTGAGTGTTTTTTGTTGATATGCACCTGTTATTGTTTTTAAAACTGCATTTTCTTCACCCCCATCTTCTAGTTTAACTTCCTTATTGTAGTACTCTCGTAATTGGAAGTAATGAAAGAAAGAGTCCAAATGATGCTTTTAGATCTTGAAAGCTCCTAATCTCCTTATTTTTAATAACTGTACAAATTGCTGTAACACCTTTATTACTCCAATTCTTAAATGTTGAGTCATATTTTGCAGGTTTAAATTCATGGTCCAAAAATATCCATTTTAGTACTTTTCTTTCCCTATTTAATTTTAATTGTTTGGCTACTTTATACCAAGTTTCTATTGTGAATATTGTTATTGGGTTGAGACAATTTTTGATATCATTGGGTATGGAATCCTCCCCCAAAAGTGTTTGGATGCGATACCCATGTATACATGTCTCAATCTCTTTCCATTTGGCATAATACCCAGGATCATACCAGCAACATACAAACCGCAGCTGAGCCACATAAAAATAAAACTTCAGATTAGGTAATGCCATGCCCCCTTTATCTTTAGGCAACTGTAATGTTGAGAATCTAACCCTCGGTCTCTTCCCATCCCAAATAAATCTAGATACCATCCGGTCCCATTCAGTGAATTGTTTGGAGGGTATATCAATAGGAAGTGACTGAAATAAATAAAAAAGTCTAGGCAAGATGTTCATTTTCACCACATTTATCCTATTTGTCAAGTCTAAAGGATAGGTGGACCATCTCTGGATATCTGCTCTAATTTTTAGATTAACTGAATTATAATTGTCCTGATATAAAGAAATTAGATCTTTAGACAGGAATACTCCAAGATATTTAATTTTTCCACTATCCCAGTTAATATTGTACTTACTTACAATTTCTGTTGTGGGTTTATGATTAAAAAGGAGTACCTGTGTTTTAGGTATATTCAGTTTATATCCAGAATATGAATTAAATTCTTGTAAAATACTCATTAATTTTGGTAAAGAGGAATTAATGTCTTCTAAAAATAACAAAACGTCATCTGCAAATAATCCTATCTTTTGTTCTCTTCCTTGGATCTGGATTCCCTTCAACTCTTCACTCTGGCCTATGGCTTGGGCCAGTGGCTCTATGTAAAGGGCGAACAGGCAGCGACTAATCCCACAACCCTGTCTCGATCCCCTTTTAAGAATCTGAGTTATTTTAACTTTCCTTGAGTATGTAACACATTAAACACAATTACCGATAGCTACAATTTGCATGGTGTACAATTCCCTAAGGTTTGGCAATCTTAAGATGACCATAGATCTTGTAATGTTAGTGTGCTTCAGTTGTGCTTAGAGGTGGAAATTCCCCCAGGAATGCCCACTGAAGTTGGAATTCCAAGACATCTTACTCAAACACCACATACCCATTGTTCATAGACCAAGACGGCTGCTCCAAGCAGCAACAGCAGTGAAATCTGCATGTTTTTTTTAAAGGACATCAGTCTTTTTTCTGTCCAATTTAAGAAATTATACAAACATCACTGTCCTGCTGCTTTCTGTGGACATGTTCCGACTGTGTTTTCATACTTAAAATAGTGTGCAATGTGTTGTTTCACAATTGCTGCCTGACTACACTGCGCTATAACTGAAATAGAAACCCGACAAGTTAACTAAAATTCTAATGTAATTTCTGTGCCATCTGCCCTCTTCGATAAGGTTTCTTTTGTGGACCAGATATTTTTGGAGCATTATATTCTCCAAAATTCTGGTGACATCCAGCAGCAAAGGCAGAGTGCCTACATACTGACAGCAGTGACATTCAACAACCTGGACCTGAACAACCTTTTGACTGATAGCTGCCAAATTGTTTCCAAATCCAGAGTGGTCATGCATTGACCACATTGTAAATCACACACATTTTAACATAGGGGGTTGTTGTGTGCATGGTTTTAGTCTCCAAAAAGTTTCAAAATGATCGGATTTTGTATATATGGATGCAAAAACTGATCTGAAAACTGATATAAAATGTAGAATTCTTGCAGATACAGAAAGGAGTAAAAGATGGAAAAATAAACATCTAGCTCATGTCTCCATCAGGCAAGTTCATGTTCATACTTGTACATAGTGTGTAGGTTCTACCTCTACTAGGGTTGGGTATCAAGAATTGGTTCTTTTCAACTATCGTTAAGAAATGATTCGATCCACCGATATTAATAGCCTTTTTGCTTAATGATTCCTTTATAGGTCCTTCAGAGCAGCTGTTGTTTTTGAGGGTGTTTGTCGGGAAAATTATCATTCCTCTACGTTGATTACAGACCCTGCAGCGGGTCTGTAATCAACCGTTTCTGCAGCGCGACACCACTTTGAAGTGTGAACCAGCGTGAACCAATGAAGCAATGCTTCGATCCACTAGCTCGTTGCTTCTTTGATTCGCTGCTCTTCAGAAACAGCAAGTCCACTTCTTAACCCCTCTCAAAGTCATTAAAATATTGTGAGTCATTTTTGTGTGGATTAAAGTCACTAACTGGGACTCTTGTCTTGTTGCAGTCAAGAAACGAGAATCGTCCTCCGTTCCGTTGGCACAGCTCCAAATGCTACGCGGCTCTCTGCCAAGACAAAGACGGCTCGGAATTCAAAACAAATTGCCGCTTTAAATAAAATAACACCTCTTACAAACGTTGTAATACAGACAAGAAACTATAATCAACTAAAACATTTTTTTCCTCCCCAAATGAGATGTCCTGGATTCATTATAAATTACATCCTGACGTGCAGCGCAGCCAGCTGCAAGAGCTCAGCTCAGATGTATGGAAAGACATTCATGCCAGTAATGTCTAAAAGGAAATGCTTTTGACAAAAACTACAGATTTTGTTTATTTCTATTTATGTCCAGAGATCAAGGATCCACCATGTAGAGTTTATTATGTCCAAAGTATAAGGATCCAATGACCAATTTCATATTTATTTACTTTAAGACTCAATAAAATGTTGCTCAATTTCAATTTAATCGGCTTATAAAGCGCCAAATCACAACAAAAGCCATCTCAAGGCGCCTCACATAGAACAGTTCAACATAAAAAATTAAATAAAATAAAAAAATTAAAATACATAATTAAAAACAGAAGTAAAAGAATAAAACAGATAGAAAAACTGTAAAGCTTACTTTTAGTACACAAAAAATTCACGAGGTATCGATAAGGGAATCGACAAGGAATCGGATAAATACGCGGAATCGATAATGGTATCGATATTGATAAAATCTTAGCGATATCTACCCTTCATTCAAGCTTTTATATTATAATTATGGCTGTAAACATAGGAGGAGCGACTGAGAAGTTTTGAGCCCGACCCAGAAAAAGTAGGATGCGGTTCTCCATTGTTTTGCATTTGGAGAAATCAACATTTCTCAAGAATGTGCGATGTTGGGATTCACTGGGTGTAGTGTTGAGAAATGTTGGTTAATTATATGAGCGAAGCATCACACAGGGGCACGAAGCTCACTCATGGTACTGGGTGCCCCAAACAGGAAGTGCCAAAATTCGAATCCACAGTAAAACAGGAAATGTTCAAATGTCAAACACTTTCTGGATTGACAGACGAGATCCCATGGAATCTCGCGGGAACTCAGTGGCAAGTTCACACTCAAACAGGAAGTGCCAAAATTCAAATCCACAGTAAAACAGGAAATGTTCAAATGTCAAACACTTTCTGGATTGACAGACGAGATCCCATGGAATCTCGCGGGAACTCAGTGGCAAGTTCACACTTAAACAGGAAGTGCCAAAATTCAAATCCACAGTAAAACAGGAAATGTTCAAATGTCAAACACTTTCTGGATTGACAGACGAGATCCCATGGAATCTCGCGGGAACTCAGTGGCAAGTTCACACTTAACAGGAAGTGCCAAAATTCAAATCCACAGTAAAACAGGAAATGTTCAAATGTCAAACACTTTCTGGATTGACAGACGAGATCCCATGCAATCTCGCGGGAACTCAGTGGCAAGTTCACACTCAAACAGGAAATGCTGAATTCTCAGTCACAGTGAAACAGGAAATGTTGAACACTTCCTGGCATGGGTGGAGCTAGAGCGGAGGCCAGGGTTTCACTGGACTCCCCTGAAATCTGATTGGACACAGATGATTGACATGTCACGGCACCACACGTCTGGTTGAAAGAGCTGCATTTTCAAATCAGTGAGTCACATTGACTGCTAGGTTCCTCCTGTCCAGTAGTTTGTGCTGTGTACCACAAAAAGTTCTAATCTACCTTAGAAGAAGAAGAAAAATGTTTGCTTCAGATTTGAAATGAACACATCGTTTGAACTATGGACTTCTAATGACACCAAACGTATACTGATGAGTAAACTACCATATTTTATGCCAGAAATGAGGTCCAAGTTGTTAAAAGCAGCATTTCTCCTTTAATTCGGGTTGCCTTATATACACATGTTTAAGATCACAGACTGCAGCTGGTTCATGCTCTGTTGGCTTATTAGTGCAGCAGATAACTGAAACAATCTTTCAAATGGTGATACAAGCATCAAATTCAGCACAAATACAGCCAGAGCTAAATTAAAGCAACTTTAACTTTTGACCCCTGTACAAACTGAAACTGTCACCATTCTTGCTACTTTTACCCCATAACTCCATAACATTCAGTCACAGAAAGTCCAAACTATACCTTTTTTGGAATCTTTATGATCAGGCAAATAATGTGATGTAGTTTTCTATATGATTGGGGCATCTTTTAATTTTGACCCCTGTGTAATTCTTCAATTGACCCCTACCTGGCTGCCTATTGAAAATTCAAGTGGCCAATCAGTTTTTTTTAAAGAGTTCATGTCTATGGATTATTTGTGTCGAATGTGATGTTTGTATCACCATTTGCGGGATTCCACTCTAAATATTCTCTTATCTGCTGCACTATATATGAGATGTAAGATGCTGCTCCTCAGTGTTTCTCAATTGCCCTCAAAAGTATTGGAACACTTGGTATTTCACATATTTTATTTTGTTTATTCCATTTCAAATATATTTTTTTTCTAAAATTATCTTCCATTACTCAAACTGAAAGCAAATCTCTACAACTTGATATAAATTAATTGAAAATATAAAATCCAGCTTCCTGATGAAGTGGTGTTGAGGATTTTCTTAAAAAGAAGACGTGAAAGTTCAGCTACAATTTCACAGAAAGTAGATTTGAGATGAAAGCCTAGATTTGATATTTTGGTGAAAGGAACTTTTGTATTTCTTTTTTTTTTTTTTGTATTTTTTGTATTTTTGTATTTCTTCTTAATTGATGTAAATAAAGTCCAAGACATAGTCAGTGACTTGGAAATGTTCATGTTTCCATCCCCTGATTTGTCTAATAAAACAATAAAATAAAAAATAAAATAAAAAAATAAAACTGATTATTATTTACAGGTTTTATCAAGTTTTAGAGATTTGCTTTCAGTTTGAGTTTGAGAAAGATAATTTTAGGAATTTTTGTTCTTTATTTTTTTGTATTTCTTGTATTTAAAATGGCATAAACAAATTAAAATGTGTGAAATTCCAAGAGTTCCAATACTTTTGGAGGGCACATTATCCTAACCTTATGATGAGTGCAAAATAAGTGTGGTATTATTACTGTTTTGTTTAAGAATGTTTAATTTTCACTGTTGTTGCACTTTGTATCAAATCATAGTCATATCGTTTAGCATACTGATATGAAAATTCAGTAAAGTATATCTTCTATTATACATTTCAAATCTAAGGTGGAACTCTACTAGTGTTTACTAAGATACACCTAAAAAAAAAAGAGAGAGTAGAGCCACTTAGGTGCCTGGTCTTGAGAACCAGGGATGGTAGGTTGAAAAGCTTTTTTATCCCATGGGAACTCTCCCTACCCACCTAAGCAGCTCAAGAATATGGACAGCATGTATATAAGAGACATATACATGACAATTTATATAACAATATTGAGATACAATAATTTGGCCATATTGTACAGCCCTACTCTCAACCAGCTGAAAACTTTGAATATTAATTCACATCTACATTTAAAAAATGCTTAAAGTGGCAGGGGGTTAAGAGGGCTGTAATTCGGGGGGTGGGGTTAGCTGAATTGCAAAAAAAAAAAGAAAAATGCTTAAATAGGTGCGGAGTATGGGGGGCAGAGCCCCTCCAGAAGATGAAAGGCAAAATAAAGAAAATGCTTAAAAAGGCAGGGGGTTTAGCTGAAAGGATTTAGTCATGCTCATGCTCCCAAGAACCATTTTACTGAAAAAAGTCTGAAGGACCTAAAGAACATGGTTAGATGGTGAGGAGCTTTTCCAAGCATGTGAGAGGCAAAGAAAGAAAACTGCTTAAAAAGGCGGGGGGGCTCTAACCCCCCCCAGAAGCTGAAAGATTTTTGCCATGCTAATGCTCTCCTGAAGCATTTACTCAAAATAAAGTCTGAAGGACCTAAATGACATGGTGAGATGCTGACGAGCTTCACTCCTTCATGTCCGTGACATATGCATATTATACGAGGTCTGTTAGAAAAGTATCCGACATTTTAATTTTTTTCAAAAAGCTGATGGATTTGAATGACGTGTGCTTGCATGAGCAAACCTTGAACCTTTGTGCGTATGCGTGAGTTTTTTCACTGCTGTTGATTACATCATTTGCTGGTAAGCAGCCTTTGTGTGAGGATGAGTGTAGTCTCTCGTCGTTTTTTCTTTGCAAGGAAATGGAGGAACGACTGGAGCAGCGCGACTGCATCAAATTTTGCCAGAAACTGGGCGACAGCCAGGTGGAAACCATTGGGAAGATTCAGACGGCTATAACTGTCGTGGAGTTATCTGTTGGGGTTTTTTTGTGCATTTGTATGTTAAGTAGAGGAGTTCTGAGCTGAAATGCTCCTTAAGCGCACTCCTTAACCTGAACTGATCGTTAATTAAACACAGTCACAAACCTCTGGAACATGTAATGTATATAATAACGTTTGATTCCTGTTGTTTTTCATCTGTACTGTAATCTTTAAGGATCAGCTACAGGAGCAGGTGATGTATAGATACACGCATGATTGTTATTCACATGTATAATAATAAATTAAAAGAAAATGGTAAATGGGTTTTTTTTCCCAACTTAAAAGCATCTGCCTTCCCCTTTGTAATAACTGTGTTTATGTATTTCCATGCATAAACACAGTAAATCAAGTGAGTGATGGCTCGAGCCAGGAAACAATGTGACTTCAAATGGCTAGTTGCTGCGACTCTTAGTATGTAGGCACTCTACTCTGCACATGCCTACACTTGCTTGATAAAGTCAATATTCCAATCATAGGTTTTGTGGGTGTGGCTTGACTCCTGGTTCATTTGCTCCTGAATGTTTCAAAATGTAAGCAGGAAAACATTTTCTGTCAGATCCTTTTTCAGCAGTTTCACTGACAATTTTTGTCCCAAATGCTATGTAAGGCATATTATTTTTAGATTATTTTTACATGCCTTGAAACATCTCTGGAGATTATCTTTAAAAATACATAGAATTAATGCAAGAAAACACAATGTACTACATCTTACTGCATATACTTACAAGATATACTTTTGCCTTAAAAGCATTAAAAATTGTATTTATTACAAGTGCATTTGTATGATCAATTATGCAACACAAACTGCAAAGGCATGCAGTCCAAAGAACGGCCATGTGCACAACAGTGTAGAAACACACAAAGTGCAGGTAAAGTGCATTTTACCAACTAGCCATTCAAAACTGAGTTAGAGAAGTCGACATCATTACTTTCAACACCGTGAATTGCTATGCTGATAATGATGTCAGTGTTAAACTGGAGGTGGATTCAGACCTACTTCCTTTGATTTTTCCTTGTTTGTCGGAAATGAGCAGCATCACAAAAGGGAAGCACCAAAGTCTCAGTCAGTGGATGCATTGAGCTCCGTTGGCTGAACATCAGTCAGCCTTTCAGGGTTTGACTGCTGACAGAGACTAGTCAGGCTTTCACAAGACGGGTTGAGACAACACGTCCCCAGCTGACTTCAGAGCTCAGCTATGGAATGTGCTTTGTCAGTGAGTCACTGTGTTAAACTGTAAGCCCTGGGCTGGTAGCCGTCTGGATTTTTTTCTGTTTCTTCTTTCAGTCTGCATGTACATGTGTTGTTCATAACTACTGAGATGATTCACACATTCTGGTAAAAAACAACAACAACAACAACAAAAAACAGCAAACAAAAAACCCCACAGTCTAGTCTTTTCCCATCTGGTGCTGCTCTCACTCACGTCTATCTGTCTGACTGGATGCATGTGGGAACAACACTCTGGTCATCTGATTCATTCCACAGCAGTCTGAAAAGCTGAATTATCCACATCCCTAAAATTGTCTCATCACATCACATACTGTACACAGCAGACGCTCTGATTCAGATCCTGTTTGGGTGCGACAGAACGAGCATCTCACCTCACAGTGGTAACACTCCACATGGTAATCCTTGTCCATAGAAACAACCCGAATAGTCTCCTCAGAGCCCTGCAGGGACAATCACAATGTCAGCGATGCCAGCCTTGACATTAAATCAGACTAATAATATCAGGATGTCACAGGTTTGATCTCTGCAGCTGCAATTTGTCCTGACACAACACACTCAAGCTGCTGTCAGACTGTTATCTGATATCCCAGAGCTGCTCTAAATCTACACAAATTTAGTGCACATAGGAAACTGACAGGTCCCATTCAATGAAAATTGTGATTTTTATATTATTTTGCTTTATTTTGTTCATTTCAATTCATGTGTTACAGTGCATCCAGGAAGAATTCACAGCGCTTCTCTTTCTCCACATTTTATGTTACAGCCTTATAACAAAATGGACAAAATTCTTTTTTTTCCTCAAAAATTCTACACACAATACTCCATAATAACAATATAATTTTTTTTTCTTCAAGATTTTTGCAAATTTATTAAAAATAAAAACTAAGAAATCACATGTACCTAATGGCCCAGTCACACAGCATACGTGATTCTTGAACAAAGGGAAAAAAGTAAAAAAAAAAAGCACAATTCATTGAGAAAAGGTGGACGAACATGCTTTATCACTGAACAGCCTGTGAATCAAGAGCGCAAAAGAGACAAAAGAGGAACTGTTGTGTGGGCCGCTGAAGAGGAGGTACTGCTGGCCCACCACCACCAGAGGGCACCCTGCCTGGAGTGCGGGCTCCAGGCACCAGAGGGCGCTGCCACCTAACAGGAGTAGCCGGGGTGACAGCTGACACTCATCACCTATGACAGCTGTCACCACTCATCTGATCAGCATCAGTATATCAGCAAGACGTCATCTCCACCTCTTTGCCGAGATATCGCTTTACCAGGAAGGTAACGTTCTCAGCTGGCTGTGAGATTTATTCGACAGTAACCTTTTGTGACTTTTTGTGTATCGTGTAACAGACTCTTTTTCCAACAAGAGTACCAGATCCGACACGCGGAGGCAGTGGCCACCTGGGAGTTCGGGACTTGGCGGCTCCAGTATTCCCGGGGTCTGGTGGCGGAGGAAATCGTGTGGTTCCGGTTCTACTTTGGACAGACGTCTCCTATCTTCGAGCCTGCCCACACGACACCTGTTGTGATTTGACCAATTTGTCTATTATTGTAATCTGTTGTGTTTGTTGTGCCCTTTCACAACAGTAAAGTGTTGTATTTGACTTCCTCCATTGTCCGTTCATTTGCGCCCCCTGTTGTGGGTCCGTATACCTACACTTTCCCAACAGGATATCTCGGCCAATGTCATGGACCCCGAGGGGCGTCAACCGGCTGTTGAATGGCCAATGGAAGAGCAGGGCGCACAGGCGTCTGCAGGAGGAATGGTCGGTGAGTTGCATCGAATCCTCACCGCTTTTACGGCTCGGTTGGATCTAATGACCGAGCAGAACGTCCTCCTTAACCGCAGGGTGGAGGCTCTCGCCGCGCAGGTGGAGGTGCGCCCTCAGGGCGCTGCTGCGGCTCCCCCTCCTGTCGATCCTGTGCGCAACAGTGACGTTCCACAGGTCGTTCAACGACCCCTCCCACCTTCCCCTGAAGCATACATAAGCCCTCCAGAGCCGTACGGGGGTTGTGTGGAGACATGCACGGACTTTCTTATGCAGTGTTCGCTCGTCTTCGCACAACGTCCCGTCATGTACGTGACTGATGCTAGTAAGATAGCTTATGTAATTAATCTGCTTCGCGGCAAGGCACGCGCTTGGGCTACAGCGCTCTGGGAGCAAAATTCACGGCTCCTTCTGACATATAATGGGTTTGTGAGGGAGTTCAGAACAGTGTTCGATCACCCAAATAGAGGAGAGACCGCTTCAGCCGTGCTGCTGTCAATGAGACAGGGGCGCCGGAGCGCAGCTGCTTATGCAGTCGACTTCCGCATCGCGGCTGCGAGGTCCGGCTGGAATAACACTGCCCTCCGCGCCGCCTTCGTAAACGGACTGTCGTTGGTCCTGAAGGAGCTCCTGGTGGCCAAGGATGAACCGCGGGATTTAGACAGGCTTATTGATCTCGTTATACGATTAGACAATCGGTTAGAAGAACGCCGTCGGGAACGAGACGAAGGGCGTGGCCGGGCACGCGCCGTCCCTCTCCCTTCCGGTTCCGACCGAGTTCCGCCCTCCCCATGCTCCACGGTGCGGGCACTAGATGGCTCCCTACTCCCACCAATCACACATAAGACACCACCAGTAACTCTGGTGGTGTCAGGAAATCACCGGGAGGAGATCGAGTTTTTTGTGACTCCTACTACCTCCCGTGTGATTTTAGGGTTCCCCTGCATGTTAAAACACAATCCCCGGATCGACTGGCCGTCCGGGGTAGTGGTTCAGTGGAGCGAGACCTGCCATCGGGTATGTTTAGGTTCCTCGGTTCCTCCCGGTTCCCAGGCTAAGGAGGAGGTCAGAGTCCCGCCCAATCTGGGGACAATGCCGGTGGAGTACCATGACGTTGTGGATGTGTTCAGAAGTGCGAGAAGTGCGAGTTTTGTCTATTATTGTAATCTGTTGGGTTTGTTGTGCCCTTTCACAACAGTAAAGTGTTGTATTTGACTTCCTCCATTGTCCGTTCATTTGCGCCCCCTGTTGTGGGTCCGTGTACCTACACTTTCCCAACAGGAACTACAAGAAAACCGAAGCCAACATTGATCTCGACGCTTTAAACAAAACGCGCCTGGAGCCACTGCTGGAGCAGTGTGTGCCTGTATCTGTGCGTTCCAGGACTCGGCTGGGATGGAGCTCAGCTGCAAACTGAAGCGCGTGATCCGACCCACTGGGGAGATCTGTGCACACGTCAGTGGATCCACCACCTGCTCTGGTTCCTTGTCCAGAACAAAAGAGGGATCATGTCCTTCATCACCAGAATCCTCACTGTCTGGTTGAGACTCTGACGACACACTGTGCGCTCCATCTTGCTCCAATTAAAAAAATAACAACAACAACAAAAAACTGAAGCGCTTGTTCAACATTCATAAGACGCCTCATTTTTACAAAAAAACAACAACAACAACAACAAAAAACCCACACACCACCTCTTCTTTGTCTTTCGGCTGTTCCCGTTAGGGGTCGCTACAGCAGATCAATCGTTTCCATCTCACCCTGTCCTCTGTATCTTCCTCTGTCACACCAACCACCTGCATGTCCTCTCTCAGCACATCCATGAACCTCCTCTTTGGTCTCCCTCTTCTCCTCCTGCCTGGTGGCTCCATCCTCAGCATCCTTCTCCCTATATACCCTGGGTCCCTCCTCTGCACATGTCCAAACCATCTGAATCTCGCCTCTCTGACTTTGTCTCCAAACCGTCCCACCTGAGCTGTCCCTCTGATATGTTCATTCCTAATCTTGTCCATTCTTGTCACTCCCAAAGAGAATCTCAACATCTTCAGCTCTGCCACCTCCAGCTCTGCCTCCTGTCTTTTTCTTAGTGCCACTGTCTCTAAACCATACAACATAGCTGGTCTCACTACTGTTTTGTAAACTTTCCCCTTCACTCTTACTGATATTCTTCGGTCACAAATCACTCCTGCCACCTTTCTCCACCCACTCCACCCTGCCTGCACTCTCTTCTTCACCTCTCTACCACACTCTCCATTACTTTGAACAGTTGACCCCAAATATTTAAACTCATCTACTTTCACCACTTCTACTCCTTGTAACTGCACTATTCCACTGGGCTCCCTCCCATTCACACACATGTACTCAGTCTTGCTTCTACTGACTTTCATTCCCCTTCTCTCCAAAGCATATCTCCACTTCTCCAGACTAGACTAAACTTGCTCTCTACTCTCACTACAGATCACAATGTCATTTGCAAACATCATAGTCCATGGGGACTCCTGTCTGATCTCATCTGTCAACTGTCCATCACCACTGCAAACAAGAAAGGACTCAGAGCTGATCCTTGGTGTAATCCCACCTCCACCTTGAATGAGTCTGTCATTCCGACTGCGCATCTCACCGCTGTCACACTATTCTTGTACATGTCCTGCACTACCCTAACGTACTTCTCTGCCACTCCAGACTTCCTCATACAATGCCACAACTCTTCTCTTGGCACCCTGTCATAAGCTTTTTCTAAGTCCACAAACACACAATGTAACTCTTTCTGTCCTTCTCTGTACTTTTCCAACAGTATTCTCAGAGCAAACATTGCATCTGTAGTGCTCTTTCTCAGCATGAAACCATATTGCTGCTCACAGATCTTCACCTGTTTTCTAAGCCTAGCTTCTACTACTCTTTCCCATAACTTCATGCTGTGGCTGATCAGCTTAATGCCTCTGTAGTTACTGCAGCTCTGCACATCACCCTTGTTCTTGAAAATAGGAACCAGCACACTTCGTCTCCACTCCTCAGGCATCCTCTCACTTTCCAAGATTTTATTAAACAATCTGGTTAGAAACTCTACTGCCATCTCTCCTAGACATTTCCATGCCTCCATTGGAATGTCATCTGGACCAACTGCCTTTCCACTCTTCATCCTCTTCATAGCAGCCCTCACTTCGTCCTTGCTAATCTCTTGTACTTCCTGATTTACTCTCACCACATAATCCAGCCTTTTCTCTCGCTCATTTTCTTTATTCATCAACTCTTCAAAATATTCCCTCCACCTTCTCAGCACACACTCCTCACTTGTCAGCACATTACCATGTGCATCTTTTACCACCCTAACCTGCTGCACATCCTTTCCAGCTCTGTCCCTTTGTCTGGCCAATCGGTACAAGTCCTTTTCTCCTTCCTTACTATTCAACTTCTTGTACAGCTCGCAATATGCCTTTTCCTTTGCTTTTGCCACTTCTCTTCTCGCCTTACGCCGCATCTCCTTGTACTCCTGTCTACTTTCTTCATCTCTGCGACTATCCCAAAACTTTTTCGCCAACCTCTTTCTCCTTATGCTTTCCTGGACCTCTTCATTCCACCACCAAGTCTCCTTGTCTTCCTTCCACTGTCCAGATGTCATACCCAGTACTGCCCTAGCTGTCTCTCTCACCACATCTGCAGTACTTTTCCAGTTGTCCAAAATTGCTTCCCCTCCAACTAGTGCTTCTCTCACCTGCTCGCTAAATTTCACACAACAGTCTTCCTCCTTCAGCTTCCACCATCTGATCCTTTGTTGAGCTCTCACTCTCTTCTTCTTCTTTACCTCTAAAGTCATCCTACAAACAACCATCCTATGCTGTCTAGTGACACTCTCACCTGCTACCACCTTACAGTCTGTGATTTCTTTTAGCTTGCATCTCCTATAAAGAATGTAGTCCACCTGTGTGCACCTTCCTCCACTCTTATATGTTACCCTGTGCTCCTCCCTTTTCTTAAAGTAGATATTCAGCACAGCCATTTCCATCCTTTTTGCAAAATCAACTACCATCTGTCCTTCCCCATTCCTATCCTTGATACCATATCTACCCATTACTTCCTCATCACCTCTGTTCCCTTCACCAACATGCCCATTGAAGTCTGCCCCTATCACCACTCTTTCATGCTTGGGCACACTCTCCACCACCTCATCTAACACACTCCAGAAATCTTCTTTCTCCTTCATCTCACAACCTACCTGTGGGGCATATGCACTGATGATATTCATCATCACCCCTTCAATTTCCAACTTCACACTCATCACCCTGTCAGACACTCGCTTAACCTCCAACACACTTTTAACATACTCTTCCTTTAAAATGACCCCAACACCATTTCTCTTCCTGTCCTCACCATGGTACAACAACTTGTACCCACCGCCGATGCTCCTGTTCTTACTTCCCTTCCACTTGGTCTCTTGCACACACAATATGTCTACCTTTCTCCTCTCCATCATATCAGCCAGCTCTCTCCCTTTACCAGTCATACTACCAACATTCAAAGTCCCCACTCTCATTTCCACCCTTCTAGTTTTCTTCTTCTCCCGCTGTTCATGGCAACGTTTTCCTCCTCTTCTTCATCGTCTTCGCCCAGCAGTAGCCCAATTTCCACCGGCACCCTGTTGGGCAATAGCACCGGTGGCGGGCGTGGTTAACCCGGGCCGCGACCGATCCGGTATGGGAATTCGATTCTGAGTCTGCATAGTTGGGTTGGCTTGTTTTACGCCGGATGCCCTTCCTGACGCAACCCTCCTCATTTATCCGGGCTTGGGACCGGCACTCAGAATGTACTGGCTGCACACCCCACCACCACACGCGCCAAATACGGAGACTGGGCTGCAAATACGCCACCAAAATTCTACACACTGCAAACATGTAAAATATTTCTCAAATCTCTCAAATACCAAAATTCTAATTGTTGTCTGTACACCCGAAATGCGGGCGTACGAGAGAGAGGGAGAGAGAGAGACAGACGCTGTCTCTCTCTCTTTGATGGCTCAAAGTCACGCTTCTCTAGACTACTTATAATAAGATGTTAAATCTCTCATAAACATACTTTTACAACTGTACACAAGAAGGAAAGAACATGCAACTGTTTTACCAAGCCATGACAATGTAAACATGACAAATAATTAGCTTTTTAGATGGCTCCAAATGCTTTCTCCAGCTCCTGCACTCCTCTGTGATTCAGGAAGATTAGAGCTGTTTTCGGCAAACAACTTGCAGAGAAAATGATTAATCCGCCAGGAAATAATTATTTTATATATGCAGTGTCCAGCGCAGAGCGCATGGCTGCAGGTGGAACAAAGCACAGCGTCCAGCTGGGGACACAGCGGGTGGGATCGTCATGACGACATGCGTGCAAGTGTGCAGATCAAAGTCGTGCAATACAGAGTGATCAAGGATCACTTCCTCAAAACCTTTGAACTGTCAGACGCTGAAAGGGACAGCAAGCTCTTCTCTCTGGTGTGGCTGGAGGACAGCAAGCCCTTCGGAGCTCATGGACAGAGTGTTGCAGCTACGGCCAGACTTTTTGCGCAGCAACTCTCTCCTCATGTGCGCGGCACTGGCCAACACCACAATCACGGGCTGCCGTGTGCTGGCGGAGAGGCCGACAAATTCTTCCTGCCAGCCCAGCACCATGGCATGACTGGCAGCTCTTACCACATCACACGCAGCGGCAGAAGCCCCACACCACACACAGACAGCACCACCACAGAGGAGCTGCCACAAAAGCACTCAAAAACCACATGTGCACTGTGAGAAAACATTCAGCTGGTTGAACGAAGTCAAACAAAAGGCTAATGTTCTAAAAAAATATGCAAATCATAAGAAACCAACAAGAAAGACAGCAAAACGAAAAAAGGACGAATTGAGGTTTTCGTTGCCCTTCGTTCAAATTTTTCGACAGTTTAAAAATCCTGATGAAGTGACCGCTGCAAGAACAAAGCTGAGCAAAGGTTAAACAATGCCTATGAAAGTCAACGAAAGTCCAGATTTCTTGTTTCGTTAGGGCTTCATTGCCCTTCATTAAGTGCTGTGTGACCGGGCCTTAAGTATTCACAGCCTTTTCCATGAAGCTCAAAACTGAGCTCAGGTGCATCTTGTTTCCACTGATCATGCTTGACATGTTGCTACAGCTTAATTGGAATCCACCTGGGGTATATTCAATTGATTAGACATGATTTGGAAAGACACACACCTGTCTACGTATAACGTCCCACAGTTGACAGAACATGTCAAATCACAAATCAAGCATGAAGTCAAAAGAACTGTTTGCAGATGTCCAAGACAGGATGGTCTCCAAGCACAAATCTGGAGAAGGGTACAGACACATTTCTGCTACTTTGAAAGTAGCCTAGTGGCCTCCATCATCCTTAAATGGAAGACGCTCAGATCCACCACAACTAATCCTAGAGCTGGCTGTCCGTCTAAACTGAGCAATCCAGGGAGAAGGACCTTACTCAGGGAGGTGACCAAGAACTTGATAGTCACTCGGTCAGAGCTCCCGCATTCCTTGGTGGAGAAAGGAGAACCTTCCAGAAGGCCTGTATGGTAGAGTGGCCAGACGGAAGCCACTCCTTAGTAAAAGGCACATGGCAGCCTGCCTGGAGTTTGACAAAAGGCACCTGAAAAACTCTCAGACCATGAGAAACAAAATTCTGTGGTCTGATGAGACAAAGATTGAACTCTTCGGCGTGAATACCAGGCATCATGTTTGGAGGAAACCAGGCACCATCCCTACAGTGAAGCATGGTGGTGGCAGCATCATGCTTTGTGGCAGAAACTGGGAGACTAGTCAGGATGGAGGGAAATACGAATGCAGCAATGTAGAGACATCCTGGATAACAACCTGCTCCAGAGCGCTCTTGACCTCAGACTGGGGCGACAATTCATCTTTCAGTAGCACAATGACCCTCAGCACCCAGCCAAGATATCAAAGGAGTGGCTTCAGGACAGCTCCGCGAATGTCCTTGAGTGGCCCAGCCAGAGCCCAGACCTGAATCTGATTGAACATCTCTAGAGAGACCTGAAAATGGCTGTGCACCGATGCTCCCCATCCAACCTGATGGTGCTTGAGAGGTGCTGCGAAGAGGAATGGGCAAAACTGCCCAAGATAGGTGCCAAGCTTGTGACATCATATTCAAGAAGACTTGAGGCTGTAACTGCTGCCAAAGGTGCATCAAAAAAGTATTGAGCAAAGGATGTGAATACTTATGTACATGTGTTTTCTTAGTTTTCAGTGTTAATAAATTTGAAAAAAAAAAAAAATGTTGTGAGCAGAATTTTGAGGGGAAAAATGGATTTACTCTATTTTGGAAAAAGGTTGTAACATAACAAAATGTGCAAAAAGTACAGAGCTGTGCATACTTTCTGGATGCACTGTATAAGAAAAATTGTATTATTATCATTCTATCAAAATATATTGTATTTTATTAGGTTTTATTCATATTTTATCGCTGTTACAATGGTTTATTGTTATTTTCTTCCTCAAAATATACTTATTTTATTAAATATAATAATTTCAGATGACAACTAGTTAGTTTTGACATGATGAAAGTAAAATTTAAGCAAAGGAAATTTGTACATTAAAAAATTAATATATAGTGACAAAAATACTCATTTTAATGTATATTTTCTATACGTACATGTTTTAAGACACTGTTTTGCCCTGCTGCTGAGGGATGTGATCTTTTTGTTTGTTTGTTTTGGTTTTGTCTTTGAAGTTTTGAAAATTAAAACCAAAAATAATTGGCTGCACATGCTTTTTGAGTTTACTAAACTTAAAAACAATATGCATAATTTGTGACATAAACACATTCATGAAAAGTCATTTTTTTAAAGTTGTGCAAACACCAACATCTCTCTGTGCAATCAGCTGTCTTGACTTTTTAAATTTTATCAAGTTTTTCTTTTATGTTGTTGTTGCTGACTGGCTGCAGCAACAACACGAGTTGTCACTGAAAGTACCCACGCCCCAAACGTGTTAAGATAAGTGGGCTTTGATGCATAGTGAACTGGCTTTGATCTCACGTGTACCCCCATAAGCTCCTCTGTAAATTCTGCATTTGGAGCCATCTAAAAAGCTAATTATAAATACCCACCTCTTATAAAATAAAAATAAGAAATGTATACATATTTATACATGCATACAGCTCATTCTCTGGCTAATATAATACGGATACTGTATTTATTTATTTATTGTAACTTTTGCATTATGCACTCTAACCAAAAGTGATTTCTGCTGGTTTCAAAAAATATGAATTAAAATACACTCTTTTTGTTACAATTTTCCTTAATAGTACTAACATTTGACAAAATACATAAATAAATGACAATGATAGATAGAAAAGGGATTCATGACTCATGCAAGTCATGTTACTCATGACTCATGTTTATGAACTGCTAAAGAAGTCATGGAGGAAAAAAGTTTGAAAAACAGTGTAAAGTAAAATTCTTACCTGAGCTGGGAGGATGGGCTGGTTGCATGAGGCACACTTGGGGGCAAAAACCCTGTTATGGTGAAAACAACAAAAATTTAACAGATGGAATATTCAGACAAGTCAGTGCAGAAAGTTTTACCATGACTCAGTAATTCCAAGGTTTACACCATCAACAATGGCTTCAATATGAGAATTAGATCTCTTTTATACATTAATACATGTGCATGTATAAGAATACATTTGAGTAATACTGATTAAATAATATTATCTGAAATCATCTAGCAATATAATGCAATATCTGAATAAGTTATGAGGCTTGTGGAGAATGGTCAGAAGACTATGTTTACTACAGTGTTTAACATTTTCTCCCTGTACAGGTGGTTTGTCCTTACGTGTGATAGTCTTTGACACAGTAGATATTGTTATCAACGTCCACAGTGAAAGGCACGCCATCTAAACCCTCTTTACAAACCACACAGCGGAAACAGCCGGGATGGTAGGACTTGCCCAGTGCCTGTAGGATCTAAACACACATTATTACAATCATCACCATCAAGGTGGTTACTCAAAATAATAAATTCAGTGATAGTGGTGAGGTGATGTGCTGTAAGAAAACTTCCTAGAATGTTGTTATAAAGCAGGTTATTGCAATGAATGAGAAACTGAGGATTTGAAATTGTGGTGAAGCTACGCAGACCTAATACGGCCATGGAGACAGTGTCACATTACAAATAATCATTTCATGTTGTAGAGCACAGACTCTTACCATCTCCATGATGAGGTGACCACACACAAAGCACTTCTCTGCTGTCTGCTGAAAGCCAGAGTACTGCAGATGTGACAAGACACAGGATTAATTTTCCTCATTTAATTATGCCTTTTTTAACCTGCATCTGTTTTTTCAAATTAATTATCATGAAGAATAGTGACACCAATGTAACTTCAGAAGAAAGACAAAGAATTCCAGTTTCACCATCACACAGTTCATAACCAAGAAAGTCAGTGGGATGGTGGGGCTATTATGGCATACATTTAAGTTTAAAGACACAGATACAGTATGTTCCTCAGTCTATACAAGTCAATAATTAGGTCCCATCTTGAATATGCAGCCTCTATCCACTCACAGAAATATTTAACCCTAACTTTTAAGATTTATGTAATTTTATTACATAACAAATTCCCATTTACTTTTTAGATCATTTTAATACAAACCTACCAAATAAACCTTACATGATGCATATTCATTACTGTAATAAATCCTACTCCATTTGAATCCTCAGCTTTATGTATTTAGTCATAATAACATATAATTACTCTAAATCAATAATAATGACAGTATTTATTTAAAATACATAAAGTATATTGTTTGAATTGCATAATAATTATGTTACCTATGCCATTTATCTTGTATATCTTGTATATGAATGGGAATTTGTCATGTAATAAAATTACATAAATCTTAAAGTTAGGGTTAAATATTTCTGTGAGTGTGTGGAAATCAACTGAGGAAATAGAGAAAAGACAGCTATGGGAAAATGGTTTCCAACATTGTGAACTCGCCCTATGAAAACTGGGCTACAGAGCCTGGGATTACCAATACTAGTACATAGGAGATTATGGGGTCATAAGTACACACTGCGAAACAGTCCAGAGAGAAAGGTTGAAGCAAGACTACAACAACACAAGTAGCTCCAGCTGCAAAACAAATGATATACCTTACCACAAATCATCGTGCACCAGTGTTATTTTGTGGTCTGCAGTGAAGTGGGCACTGTATTTTTTTTTTGGGGGGGGGGCTCAGTATATAGACCTGGTTCTTTTCCCAGTTATGCTACCTGTTTGTGTCACTTCATCTGTATTACCCCAGTCAAGCAAGGTATAAATGGGTACTGGCATTGGCTGGGGAAGTAACCTGTGATGGACTGCCGTCCAGGGGGAGTCATAGATACTCATCCACTTCATCCTACAGTATCCAAGGATAAACACGGGCAACAAGCAAGGTTTTTGTAGGACTCTTCTTCTTTTTCAAGTAGTTAGCACTGTCACCCTAAAAGGTTTTGGGTTCAAAACCAAAGTGGGGCCTTTCTATGTGGAGTCTGCATGTCTGTCTGGGTTTTCTTTGACTATTCAGCTCCTGTCCCACTACTGACTGTAACCTGACTTCAGATGTGAGAGTGAGAGGTTTTCTGTCTGTTTTTGTTAATCCTGTGGTCAACTGATGAACTGCCAACACTGGCTTGTGAGAAAACTGTTATCTGAAGCTACGGAATTAATCGCCGTGTTCACATGTAGGTGCTTCAGTTGAGCTGTAGAGGATGCTGCTGCGCTCCTTACATTGGCATGAAACGGTTTATTTCGGTCTATTGTCTATGAGGTGACAGCATCATCAACCAGTGACACCTAAAATATTTCGCACCACAGTTTTTTTAAGCAATTTATTTAGTGTGCTTTCATGCATGTTAATGCAGTTACACCCAGGGGAGCGAGATCTGTACAGTCCCTTCTGAGAGGAAACAAAACACGCCAAACATCACGTCAATAACTGCTTTCCTTTCAAGCCAGAGCCCTGTAATTAAGATGACCATCTGCAGCGCACAACAGCATCAGGGTCATGACCTGATGACTTGAGGGGGGCTGACAGATGAGACGTTGCTGCCAGGTGGAGGTGGGCGGTGAGGGGCTGAGTCTACCACACCCTCCCCTCTCCAGATCTACCATCTGCCACCCCCCACAATGACAGGCCTGATTTGTTCTGTTTTAGCCGGATGATGGAGGCGTGACTGTCTTAAAACTCCAGCATTAGTTTGCAATTAGGCTTAAATACTATAATAACAATAATGCATATAAGGGTTTACTGGGATGTCAATTGGTTAAACTGTGAGCAGAAACTGGCAGCAGAGGTTTACGAGTGTCAGTTTGAAACTCAACGTACTGTCACACTGTGTTCTTTAATAACCGCATCAGTTAATAACAACGCTGTAAAGTATCAATGGCACACAATGAACCTCGGGCTTTCATCTGAGCAATGAGTACATTTTCAGGTTATGTCAAACTTAAGTGGCATAGTTCTGGTGGAGTTTCTGCCCTGTTAACCTGTAGCAGATGGTCCATGAGCCTAAAATCTACAGCTGTTCTCCACCTCCCACTCTTGCTGGGAAGCGGTGCACGGTTACCACGTGCTCCAAGGGGAAATTTGTGTGTCCTGACAGGGTGGCGTGAAGCTCTAACTGCAGTTGTGAAGTGTGTTTCCTCTGGGGAGTTGCAGAATGCAGTTTCAGATCCAAATCACACACTTCCCTGTCTCCACAGTGCGAGGTGAAGGATGGAACACACACTTACCAGGAAATCCTCCTCGCAGTAGACTTTGCCATTGACGTTATAAAAGGCTTTGCCCCTCAGCCTCCTCCCTGAAAGAGAAAAATAAAACCAACAACAGAGATAAGTGAAAAATAGAAAATGACACAACACATTCTCACTCCCAACTAATCACATTTTAAAAGCTTGGTCAATGCCCCTTTCCATCAACATGTGACAAGTTAAGTCATCCCCAAGTCGTTATTGATAGGTGGGGAGACAATTTTTGTTTGTGTGTGTGTTTTTGGCAAAGCATAACAGATATTTTACTTTAATTACAGGTTTTCTTTTCTTTTCTCTTTGGTTCTTTCAAAGAAAAACAACAATTATCTTTTTCATTAGTTTATCCGGTCAGTGACTTATGCCTATTATGTAGCACTTCTAACTGTTCTGCAAAATCATTAAAACCTGGGTCCCACCGAATAATGAAGGATGAATAATGAGCCACGCAGCATGTTTTCTTTGCTATGAGAGGGTTTCTTAAATTATTGTGGGAGTTTCGTGTCTCTGAGTGGCTCTTAGAGGCATTATCTTCAGTTAACGAGGCTCCTCTCTGAGCGTGGCGCTAATGTCAAGAAGTTCAAAATTTAGCAACAACAGCGTGGCGCAGTTTGTGTTTGCGACGACTTAGAGGCATGTGCGTGGTGCTTACGAGTCTGCTAAAAGCCCATTATCCATGTGTCTGGCAGCTATGCAGGACCTGAGAGGCTATTTTGGAGCTGCTGCCCTCTTGTGCACACAATTCCACCTGCTCTGTGCACTGGACGCTGTATATAAAATCATTATTTTGTAGCGGATTAATCATTTTCTGCCAAACCTTGGATGCTGAAAACACCTCTAATCTCTTCTGGAATCACAGAGGACTGTTTCATCTGGACGCTTTTTTTTCCTCTCTTTCCTGCTCCATGTGGAATGTATTTTGAACAGCTTAAGGTAACTATTTTTGTTTTTTTAAAGCTTGATAAACAGTTCCTAGCTGTAGAAGTATATCTATAGTTCATTTAATATCTTGTTAATGGATCACATGAGCGCCGCTGTTTGTGTGCACTGATCCAAACGAGCATTTAGGCAGAACGCCAGCTCACAAAAGAGTGATTTTTCAGTCAATATTGGACGAACACACAATTAAAATTTGGATGACTGCGTGAAGTGGGTGTGTGTGTAAAGCCACGGAAGAAATAACTCCAGTGAAGCCACTAAAAGCAGCGCCGAGTTGTGTGGCAACACAGAAAGAGAAGCGTGCAAAAGACCAATTTTGAAGACATAACACAAAGTTAAAAGTTGTATTATGGTGACTTGTAAGCTGTGGAAGAAATAAAGATATATATATATATATATATATATATATATATATATATATATATATATATATATATATATTTAAGTGATCCACAGGTGTATATAATTAAAGCGACCACCTCATTCTGTATGCAGAACAGCACCACGCGCAAAAGAACGATTTTGCAGAAATAAACGGAAGAACACAAAGTTAAAAGTGATCACAGTGTAAAATGGCTGTGTTTAAAGCCAAGGAAAAAATAAAGCCAGCAAGCCACGGATGGAAAGGAAGCCAGTGAGATGGAGCACAGAGGCAGCTGTCCAGGAATGGACAACAGCGGTGCGCGCAAAAGAGCAATTTTGCAGAAATAAATGGAAGAACATAAAGTTTATAGTGGGATTATGGTGTGTGTGTTTAAAGCCGCAGAAGAAATAAAGCCAGCGAACTGTGGAGCCAGCGAGGAGTACAGAGGCGGCTCTCCAGGAACCCTTGGTTTGGTTCTAGCTGGTCTGGTGCATTCCAGGTGGACAACAGCCTGGCGCATGGCGCACAACCGCGGGACTGAACTGGAGCGTCTATTTTTGGACTGCATTTAAAAAATGTGACATCTTTAGTGTGGCTGATGCGAGCCATTCGAGGCTCTAATGACAGGTCGGTCGTGGCTCACTAGAGGCTGCTACGTGGCACATGTGGGGTACAGAGAGGCACATAGAGGCACCTTCATAGTGGATACGTGATAGATGAAAACGTGGGTCATTCTTCGAATAATCGCTGACACACCAATGCGTGGCTCATTACTCATCCTTCATTATTCGGTGGGACCCAGGCTTAAGAAAAGAAGTGAAAAGTAAAGGCCCCCTGACACCTGCACGACTTTAATCCGTGCAATTGCACGCACATCGTTGTGACAATCCCACATGCTATTCCCAGCTGGACGCTGCACATTGTTCAACTGGCTGCCATGCATTGTCCGCTGGACACTGCGTCCGCGTTAGCTGCTGAAAACACCTCTAATCGCTTTTGGAATCACAGAGGAGTGCTGCAGCTGCTGCTTTTCTTGCTCGCGTGTGAGTGCAGCATGAAGTGGAGAAGCATTTGGAGCCATCTAAAAAGGTAATTCTTTGTCATGTTTATTTTGTAATGGCTTGGTAAAACAGTTGTATGTTCTTTCCTTCTTGTGTGCAGGTGTAAAAGTATGCTTGTTCTTTCCTTCTTGTGTGCAGCTGTAAAAGTATGCTTTTGATAGATTTAACATCTCATTATAATCGTTCAGATGAGCTGCGCTCTGATGCGGTGCACTGATGCAATGACTCACACTGTTCACTTCTTTACTCAACTTGACGAGCTGCATGTAGTGTTGGCGAGTAAACTGCGCTACCACTTCATGTTTGTTGCATGACATTTATGCGTGAAAGATTTTTTGAACATTTCAAAATTCTCTATGAACAACTGCACGTGCCGATGCCCCTCTCACGTTCAGTCTACACCTGTTAATGACAAGTTTACTCTCCTGCACGACACAGTACATGCAAGTGCGTGCATCAAAGTCGTGCAAGTGTCAGGGGGCCTTAACACAGGGAACACAAGCGGTCTTAATGAGTCTGTGAATGTGGCTTGTTTCATTAATGTGGTTCATGGGAGGTGTATGCTGCATTTGTAACAAAGAAACAAGCTTCTGCAGTGACTGGTTTGCAATAATTCGTATGAATGTCGGTGAAAACGTGCCCTAAGCCAAGCATAGGTAAGACCAACAACAAGCCCGTCACAATGTCAAAGTGGCAGAATTGTCACATTGTGGTCAGGAGTTGTGTAATGCCATGACATCTGAGAGTAAAGGTGCCTTGACACTTGCACGCATTTTGGCTCTGCACTCTCACGCACTTCACTGTGACAATCCCATCCACTGTGTTCGTGGCTGGATGCCGTGCTTTATATGCTGGATGCTGCGTATATAAAATAATTACTTTGTAGCGGATTAATCATTTTCTCTCAGTGTGTCTGTTGAAAACACCTGTAATCACTTCCAGAAGAAGACCGTTTCAGCTGGAGCTTTTTTCTCTCTCTTTCCTGTGCTTCATGAGGTGGAGAACGCATTTGGAACGATCTAAAAGGTAATTATTTGTAATGTTTGGGCAGCATTGTCAGGATAGATCAGGTTACACATCCATTTTATGTTAAAAATTTTCATCAGGTCAGACTTCTGGTTGACTCAACTTAACTCGTGTATGGCTCGGGTGGATTAGTGTAGACTCCTGCAACTCAAGCATGGAAAGTGTTAACCTTTTTTGAGTACAGCTTGATCCTCAGCGTTTGCATGGAGTTATGCCGAGCTTAGTGTGGGTTGGGCCGAGGTGGTTAGAAGTTTGATCAGAGCTCTAAAAAAACCAAGGCTTTTCCTGACTTTAGTCTTCCTGGTGAGAGGTGCTTGAGGAAATAAGCTGAGGTATGATGAGTTGCAAGCTACAGCATAAAACAGCACCAAACCTGGCTAGGTGTGAGAGTGACTAGATAGTACTGTAAATTTGGCTCGCATCCCCAACCATCATGGTCTACATTGCAACACTGACGGAGGTTTTACTTCCACCACTGATTAAACAGGATTCAACTCACTACCAATCCAGCACCAGTACATAAAGTCCCTTTCACACCTTAGCGATTTAGCCTGCGTATACTGACCTCATTAATAATGCTGGCGTACGTCTAATAAATTAATGCAGCTGTCACACCTTGACAATTAGCCAGCGTATGCCAACAGCCCAGTTTCCACTGAGTGGTTCGAGTCGGTACTGCACAGTATGGTGCGGGTCAAAAACAGAGTAATTTAACATTATTTTATTGTTGTTTTGGTGGATCATTTTCATCGCAACCAGAATGCTGAAGAGTCACCTGGTGGTTGTGGTAAACATTGCTGTGAATGAATGAAGCACTTTGACTCTTTAAACTTTTAAAGCACCGGTCGTGAGCTGATTGGTTCCACCATCTGCCTGATTAGATGGGGGTACCGATCAAAGCGGCTGTTGTGATCTGCTCAGTTCCACCATCTGACTAATCAGATGGCTGTCGCGATCTGATCGGTCCCCCCCAAGACAGGGGGGCATTTTGTAAATACGGTCGACATACGCTGGCTAAATCGTCAAGGTGTGACATGGCCTCATGGCTGCGCCTCAACTCCCCACCGGTCAACAATGGGAATGAAGGAATGATGTTCCCTCATCTTAGACTTGCATGAACGCTTGTACTATAACGATTCATGAGTGAACATGGAGCAGAATTTAACTGGTGTGGTCATCCATTTATCAATAAACTAGACACACACCCACACAGCAGTAGACTGTCTGAATTTAAGTGTGACAGCTGAATTCCTGAGGGAGACTCTTCATCCAATTTAAAATTAAACTGTGTCGTAAGATGGCTTTTGCAGTCCCTTGAGTATGTTCTATGTAACAGCAGTCATGTCTTCATGGCAGGATGATGACTTCACCCAAACCTGGCAGACGAAACACAAAGATCTCATAAATCTGGTGGATTACTTCAGTGTAATTGTCATCCTGAGCTACCGCTGACTTTACGGGGGACCCAGTATGGGAAAGACAAGCCCCTCCCTTTTTTTTCCACACTAAAATTTATGCAATAGCTGTATTTCACATGCACACAGTGCCACAATGCTGAGGCATGGCAATACATTAACACCCGCGTAAAAGGCTGGCGCAACCGAGGAATGCTGTCAACACAATAGGTGAGACTTTTTAAGACTTTAAGACTGAAGACCAATTAGCATTTTTGGTAATGCAAAGAAAAGCAAGACTGAGAACAGATTGAAGAAGAGTTGTGTGCACTGCGGTTTAGAAAATGACACTTAAAAAAGAGTAAAGTTGCAGGAACCCATGAGATGATGGTGAACAGTGTTGTGTGCTTGTCTTTGGCCTTTGCTCTGGAGTTTGGCGTCTGGAAGGTGAACACAAAGGGCTCTGCACTGATGACTATGTGGTGCACTGTTAGGGGAAGGGGCCGACTAAGCAAACGGGGACATTCTTTTGGCCTGAGGTCACTTGCTGGTCCCATTCAACCCCCCACCTCCTGCACCTCTCCATCACCCCTGCTCTGCCTACGTCCCTCACCCAGAAAAGAGGGGGAGGGCTCCATATCTCCCTTTCTCCTCTGAGGTTTTGTCACCAGACAGCACCAGAGAAAACCCAAAACTCATACCACCGAGTCTCAGAACCAACACACTTATTTTCAATTCATCTACATGTTGTGGAGGATCCTTGGGTACCGCTGGAATGATTCTGTATGAAACAAACGGTTACTTTGGGAGACTCAGATAAGGAGTGTCACTTGCATGGTGAGGAAGCATCAACGATGACATTTTGGACATGTGGTGCGTTTCTTGGGGCATGATACATCATCCAGCATGCAGGTGCCTCAGTGTTGATGACACCAGTGGCTGGAGAAGACCAGGGATTTCACCTAGCTGTGATTGCCATCCATGACCCAAAACAGTTCTGTGGTGTGGTGGATGCTGCACCACATGGCACTAGCACATGCTTCCAGACTTGACCCTAACCGACATGTTTTGGTAACAAAGTGGAAACATTTACGACGTCCTTCACATTAAAAATTCCTGGAATAGAACCAGTGACCCAAATGTAAATGTAAAAACATGTTTTAGGTCCCCTACAAAATGGTTAAATCCCACCTACAATGTTTGCTTCTGTAAACTATTTGCTGAAAACTGTGATGTTTGTCCATTTTAAAGTATTATTGGTCTACAAACAATCAAACTGCTCATTTTTCATTTTGGGGTGGGGGAGCATGAATAACCAGAATTAGCCTATAGACAGAAAAATAGACACATCAGTTGTCATAGTGTCAAGCCCCACATATGAAATAACCTATCAATTATTATACCAATTATGTCTGCCAATTTCTTCCTTTCTTTGCTTGCTGGTCTCACTGTCATCAACATCAGATGTGCTTACAGGTAATCTCTTCTGGCAGAAGGCTTTTAGCCATCCAGTACCAGCGGTTCATAGTAAAACTGGTTACTTCATTTATATCTGCATCAAATTTAAATCTGACCATTTTCCCATTCTCATGCTTTATCTTGTCATCATGCAAAGAGTTTTACACACGGAGCAATGATCAAGTCTTCAGGACGTTCATTCCAGAGGTGGGCAACTTCCTAATCAACAGAACTGAGGACTGCTTTTGAGAAGGTGGCCTTGATGTCATGACGTTTTGGCTGGTCCTTCATGTAAAAGAGGTTTGTTATCACTTTGTCATCACATATGTTGTGTATCATTTTCTAGGTCTTGATCATGCCCCCAACCCCCAGTCTTTGTTACTGTAGTGTTGGCAGTCCATGTGGTGCATATGTCTTGCACATGTGTCCCACATAATCCATTTGCTCACACTGTGTTCCCGTGGGATCCCAGCGGGATCGTTCATGCCAGGCCGACCATGTGTCCCTCCCAACATCTGCTCAGTTTTTTCGTGCAGACTGTTTCGACGTGATTCGTCATGATTCCTACTTATTTGTGCTATGTGTGAAAGGGCCCTAAGAGTCAATAAGAAATGATTTGATCCACCGACATCCATAGCCTTTTTGCTTAACAATTCCCTTATCGGTTCTACAGTTCACAGTACGCTGGAGCGGCCATTGTTTTTGAGTGTGTGTATTGGGAAAATGATCATTTCTCTACATGGATTGTGGACCCGCTGGTTCTGCAGCAGATCTGCAGGTTGCTTGAAGCAGCGCTGCCGTTTTAAATCAAATGACACCTCTTTCCAAACGTTGTAATACAGACAGCAAACTACAACAGACCAAAACCTGTTTCCAATTAACCTGTTCACCTGTGGAATGTTCCAAACAGGTGTTCTTTGAGCATTCCTCAACTTTCCCAGTCTTTTGTTGCCACTGTCCCAACTTTTTTGAAACATGTTGCAGGCATCCATTTCAAAATGAGCAAATATTTGCACAAAAACAAAAAAGTCTATCAATTTGAACATTAAATATCTTGTCTTTGTGGTGTGTTCAATTGAATATAGGTTGAAGAGGATTTGCAAATCATTGTATTCTGTTTTTATTTACATTTCACACAACGCCCCACCTCCATTGGAATTGGGGTTGTATATAACGCTTTTCCATCTGCACCAGACGCTCAAAGCACTTTACAAATAATTCCTCACATTCACTCTGATGTGAGGTTGCTGTCATACAAGGTACTCGCTGCACACTGGGAGCAACTAGGGGATTAAGGAACTTGCTGGGATTTGAACCAAGGATCCTCTGGTCTCAAGCCCAATGCTTTAACCACTAGACCATCACCTCCCCAAAGGTTGAGGTCACATACAATTACAGCTCAAATATTTTAATGTAAGCAAAGACAACTGAGGCAAATGAAGCTCCAGAGCATTTAAAACACAGTGGCTCGTTCAGATAATTTAATTAGTAACACAAATACTACTAATAATAACAACATTTGTTTGACTAAGAAGTCGGTCTGACACAGGCTGTGAGGCTCATCAGGCCAGTGCTTATCCACAGATACTGCAGCATTAAGTGACAGAGGATCTAGGACTCTTGGATGAGACACTAATCCATCGCAGGCTACATCTCCAGCCAAGGCCGGTACCCATTTACAGCTGAGTGGACTAGGACAATGCAGCTGAAGTGTCTTCTCCAAGGACACACACACACACACACACACACACACACACACACACACACACACACACACACACACACACACACACACACACACACAGTGTGCTTGAAGTACAGCCTCGCAATCAAACACTTAGAAAACTGGCTCGGTGAACCTGTGCTTTGTTGTCCCACATAAAAATGGAGCAGTAAGCTTGGCCCAATTCTGTATATCCTGTAATAGCACACCTGAAATATTGAGGTGTATCTTGCAGTAGCTCATGGGTGAAGATGGAAACTAACATGCATCTCTGACTATGCATTCAGGTTGACGAGCCAGAGTGATACGGATTCATAATCAGCGTGGTCGAGGCATTATTCAGCAAAAGATTTACATTTGCAAAAGGTTTTGTGAAGGTCCGTTTTAGTAACATGTTCTGGCTTACCATTTTAAAATATTTAAACCAACATAGCTCCATCCTTTTTTTGTGAATCAGGCCCAAAATATTATGGCTTGTATTTTCAAGGATAGGTTCAAGCTTTGTGAAAATCATTCATGTTCATTCATTCTGAATAATTACACTAACCAACCAACAGACCCAGCAGAAACATGACGTCCTTGCCAAACGTAATGAATGCTACAGCTCGTGAGCATGTAAACATGTGAGTCTAGAAAAATAAAACACTGAGCAGATACCATTTCTCATCTTTCAGATTACACCAAAATGTGTCGTCAGCCTTGAGGCTGAGAATCTGCTCATCCACCCTGAGTACTTATTTATTTATAGTTTTAGCCAGTGAAGTTGTATATTTTCCACAACACTGTGCCTTTCAACAACACAAAAATACACACTACAGTTAACTTATGTGTCTCACACATTAAGCAGCAGTGGTCAGCATAGTTCAGCTAATCAGCCAATGGCTACTGTATTTTCCAGACCTTATTTAGCTGTTTGGCTGGCCCTGAAATGTATATTTTGAGTTGATTAACGTATCAAAAAATACTGCACAAGTTCATCTAAGCTGCTCCTGTATACAGATCTGAATGAGACACTGTGATCCACAATCCAGAGACAAAAGTGGCTGTAATGCACCAATGAGGTGGATGCCAACCACTGTAAAGCAGGAAGAAGCCGAAAAAAAAAAAAAAATCGGAATGAGAACGACATGCTGGAATTTAGACAATGACTGAAATTAATAAATCATGGTCTCAAACTGAAAGACCACACACTAAATAAAGAGGAAATAACCTTTTTATTGCATGTGCCTTGTGTTGTTTTATATTGTTCAGTGTTTGTTGTTCTTTCTTTCTTAAATATCTAAAATAAATGTTTTTAAAAGGAGAAAGTAACCTTCATACTACTAAATAATTCACTTTTTTGCACTTTCTGGGACAGCCGGGGTACAATGAGGAGGATGGCCAGGCTAAGGTAAGGTTAGCTATAGTCTTTTCAAAATGTATAAGCAAATAAAACCTTATTTACATTTAGTAAGGTAAATGTGCACAGGTTGAGCTTCTTTTTGGCATTTTCATCTGATCAGTGGCGACAAGAAGCTGATTATTCTTGAGTTTGTTGCACCTTGTACAATAACATTAATAAGCCTGTTAGCTTCTGCTCACTAATGCTGTTTTTGCATTATAAATAAATAATGCAGTGATTAAATGGACTGCATTTATATAGCGCTTTTCCATCTGAATCTCAAAGCGCTTTACAATTATGCTGCACAACCTTTCCCAGTACTCACAGGGCATGAGGCGGGGTAAACCCTGGACAGGACGCCAGTGTGTCGAAGGGGAAAAAATAAATAAATATAAAAGTAAAGGCTAAATTCATGTTATAATGCTGAATGGTAGCTTCAGCTAAATGTTTTAATGTTTTAGCGTTATCACAGTTAACTTTTCTGTTGGTATATTACCAGTTATCAAAGATATCTTTTCAGTTAGCTGTGTTCACCACTGTTAAGCGGCACCTTAAGGGGCTGCTGGTTTTTAGTCAGAGAGCATGGAACATTAATCTCGTGTGACGACCCCGACTAAAAGCCAGAGAAGCTGAAAGAAAGACTTTATGGTCTACAGTGCATGATGTAAAGGTCATAGTGTAAGTGCGTTTGGGGTGTGTCTACCACCACTATGTAATTTACAAGGCATGTAATCTGAGCATAAAGTAAGAGATTACGGTCATAAAGTAAGAGACTGTATTTATACATGGTGGCATAGCATGAAATAAATCACTCAGATTGTCATCTGTCAGTGTGCTGTCACCTGGCGCTCTGCTACTTAAACAGTAGACTAAGCAGCAGAGTGGTGAGTACACATGAACCACCACTGTATCAGTTTCATGTTGGAGCAGAGAAGGATTTTAATACAAGAAATCAGACCAAATAAGGCCAGAGTTTCCCATGTGCCTTCTGGCAAATGGAGCTGAAATTTCACAGCTCTTCAAGAAAATCATCATATTACAGCAATTCTGTACAAAACAGAATCAATGTAAATCTTTGGATAAATGCATGCTCTTTATTGGTGCAGTCCAATATTACTATTCTGTGTACTGTTTAATGTGAGCAGATGCCACATCTGCCTCCTCCACTAAGTGGTTCTGGAATACTTTTTGACTGCCTCACTGAGGTCCTGCACAGAAGGCCAACTGATGTAGAGGGGGTTGTTTGCATTCTTGGCCATTTCATGAGGAAAAAAAAAAAAGGGAGGGCACAACCCTGGCAGTAAGCCAAGCGGAGGGTTCAATTATGCATGGTTAAACAAAGCCAAAGGCTACCAGCAAGCAATGTCTCAGAAAAACTAAACTTAATCTGGAGCTGTGGTGTCCAGAGTTGCACCTACTAAAGGGTAGAATTTAGCCAAAAAGTGGAGGGAAGGATAAAAGAATAAAAGAGGCACAACAACATAGCTTGTGATAAATCACTGGACTGTGTTGTGACAAGCACAGGCACTTTCAAACTAAACTTCTCAGAGGCCTTCAAAACAAACTAGAAAGAAAACATTCACGAGGTCAAACGATACATGACAGAGTTTACGCTGCCAATAAACCACCTCGAGAGGAGAGATGAAGCCGTCAGCTGAGGCTGAGAGCAGATATTGACATGTTCCTTTATTGTAGACATGATTCCTCCAATGAAACCAACAACTGCTCTCTCAGCAACCGCCATATCCACAAGTATCATCATCATGATTCAGTATTTTTTACACCTCCGAGTAAATACAGTCATCAGTGGCACTGGTGACCAACAGACCGAGGGTTTGCAAATGAAAGAAACTGACAAACAAGTTCACTTACATACAAGTAACTTCAAAACCACACATACTGTATATCAAGGGTAGATGCACCCAAATTCTTTCATTTGAAGGGTCATTAAGTAATAGCTGGAAGGCCACAGGAGAAATAGCAAATGTTGATTAGAAGTGCAATGATTAACTGATTAATGGAGTAATGTGGCTGAAGCGTCAGGGAGGGCATCCGGTGTAAAACGTGTGACACATCAACATTCAGATCCATATCAGATCTGCTGTGGTGACAAATTAGAGAAAAATGGAGGAGCTGAAAGAGCTTACTGATTGAGAACTAAATTAATCCACAACTATTTTCACAGTCAGTTAATTGTTTTGAGTTTTTATCTTCTGGTTTCATTACTACTTTCTGACTTACTTACTGACAGTAAACTGAATATCTTTGTGTTGTGTAGAAGACTAGATATTTGTGGATTTCTGAATGTCATCTTGAGCTTTGAGAAACAATGATTGACATTTCTGACCATTTTCTGGGTCAAAGAACTAATCGATGAATCAAGAAAATAAGCAACAGAATAAACATAAACATTAGTTTCAGCCCTAATGTTGATGTCGTGTGAATTACACACAATACAGTCCCATTTATGTTTTATAGAAAATTAAAATTCTAATGCTGAAATAAAATTTCTAAATAAGAAACGCACAATTGTTTAATCTTAATCATTTCAAGTCTCGAGTCTGGGAGCATGCACTGGTGTTGCTAGTAGCCCCATCCACCAACACCATGGAACCACCCTGGGACCTGGATGGCATGCCCCTATGGAGACACCTGGTCCAACTTCACCTCTTGAAAATAACCATCTATCTGCTGCAGTCAGTTGAAATGTGGCTGTCCCCTCGTCTTTCACTGATGACCTGCATCATTCCTGGGGAAATGTGCCATATATCCAAAATGTCATTTCTGAACCTTCCTCAGTGCAACTGTTACTCCTCATCTGAGTCTCCCTAAGAAACCAGTTCTTTGAACACAGCCATTCCAGCTACCCAAGGATCTGCACAAGAGACCAAGTAACAGACATTTTGTTGACACCACAGGTCCCTGGTGACTGTCCAAGACTCACAACCATACAGTAAGACAGGAAGCACTAGGACCCTAAAGATTTGGACCTTGGTTCTCCTACAAAGAAATCAGCATTGCCAGACACCTCTGTCCAGTGACTTCATGACTCTATAAGCTCCATAGCTCTTAATATTAATTTAATCATTTGCAGATAATCTGTCAATTGCCGTGGTAGGTCTAAACAAAGGGAATGGGGACCAACCATGGACCACATCCCCCCCCTCCCTGGGCAGTCCTTATTGAGAGACACAGAGAGAAGGAACACGTTTGATTCAGCAGCAAAATCCTTCCTGTGGGGTTGTGCAGATTTGTGTTCACAGTGAAACAATCACAAAATAATGGTTTACTTCTCTGTCTTAGTACATTTTTGAGCAGAAACTGTCTGATACACACAGCTAATCCATCCAGCATCCCCTACCCATCCAGCAGGTGGCAGAAATGTCTCTATGGTACATTTACAATGGCAACACAATGTTGCTTTTTCAGTTGCTCTTTTGCATCAACATTCACCAGATGTGCTTAATTTGCAGATGTACAACCCCTGGCAAAAATTATGGAATCACCGGCCTCGGAGGATGTTCATTCAGTTGTTTAATTTTGTAGAAAAAAAGCAGATCACAGACATTTTTTTTTTTTTTTTGCCAGCTTGCACTCGACCGAGACGGACGCACTTTTCTCCTCTCCCTCCCTCCTGATCTTTCCTGCTTCTGTGGCGTGTTGTCTGTGAGGCTGCAGCTTTGCTCTTCTGGCAACGACAAAAATGGATCTGTTAAAGTGGTCTCTGAACGCAACTGACACTATTTTTTCTACAAGACATTCGGGAGCGGAGGACCCGACCTGTCCTGCTGGGACGCATGTGATGGGTTACGTGATGGACTCGTGGAGGAGATGGCAGGTCATGTGCCTTTACATGCTTTCTGTGGAGGACGTCGAAGATGTGTACATATTCGGCTTGGTGGTGACCGGCTTTCTGATGTGTGGTGTGGGCACTCTGCTGGTTTACCGGAAAATCAAGAAAGTGGAGGCAGCTTTGACTGGTCCTTCCAGGCTGCCCTATATGATTGATTCGATTGGGAAGGCAGTGGCTGCGCAGTCGGCGGGGGTTAACCGCGCGTTGGAAGACATCTCGAGCAAGATCGCAGCCCTGGAAACCCGCTATGACCGTCTGTGAAGACCACATTCTACATTCAGATGCATTGAGAGCCACTCTGTTCTCAGAACTGTGGAATCTTTCAGGCGTCTGTTAATCTGGCTATTCATTTGGCTTCCCCAAATACAGCTGCACTTCAAGGTCGCTGTGATAAAAACCTCCTCAGAAGATCAACACTTAAGCCTCGCTCCCTGGTCTTCCCCCCTCCCCTCAGCTTCTCCAGCTCTGACGTGAACTGTGTTAGAACTGTCCAGGACTTCTCAGACTGCGCAGGGCTGTTCCCTCCCCCCTCCAGGACTGTCGGACAAGGCCGTTGACGGCGCCGAACAGGCTGCCTCCGGAGTGTTCTGATAAACTGGTCCTTTCAAATCTCAGTTGTCGTCCTGTGTCCTTGTTTTGTCTCTGTGATTATTGTTTTTCTATGCTGATGGGGATTTTTTTTCCTCATTGCCGCTGTGTAATGCAGCGGCTATGAGGGTTTTTTTTCTTCTCCTTTTCCCTCGTGTTTTGCTTTCATATATATGTTTTATGTACCGGGCCGGCCTATGTGTTGTGTGTTGTGTGTGTGTTGTTTGTTATGGGCCGGTGTTGGTTTGCTCAGCCCTGCTGTTGACCAAGGCAGGGATGTACATCTGGAGCTGGTCCCCGGGCGCCTAATGGCGACTTCTGCTCCTACTGGCAAATAGGATGGGTTAAATGCAGTAGCCACATTTCATTGTGCAAGGAGGATGTTCTTCTGTACTGTGCATATGACAATAAAATTTCTTTGAATCTTTGAATGACACAAAACTAAAGTCATTTCAAATGGCAACTTTCTGGCTTTAAGAAACACTATAAGAAATCAAGAAAAAAAGATTGTGGCAGTCAGTACCGGTTACTTTTTTAGACCAAGCAGAGGAAAAAAATATGGAATCACTCAATTCTGAGGAAAAAATTATGGAATCACCCTATAAATTTTCATCCCCAAAACTAACACCTGCATCATATCAGATCTGCTCGTTAGTCTGCATCTAAAAAGGAGTGAACACATCTTGGAGAGCTGTTGCACCAAGTGGACTGACATGAATCATGGCTCCAACACGAGAGATGTCAATTGAAACAAAGGAGAGGATTATCAAACTCTTAAAAGACAGTAAATCATCACGCAATGTTGCAAAAGATGTTGGTTGTTCACAGTCAGCTGTGTCTAAACTCTGGACCAAATACAAACAACATGGGAAGGTTGTTAAAGGCAAACATACTGGTAGACCAAGGAAGACAAAGCGTCAAGACAGAAAGCTTAAAGCAATATGTCTCAAAAATCGAAAAATGTACAACAAAACAAATAAGGAACGAATGGGAGGAAACTGGAGTCAACGTCTGTGACCGAACTGTAAGAAACCGCCTAAAGGAAATGGGATTTACATACAGAAAAGCTAAACGAAAGGCATCATTAACACCTAAACAGAAAAAAACAATGTTACAATGGGCTAAGGAAAAGCAATTGTGGACTGTGGATGACTGGATGAAAGTCATATTCAGTGATGAATCTCGAATCTGCATTGGGCAAGGTGATGATGCTGGAACTTTTGTTTGGTACCTTTCCAATGAGATTTATAAAGATGACTGCCTGAAGAGAACATGTAAATTTCCACAGTCATTGATGATATGGGGCTGCATGTCAGGTAAAGGCACTGAGGAGATGGCTGTCATTACATCATCAATAAATGCACAAGTTTATGTTGATATTTTGGACAATTGAAAGGATGTTTGGGGATGATGAAATCATTTTTCAAGATGATAATGCATCTTGCCATAGAGCAAAAACTGCAAAAACATTCCTTGCAAAAAGACACATAGGGTCAATGTCATGGCATAGGGTCAATGTCAATGAGCAGATCTGATTTGATGCAGGTGTTAATTTGGGGGATGAAAATTTACAGGGTGATTCCATAATTTTTTCCTCAGAATTGAGTGATTCCATATTTTTTTCCTTTGCTTGGTCTAAAAAAGTAACCGTTACTGACTGCCACAATCTTTTTTTCTTGATTTCTTACAGTGTTTCTTAAAGCCAGAAAGTTGCCATTTGAAATGACTTTAGTTTTGTGTCATGTCTGTGATCTGCTTTTTTTCTACAAAATTAAGCAACTGAATGAACATCCTCTGAGGCCGGTGATTCCATAATTTTTGCCAGGGGTTGTAGAAGACAGCAACATTTTTTTTGTTTATGAGTTGTTATGTTAAACTGGCAGAGGATTGACTTGTCTATTCATTAATTTATATATTCACTCCGAGCATTTAACAGGTACATGCCTAGGCTTTGCAAAAGCCTAGGAATATTCTCAATCTTATAGATTGTTCTGTATGAAAGACATCAAAGCACAGAGTGATGCTATCTGATTACCTGACCAACCAGTGGCTTTGCTTTGTTTCAGTGCTGAGTGAAGCTTCCTGACAGCTCGTGAATAAACCCCAAAATGTTACCAGGAATATTAAAGCAGCACCTACACCTCAAACAGGTCAGAGGTTATTTTTCACAGTAACCAACTACAGCAACTAGACACTCAGCGTCTGGCCCCTCATTCTTCACACGCACAATAAATCCAAAAGTATGCGGATACGGTTACATGTAAATTATAGGCGGCTCTTCCAGAGCCAGAGGGGGAGCGATGGAAGATCAGTATCCATGCATAGTGCACGTAAGAATGGAAGCAGTCTGCCTAAAAAGCTCTTTCCTCACATCTTCCTCTTGTTTCCCCTGGAAACTGGAGAGGAGAGTCAGAATCGGGTGTCAGTGCAGTCCAAAACGCACCACGCACACACAGATGTACACAATACAATGTACACAGTAAGCTTAAGAACAGATTTAATTATGGCCTTAAACAACAAATAATCACCATATTTTTAGCCTTTTTTTTTTTTTGTCTTTATGCATCTGCTCCTGCTGAAATGCCCATTTATTCTCCTGAACGTTTCAGCCTGAAGAATGTCTTCAGCACCAGATGTTTTGATCCAGCATCACCTCTGACAGCATGCTAATGATACAAATCTCATTCTGCAGAGACTGCCGCGGCTGATGCTTAAAAAAACATGTTGAATGTTTTAAAATAACGCACAAAAATACGAATACATTCAGAATTCGGCATGCAAACTGAAGCAACAGCCTTAGCTTCCCTGCAGTTCTTCATAAGCTTTATGTGCATCACCAAAGTAAAACCTGAGATGGTTTTAAGGCAGAGACACACTGAGACACACATGTTATGCATTTTAAGCATCACAAAGAAAGGAGAAAGCTGTCACATCTCACTTTTGAATCCTTACTGGCTGCCTGCTACAGTCTGAAAGGTGAGTCGCATTTAAATTAAATCAATTTTCAACACATTTCACGTCATACTCTGTGACAACACAATCCAGCATCTTCAGTGTCGCCATGTTGGGAAAACATGCATTACATCTTTCTACAGAAATTCACTGCTACACGATTATGATGTAACATTTAGCAAGACTAGCATGATAATTTAGCTGGCAGTTAATTCAAATTTTAGCAGCTAAGTACTAGAATCAATGGCTATGAGGACAGTAAGGGCAACGGTAATCTGACATTTATCCCCAATGACCTTGACCTTTTCACAAATTACTCAACGTGGCCAGAGCTATTCTGGAACCTCACCTAACTGTGTGCCACATTTGGTCAAATTCCTTGAACGTGACCTTTAAAATGAATTCTTTAAGGGTAATTTTGGAGGCAACCTTCACTGACATACAAGTCTGGTTAAAATCAACAAAAGGATGTACCTCAAACTCTAATCAACTCTTCCTTGGCCCCCTCATCAACTCTTCCTCTCCACAAAATGCCACAGACATCATTCTGCAGATGTATTGCTGAGAAATAGTCAAACAAACCACAGGACCAATCTTATGACCAAGAACCACCAGACTTTAACGTGGATCCTACAAAGCATTTTGATGAAAGCAAAAAGAACCAAAGAAGATCCTTCTCTTCAGGATCCAAAAAACAGCAGAACCTAACTGAGGAGCAAAGTGCGATGAAGTCATAAAAGGTGAAGAGAAACAACAGTAACAATACAGCATACAGCGGGATGTACTCCCAGAAGAAGACAATAAACAATGACAGAGAGGTAGAGTACTATTCAGTGATCATCTAGAAGTAGAAGAAGAAGAAGAAGCAAAAAGTAAGCATGCAGGCTCTGAGGCCCATCAGATCAGTACTTATCCTTGAATCGTGTGACAGTCTGATTCCACCTGAACAGGAGACCAGTTAACTGCACGTTACTTTACCAGCCTACACTGGTACCCAACAGCTGCTGGGTGGACAGAGACACTGCAGGTGAAGTGTCTTGTCCAAGGACACAGACAGGTAGCATGACTGGGAACTGAATACAGGTCTTCATATTGGTGGTCAAACGGCCTGCTCTGCCCTCTAGAAATCCCTTTTTATTAATTCTTTGGAATTTATTCGAAATGCTGGAAAAAAGCAAGTAGATCAGCCTTGTTTGGGTAAGCAGCCTGTGATGGGTTTTCGTCCCATCCAGGGGGAGTCATACACTCTCTTCCACTTTACACTATATATCTGGGAATAAGAACCAGCAACAATGGATCTCAGGGCATGTGTGGGACTTCTGCTAAAAAAGGAAAAGTAGTAAGCCAACATTCCTGAGGAGTTACAAAAGGTAATGTATGGAAGAACACCAAGACTCCAGAAAAGAATTTATCAAACTTTAGTGCCACACACTGCCTTGTCTAGCACCAAAGTTTGATCAATTCTTATCTGGAACATTTTACAAATTGCTTGATGGAGTCCTTAGATTTTAAATAACACACGGTTTGGAGTGGTTACGGCTCCGAGATATCCAGAAGCTTGCTGCAAACAGACTTCTTCTTGTTGTTTTGCCACTCATTCAAATGACTTCTTTGCTGTTTAAAAACACATTAAAACACAGATTCACCTCTGCACCCATCACTATGGTAACAGCTAGACTCTAAGTGGGTGAGAGTATGCCATAGGGAACCGCAGTCTTGTTTGTACTCCTGCGTGATATCACGAGATTTGACCGTTTTTTTTCTAACGGAAAAATGGTGTAGTGTTTTGTTTTCAGCTGCAATCACTGAAGCAGTTGCAAAAATTGCAGGTTTTTTCAGTTGCCAGTGGAGAAGGGAAGATGAGGCAAATGGGAGAGGTCATGTCGGTAAGTTTTAGCCTACACACCTAGCCAGAGTAGCTGCGGTCTCTCGCCTGCACAACCGCCTTGACATGTTTGAGCTCCAGGAAATAAACAAACTGCAACACACGTCCGCTTTCCGCCGCATCTTCACCTTTTCTTTGCATTTTCACTTTGTTTGCTGTGTAATTTGCTCAAAAACTCAAAGAAAGTGCCATGTTGCTGATGGAGACAGATGAGGGCTGTCCCTGGAAGTAGAATTATGCTCTTTCATTTAACCCCTTTTACTGCTCACCCTCAAACGAGACTACGGTACACAGTTGGCCTGCAGACTAGATGGTGAATGAGTAATTTTACTTACCGCAGGAGCAACAAGTGAAGCAATTTGTGTGGTACAGGTTCCCCATGGCCTGGCAAGCTTGACTCGCTCCATACACACCCTTCCCACATTTGACACAGATACCTGTTAGAGACACACGGTTAAGGTTAGTACAGTCACATCCTCTCATGAAGCTGATGCTTCACTATGACGATGAGTAAACTACAATGCATACATCAGTAGAATAACAGCATTTTACATCATATAGGGGCTCCTATTAGTCATTTAAGATGCTGTCTTCTTCACAACATCTAACAAGAATTATCAGGAGATGACATATCCCCGGTCCCCACAAATCACTAAGACATAGTGTTGGTGGATCACCCAAGTACACCCTTATGCTAAATATGAATGAAATTGGCTAACTGGTTTTTGAAATATTGCGCTAACAAGCGAAGACAGACGAATGGACAGACAGACATGCTGATTACATTAGATTAAACAGAACTTTACTGATCCCTTGGGAAAACTCCCTCAGGGAAATGGAGGTTCCAGCAGCGTTGTATAGCAGCACACAGGGTAGGAAGCACACAGAGTATCAAAACAGAATGTAAAAAAGAAAAACAGTTTGCAAATATAAATACATGATCTCTGTATCCTCCGTATTTCATATCGGGGGATAAAACTTGTTCAAATTAATTGTCACTCTGTCACATGTGAAACCAAGCTGTCAAACACCAAATGCACTTTGGATTATGCTAGATGCCTTTCTTGATGCAACTCCAATTGTACAACGAGAATTGGCACTGCAGAACTGAACCCTGGACCTTATTGCTGGGAGGCAAGCAAGAGTATTAACCACTCCACTGTGCTGCAATAAAGAGGGTGAAAATGCCCCTTAAAATGAAAAGGCAAGGGCAAGCATACACCTTAGAGCGGAGATGGGTATAAAGGGCCAAGACAGTGCATGGCACAATACTGCCCAACACTGCCTTAGAAAAGAAATGGTAAGCATGGAAACTCAAATAATAATTCTTGAAAGAACTGAAACAGATCATCTAATCCCAAGTCTCACCAATGCAAGTGCAATGACATTTGCACTTGCATTTATATTTAGACACTTATTTATACACTAAAACATTGCCTGTGGGGATTCGCGGGCTCTTGATTGGGTAGTGTTTATAACATAGGTAGCTGACATTTTTCATGGGCGGTAATAAATTAAGTTTATATAATGAGTTGGAATGGCATGTGAGTACAGAATGTTTTGAGAATGTCAGACCACAACCCTTTTTTTCTGTTAATTGCATAATTTTTTACTGTTAATTTACTGTCTTAATGTATTTATAAATTGTTTAGGTTCTTGTTATCATATACACACTATTATTATTATTTTATTTGATTATAACTTCTATTTTATAATTTGATTTTTAAATGGACCACAATGGACATGTGTTTTCACAATCTTGTGTCATCCATGTAATTTTAAAATTATATTATGTACTTACATTGAACTTACTAAATAAAATCACACAAGCACGCATACACGTAACAGACTCCACTTTACTTTTAATATATAAATTATTTACTGCCCCCTGCTGGAACGGCATGTGAGTCCAAAATGTAATTATTAACGTCCACTGTTCAGTGTTGTTAACTAATATCCATAATTTCTCTAAAAACATTAGTTCTATCCACATTGTTTTGGCGGCATTCATCCTTGAGCCAAAATACATAAACATACCAAATGGCAAATGTCAGGTCTCCCCACTTTGTCAGTGATCAAAGTTATACAACACGCACACATGCACACATACAGATACCACTTCACTTTTAATATATTATGGCAAGCAGTGTGGAAGAATGAAAACCAAACCAGAGTTTTTTGTCTTTTCTGCATCCTGCCCCAAGCAAGTGTTTATTTTTACACACCCACATACAGAGACAGTGACGGAAGACATCAGACGCACTACACTTCCCACTCATGGTAGCAGCAACATGATGCAACTAAACTGATTAAACCAACTGAACTACAAAAACACAATAAATCAATAATACTAACAACACTGTTAAACTAACATGAACCACAACAACAACATTTAAAAGGGCAAAACCCCAAAATCCCATGGTGCACTGCAGCACAACGGTCATTGTTCAGTGTTGTTAGCTAATATTCTCTGTGATCAAAGTCATAACCACGCATCCATACATGCACACAGAGGTCACCTGGCTATTATAATATAGAATAAAATACATTCCATAGACCACTACTTGGAAAATAGCAAAGGTCTTGGACTTTTCCTCATTACAGTGGCTGACTGATAATCCAAAGTCACTGGTATGCTGAACCACCCTAAACTGACCTTGAATGTTATTTTGGTCATCCCTTTGGGTACATTTTAATTGTAGTATAAAAGAGTTGGTTTGTTATTAGTAAACATGGCAGTTGTAAAAATATAATCTTGCTTATTTCCCAAGACATACAATCTCTTGCTTTGTAAATTTTAAGTATCACATGGCAAAAATTCAACTTCACATTGACTGATGTGACATTGTAGTAGAAACAGATGACAGACAAGTAAATAGTGCTGCAAAGCTCTGCTGTGCTTCTGATGTCTATTATTCATCAGGATCAAAGTCAAACACTGACATTTTCAGTGCACAAGCTGAACTTGCAATTGTATTCCTGTTCATTGTCCACAAATAGAAAACGTGAAATCTCGTAGAAGTGGAAGCAAAGAAATGATGACTGCAGCTTTACACTGTGATTTCTAACTGAAGACTGCGATAATCATTCGTGCAACCCAGCAGAGAAAAGTAGACGTAAAGACCCAAAAAGCCGGCAGTAACTCAGACTCAGTGGTGATTAAATATAATGAGCTGTGTATGGGTTGTCCCTCAAACAGGCGTATCAGTTACTGACAACAGCAATATCATCCCAGTTCAACAAAAGATATAAAAATTTCAGCTTCCTATGAACACCTGGGATAAAATCAGCCCATTGTGATAGCATTCATTTTCTTCCCTAAAAAAATACAATCTGCAATAAATGTTCAATTTGTTATGGCAAGTACATACATTACTGTCAAGAAAATAGCAAATGCATTATATTATTCATGTAAGCACTGCTAAAGTGAAACACAAGTCCTATATCATTAAAGTGGAGCATATACCAACATCAATGTGCAACAAGCCAGTCAACCATTTTAGCCAAACTCAAAACACGTAATTTTATTTATTTAAAAGCAGAAATACCTGTTGGTTAGAATGCCAGATGCAAAAGATGAAATAAATACATAATTGCAGTGACCACATATTAGTCAGAGAATGAACTGTTTTGAAAAAGACTCTATTAATACTAGTCATGGGTGCTGCAGCCATTTTTTGTGGGTAAATAATTTTTACTGTCATCATCTTTGAACATATTATTGCTCAATACCCCTCATGGATCATAAGTAATCTGTGGTGGTCAGTTGAAACATGGGCATCTCCTTGGCCTTCTCCAGCCGCTTGAGTCCTCAACATAGCACAGAGAAATGTACCACATGGCCAAAATGTCGTTGCTGACATCCCTCACAATGCGAGTGATACAACTCATTTGGGTGTCTCTAATTAACCATGCATTTTGCACAGAGTCATTCCAACAGTACCCAAAGATCCTTCAAAGGGACCTACAACCAAAAACATCACATTGTTACCTTATGTCAATAGCTACCATTCAAATCAGAACTAAAACCTTGTTTCCACCAAACAGTCCAGGTCGGTAAGGCATGGTATTTTAGGGGTCACAACGGTTAAGTCTGGCTTGGCTTGTGATTCCGCTACCAGCACGACCCTTTTGTTTGGTAGGCGGAACATGCAGATGTCGATATGCATGGCAAACACTGTCGTGCAGACTCGCCCTGTCCCACGGAGGCTAAACAGAGTAATTTCATTTTTTTATTTAATTCAATTTTGTCTTGGTGGATCATGGGATTTTTTTTTCATCATGTGCAGAATGCTGAAGAGTTGACGCAAGGCTGTGATAAACACTGGTGTGGATGAATGAGGCACTATAAGACTCTTTCAGCTTTTAAAATACTTTAAGTTAAATTCCTTTTTGTGGAACAAAGCATCACCATCCTTTGGCTCAGCCTGAGAAATACTCGGAGCAGACAAACACAGACTGACAACTTTAAAAACACTCCGTTTCTACAGCCACAAAAAGGATCTAAAGTATTTTCAGACGTCATTTTCCAAAATAAGGACATTTTATGGAGATACGACAGAAACAACGTAACGGGTAAGTTTAAGACTTTATATTTACTCAGTGTGAGAATGATTTTGATATTTGAAACAGCCTGAACTGTTTGCAAGGCCGTGGTTTTCGCTTTAACTGTTGAGCCAATCAATGGACAGCAGCGGGTTAGTGCCTCTCTTTTGAAAATGGTCAATAATTTTGGGACCCCAGTCCTAGGGGTGGGCGGTATAAAAGATATATTCGGTTCACAGTATAAATTTGGCCAACAGACTCCACCGATCAATCGCGGTTAAGCTTCTTGATGACGTCATTGTATCTTCCTCAGTGACTCTGAATGACTGGAAAAGTGTTGTGGCTGGGGTGCCTGGCGTGCCTGGCTGGCTTTTGTTTGTCTTCTGTTTTCTGTCTTTTGTTTTTCCTTCCAGGTGGCATGCGTTCAGGACTGAGTGGCTGTGTGGCTGAGTTATCAGGACCTCACCCTGATCACCTGAAGCTTGTCATGTGCAGCTCGTCAGGACTCACAGCTGTGGTGCATCTTTATGGATTGGGGCATGGTTGCATTTAAGTCTGGAGTACACAGTGTGTATTTGTCAGAGACTCGACCTTGTGACCAGACGGGTGAGATCGTCGTCTAGAGAGCCATCTCATCATCATGGATGCAGAGACCGTACCAGGTTTGATGCCATGGTCTGTGAAAGAGGAGGGGGTGAGGTCTCACGCTCGTCAGCACACTTCCTGAGGTACTTTAGGTTTTGTGACTAACATGAGTACAGTCAGTAGATGTGGTGTCCCTCACACCTTATTATATTGAGCTGTTATGTTAGTCGTTTAATCAGCTTCCACTGCAGTGGAGAATTGAACTGGGTGTTCCATGCCTGCAGGGTGGGAAGCTGATTGGTGATTAAGCCAGGAAGTGTTTGCTGTTTATGTACACCTTTAAGTGGTCTCTCTGTGTGTGGAGTGGTGGACTCACATGATGGTTTCTTCTTTCACAGACTCGGTTGGTCGCGGCCACCTGGGGGGTGTCGGCGGGGTCCTTGGGTCCGAACTGTTCTGGCTCCGAACCGTTTGTGCTGCTGGGAGCGCACCGTTATTCCACCTCGCCAGACCGCGCACTCATTTGTTATTATTTAGCACTCACTGTTATGTTATTAAATTCTGTTATCCTTTCGAACCGTGCTCTGCTTATTTCATGCTTGGTCCTTCAAACGCTGGTCGGTTCTCCGCCCGCGTCCGACACATAACAAAAAGGCTGCAGTCAGTGCTTCAGTCACAGGCTCCATCTCCACCTCGGTAGACTAAAACTTCTTCTTGTAAGAGTGTAAAATTAAAAGTTATTTTAACCCTCTGAAGATGCCTGAGTGAATTTGGTCAAGTAAAAGTCACATGACTGAATTAAGCAATTGTCCCATCAAATTCACCAGACTCGGTCTATTTCAATGCATTTTAAAAGTGCACACTTCAAGCTTTATACGAGTTTTTAAATTATGTTAATAGGCCTACTATAACCTGAATTATGATTAATAATTTCTGCAATGTTTTTTTTGTGAATTTTATGGTCATATTTGGTGCGCGTATTTGCAGAAAGCTGCAGTAGTCTCACGTTTCCTCATTCAACTGAGCTGAGAGCTCCGTCTCAGGGCAGGGGAACGGAGAAAAAAAAAAAAAACGCCTTCCACTTTTTCATTGGTGGAACCACACAACATAAGCCAATCACGATCATCAACCCACGTGGTGGCATCTCTGAGGTCTTTCTGGACAAAACACCACCAAAAGCAAACAAACTAACACTGCCTCCTGCTGGACAGAAGCGAGAATGGCGAAATGAGATTATTCCAATGCACAAAAATACATGTCTAACAAGTCAGAGAATCAGGTGCTCAAAATAAATTATATCGGTTTATGTTTTTTGTTGTTGGTTTTTATTTGTTTATTTTAATTAATTTAGCTTTGCAAAGGGACTATATGACCCATTCACAAACACTTCCATTATAACTTTTACACTTACATTTATATCGTGATATATACCGTTAAGGTAAAGGGATTTAATTTATATTGTGATATGAATTTTAAGTCATATCACCCAGCCCTACCCAGCCCAAGGGTGCTGAACAAAGTGGTATGGTACAGGATGGTTATTTTGGTACCCATTCCTAAATCTGGATGTGGAAACGCACAAAATAGTATGCAGCACCAACCCGGACAACCTGGCGGACATGGGGCTGATGACCGTAAATACTGAACTAAGTCTCTTAATCTGAAAGACTGAGGACCCAGATACATGAAGGCCACTGTCAAAATAAGTGAAACTGGGAAACTTATAAACAATTTCCCCACATAGATAAATTTTTGGCAGTCACTGAAAGCATGGATCTGTCTTAATCAATGACAAACACAAATTCCTCACTCAGCTTCTCAAGTGTTGCAATAAGGGTATTCATTGATTCAGCAAACATGACATCATCTGTGAAGTGAAGGTCAGTGAACGTTTTCTCACCAACAAAGGCACCTGTGCTTTCCACATCCCTACAAAGCACCCATTCCATGCAAGTACTGAAAAGTGCAAGAGCCAGAAAACATCCCTGAGGAATGCCAGTATTCACTGTGAAAATTCAGAGATTCTGCCGCTGATCGGTGTAGCGCACACAGTTTCTGTGTTTCTGTGCTGGCTATGATGTCCTGTAACTTCTTGGGGATTCCACAAATTCTCAGGATGTCTGAGAGAGCAGCCCAATCAACTGAATCAACTGAATCATGAGCTCCAAAAAAGCCCTGCCTATACAACTGAACATACAAGTGGTGTGCAGGCATGTGCTCAAAATACAGTTCTGTGCACACATGGTTGACGCACTAGAATTTTGACAAAACTGTAGTTTTGGCTTTTTTGTTCCTTCAGCAATGAGTCAAATTTATATATGGATGTGTAATTAAAATCTCTAACCCTTAGATCACCACTGTCCATAATTTAAGCACTGAAAGGTCTCTAACAATCTGCTGTGGACCATGTTCTGACAATTACTGCACACATTAAGTCAATAAGTGGAGGAACACAAACAAAAAGGCCACAGCTGGCTGGTGAATTTGAACATTTGAACACTGCATCCCTCTCACATTCTGTGCCTTGAAAAAACAAACTCGAAAACAATTGCAAATATGCAATTTATGATTATCGCCAAAACACAACATGAAATGCCGACAACAACATGAAACACGCAAAACAACACCATGAAATGCCCACATCAGCAGATCAGGCACAATGAGGTGAACATCAAGCAGACCACTCCAGCAACAACAAAATTAAAATAAAAAAACATAACATGTTAAAATAAGCCAATACTCAGCTGAGGTCCCCTGCCTATTATGCTGATATGTACATGTGATGTGTACATGCAGGTGTTAACAGATAATTGTGGGCATTTGAAAACATGAGTTTCTATAGAATGATATGTTCAATACAAGTATAAGCTGTAGAAGTGATATTTGGAGAGATAAAATGACAATCTGGGGTCAGGCGGTGGGTGTCTTTGTCTACCATTATCTTCAATGACTTTGAAAATCTGGGCCAAGATCATACGTATGCCTGGAAGTGACATTTATGTCTGTGTACAATATAATATGGGAGTGTACTATGTATGCAAGGGTAAGAGGGAAATCCAGAGCCCTCAAAATGTGACAGACGGACACACAGATGGACGGAGTCCATTCCAATGGTCCCCCTTATTTCATGGCGGGGAACAACAAACACAAAACAACAGGGAACTAACAAACAAAATACTAAGACAGGTCCACATCAACTGTATGATAATGAAAACATGAATCTGTAACATGGAATTAAACAAGCCCACATAATCAGACTTTTCTCAATGGGTAAACTGTGCCACAAAAAGGTGCATGATAAGAAAAGGTTCTGTGACTAGCTGAATTATTCTTTGCTTTCAGAACACACAGCATTCCACTATACTGAGAACAGAGAGAACAGGGCGGTACATAAGGTCCAAGTAGATCAGCCAAGTATGAGGGCGCTAAACCATGTAAATATTTGGATTTTAACAGCAATACTGTAAAATCAGACCTCATGTAATCAGGAATCCAGTGAAGGGATACCAAACCGGAGTAATCAAACTTTCTTGTTGTAGTTAGGACTCCAGCTGCATAATTCTGAACCGTTGGAGGACCCCTAATGCTTCTACATGGCAAGCCAGAAAATAAAATAATAAAATAGTCAATTTTATACTGTATAAATGGCTGAGTGGATCCTTCTCATTTGATTGGGGCTTTGTATGTCACGTGACATGGATTACTCCTCCCATTTGTGTTGCGTTGCAGTTAGCGTGCAATTTGGTTCCATTTGGCACACAATTTTGTTCCATACATTTCACCTCATCGAATGGCATGTTCCAGCTTTGACCTCATGAAATATTTGTACCACTGAACTCATAAATATTCATTATTTGGATACTAGATGAAATAAAGGCATTGATAGAATAGGTCAGATCTTTGAGATATTATGTAGATGGAAAAAACATTTATATTGTAATAGCCAAGTAGCCTCTGTGCACATGTATAACAACATCGAACAATGGATGTTGATAATTACAATCTCAATTCCAATGAAGTTGGAACATTGTGTAAAATGTAAATAAAAACAGAATACAATGATTTGCAAATCCTCTTCAACCTATATTCAATTGAATACACCACGAAGACAAGATATTTAATGTTCAAACTGATAAACTTTATTGTTTTTGTGCAAATATTTGCTCATTTTGAAATGGATGCCCTGTGTGTCGATACTGTCCAGCAGGGACAGAAATAAAAACGCATAATTTTATGCATATACACTCCTGTGTTTTTTAAAGCCTGATGTAAAGGTAATGCAATATGTTGTTTTAATCACAGGCTGTATGCAATCTTTTTTCTAAGCATAGTTTAAAATAGGCTTGTTTTTATGCTTGCTGGAAAGCTTTAAAGCATTGAATTTAAAAGAATTGTATCAGTGCTAATAAATGGAATGATGAGATGGGAATATTCATGGCAAAGTCCAAGACAGCATAAAAAGAAAATAGAACTCGTTTATGCAAGTTTTGAAAAAGAATCTGCACACTGTAAAATATTCATATTTAAAATATGAGGAGGTTCAAGCAAATGCAAACTTTTTGTTTTTTTGTGGCTCCCAAAGCACAACATTCAAACCAAACAACAACATAAGAAAGCTTCACAATCTTGGTCAAAGAAACAGATTTTTATCGGTCTGGAACCAATGTGTTGTGAAAGTGTAGGAACACGGACCCACAACAGGGGGCGTAAAAAGAACGGGCAATGGATAAGCCAAACAGTAACAATTTAATGTTGTAAATTGTGCACAACGGAATACAGACAACAACAAGTTTGGAACTACAGTCAATTACACGTTGGGTGATGTGTGGGCAGGCTTGAGGATAGGAGACGCCCGTCCAGAACCGAGCCGGATCCCACACAGCCCTCAACGCCAACGGATCTGAAGAACACAGGAGCCGCCAAGTCCTGAGTCCCCAGGTGGTCACCGTCTCCAGCTGTCAGACCTGGCACTGCTAGCAGAGAACAGAAACAGCACAGGTGAGTGTGAGTACGCACACTCAGTAATTCCACAGTCTGTGTTCTTTTGGGAGGGAGCACCTCCACCTCCAGTCACACACTCGTGCAGCTCCTGTCTAACCACTTATGTGGTTGGGGTGTGAAGCGAAGCCGTCGCTGATCACACCAAACGCCAATCCCTCAGATAAGGCACACCACAGGAAAATGGCTGCAAAGAAGTTCAGACTCTAAATCAGAGTTAAGTGTAGCAGAGAAATTACCTCCAAGGTAGCTGATTTCTCGGCGGGGAGGTGGAGTTGCAGTCCGGCCTTTAAGGTGGTGGTGATGTGGATGAGTGACAGCTGGTGCTGATGACGAGTGACAGCTGTCACTCCCGGTTGCTATGACGCCCTCTCATGCTTGAAGCCCGCACTTCAAGCAGGGCGCCATCTGGAGGTGGTGGGCCAGCAGTACCTCCTCTTCAGCGGCCCACACAACAGGACCCCCCCTTCAACGGGCGCCTCCTGGCGCCCGACCAGGCTTGTCCGGGTGCCGCCGGTAGAAGTCGGCCAGGAGGGCCGGGTCCAGGATGAAGCTCCTCTTCACAAAGGAGCGTTCTTCGGGTCCATACCCCTCCCAGTCCACCAAATACTGGAACCCCCAGCCCTTCCGACAGACGTCCAGGAGCCGGCGCACGGTCCAAGCCAGCTCCCCGTCGATGATCCGGGCAGGAGGCGGCGCCGGTCAGGGGGTACAGAGGGGTAAAACATGGTGAGGTTTGATGCGTGACACATGGAAAACCGGGTGGATGCGCAGCGAAGCTGGCAGCTTCAGCTTCACTGCGGCTGGACTGAGGATCTTGAGTATGGTGAAAGGTCCAATGTATCTGTCCTTTAATTTCTGGGATTCCACTTGCAGGGGAATGTCTTTTGAGGAAAGCCAAACCTCCTGCCCAGGCTGATACATAGGGGCCGGGGCACGCCGGCGGTCTGCATGGTTCTTGGCCCTCGTCCGGGCATTGAGCAGGGCAGAGCGGGCGGTACGCCACACCCGACGGCACCTTCTCAGATGGGCCTGGACCGAGGGCACCCCGACCTCTCCCTCCACTAGCGGGAACAATGGGGGCTGGTACCCCAAACAAACCTCAAACGGGGAGAGGCCGGTAGCAGACGATACTTGGCTATTATGAGCGTACGCTATCCAGGCCAGATGATTACTCCAGGCCGTCGGGTGCGCGGAGGTCACGCAGCGGAGGGCCTGCTCCAATTCCTGGTTCGCCCGCTCTGCCTGTCCATTCGTCTGAGCATGGTACCCGGATGAGAGACTCACGGTGGCCCCCAGTTCCCTGCAGAAACTCCTCCACCGTGACAGAAGTCTAGGACAGCAGCCCTGGCCTCTGGTGGGACGTACAATTTGTCCTTCGGACCAGTCCACGGGTCCAGGCTCCGTGTCAGGGCCTCCCGGACGGTCTTCTCCACGTCCCAGGTGAGGGTGGCCACGACAGTGGACTCAGGGATGATGGTTTCCGTCGGGTCTGACAGCTCGGTCTTGACCTCCTCTTCGTGCACCAGGGACAGGGCGTCAGATCGTTGGTTCTTCGTCCCGGGGCGGTAGGTGATCCGAAAGTCAAAACGCCCGAAGAACAGTGACCAGCGGGCTTGCCTGGGGGTTCAGACGCCTGGTGGTCCGAATGTACTCCAGGTTCCGATGGTCCATGAAAACCGTAAATGGTACCGATGCTCCCTCCAACAGGTGTCTCCACTCCTCAAGAGCCTCCTTCACCGCAAGAAGTTCCCGATTGCCGACGTCATAGTTCCTTTCAGCCGGGGTCAACCTGCGGGAAAAGTAGGCACATGGATGGAGAACCTTGTCGGACTCCCCGCTCTGGGATAGCAGGGCTCCTATCCCTGAGTCAGAGGCGTCCACTTCAACTATAAACTGGCGATTGGGATCGGGCTGCACCAGAACTGGTGCAGTCGAGAACCGGCGTTTCAACTCCCTAAACGCGGCTTCGCACCGATCCGACCAGGTGAAGGGGACTTTTGTGGAGGTCAGGGCTGTCAGGGGGCTAACTACCTGACTGTAGCCCTTGATGAACCTCTGGCAGAAATTTGCAAAACCGAGGAACTGTTGCAGTTTCCTACGGTTTGTTGGTTGGGGCCAATCTCTCACCGCCGCAAGACGGAGTTGGAGGAGATTATGAACCCCAGGAAGGACAAAGAAGTGCGGTAGAACTCGCACTTCTCGCCCTTCACAAACAGCCGGTTCTCCAACAACCGCTGTAGGACCTGACGTACATGCTTGACATGGGTTTCAGGATCCGGAGAAAAGATGAGTATATCGTCTAGATATACGAAGACAAACCGATGCAGGAAGTCCCGCAAGACGTCATTAACCAACGCTTGGAACGTCGCGGGCGCATTGGTGAGGCCGAACGGCATGACCAGGTACTCAAAGTGACCTAACAGGGTGTTAAATGCCGTCTTCCACTCGTCTCCCTCCCGGATCCGAACCAGGTGATAAGCATTCCTAAGATCCAATTTTGTGAAAATTTGTGCTCCATGCAAGGGCGTGAACACTGAATCCAACAGAGGTAACGGGTATCGGTTACGAACCGTGATCTCGTTCAGCCCTCTGTAATCAATGCATGGACGGAGTCCGCCGTCCTTCTTGCCCACAAAAAAGAAACCAGCACCCACCGGGGAGGTGGAGTTCTGGATCAACCCGGCAGCTAACGAGTCCCAGATGTAGGTCTCCATTGATTCGCGTTCCGGACGTGAGAGGTTGTACAACCTGCTGGACGGGTACTCAGTGCCCGGTATCAAATCAATGGCACAATCGTACGGACGGTGCGGGGGCAGCGTGAGTGCCAGATCCTTGCTGAAGACGTCAGCAAGGTCATGGTACTCGGCTGGCACCGCCGCCAGATTGGGGGGAACTAAAACCTCCTCCTTAGCTGTCACACCGGGTGGAACCGAGGATCCTAAACACTCCCGGTGGCAGGTTTCGCTCCACTGAACCACAACCCCAGACGGCCAATCAATCTGGGGATTGTGTTTTAACACCCATGGAAAACCCAAAATCACTCGGGAGGTAGAAGGTGTTACATAAAACACAATCTCCTCCCTGTGATTTCCAGACGCAACCAATGTCACTGGCTGTGTCTGGTGTGTGATTAGTGGAAGAAGGGTGCCATCTAGTGCCCGCACCAACAATGGTGACGGTAAGGCCACTAGAGGGAGCCCAACCTCCTTTGCCCATCTGCTATCCAGCAGATTCCCCTCCGACCCCGTGTCCACCAGTGCTGGAGCGTGAAGGGTTAGATCCCTACTCAGGATCGTGACTGGGATACGTGCAGATTTTCGGGGTCTTCCCGCGTGGGTCTTGTGACCCACCCTTAGCCCAGTCTCTAAAGACGAGTGCTGCTGTTTTGACCATTTGGGGCATTCTTTCTGTGTGTGCTCGGTTGAGCTGCAGAGAAAACACTCCCCACGGATCAGCCTCCTTTGTCTCTGATCTGATCGCCTTTTGGCCCTGCTCATTTCCATAGCAACGTCAGCAGGGGGAGCTGTCGTCACGTGGAGTGCCCTGGCTGTGGAGCGTGGGGAAGTCGGCTCCCTTTCGGACCCGGGAGGAAGAGGGACGGCTTGTGCCTGACCACGCCCTTCGTCTCGCTCCCGTTGGTGTTCTGTTAATCGGTTGTCTAACCATATAACCAGGTCGATAAGCCCGTCTAAATCCCGCGGCTCGTCCTTCGCCACCAGGTGCTCCTTAAGGACCAGGGACAGTCCGTTTACAAAGGCGGCACGGAGCACAACAGCATTCCAGCCGGCCCGCGCTGCGGAAGTCGACTGCATACTTCGCTGAGCTCCGACACCCCTGTCTTATCGACAGCAGCACGCTTGAAGCGGTCTCGCCTCTATGAGGGTGGTTGAACACCTGTCGGAACTCCCTCACAAACCCAGTATATGTCGTTAGGAGCCGTGAATTCTGCTCCCAGAGCGCCGTAGCCCAGGCGCATGCCTCTCCTCGAAGCAAATTTATAACGTAAGCCACCCAGCTAGCGTCTGACGCGTACATGACGGGACGCTGTGAAAAGACGAGCGAGCACTGCATCAAGAAGTCCGCGCACGTCTCCACAGAGCCTCCGTACGGCTCCGGAGGGCTTATGTATGCTTCAGGGGAAGGTGGGGGGGTTCGTTGAACGATCAGTGGAATGTCTGTCTCTGGCATTCGGTCAGCAGGAGGAGGTGCTGCAGTAGCGCCCTGAGCATGCGCTTCCACCTGGGCGGTGAGAGCCTCCATCCTTCGATTGAGAACAATGCTCTGCTCGGTAACCAAGTCCAACCGAGCAGTAAAAGCGGTTAAGATGTGCTGCAGCTCACCTAACACGCCTCCTGCTGGAGCCTGTACACCTCGCTCTTCCATTGGCTGTTCAAGCGATGGTTGACGCCCCTCAGGATCCATGATGCTGGCCGAGAAATCCTGTTGTGAAAGTGTAGGAACACGGACCCACAACAGGGGGCGTAAAAGAATGGGCAATGGATAAGCCAAACAGTAACAATTTAATGTTGTAAATTGTGCACAACGGAATACAGACAACAACAAGTTTGGAACTACAGTCAATTACACGTTGGGTGACATGTGGGCAGGCTTGAGGATAGGAGATGCCCGTCCAGAACCGAGCCGGATCCCACACGGCCCTCACCGCCAACGGATCTGAAGAACACAGGAGCCGCCAAGTCCTGAGTCCCCAGGTGGTCACCGTCTCCAGCTGTCAGACCTGGCACTGCTGGCAGAGAACAGAAACAGCACAGGTGAGTGTGAGTACGCACACTCAGTAATCCCACAGTCTGTGTTCTTTTGGGAGGGAGCACCTCCACCTCCAGTCACACACTCGTGCAGCTCCTGTCTAACCACTTATCTGGTTGGGGTGTGAAGCGAAGCCATCGCTGATCACACCAAACGCCAATCCCTCAGATAAGGCACACCACAGGAAAACGGCTGCAAAGAAGTTCAGACTCTAAGTCAGAGTTAAGTGTAGCAGAGAAATTACCTCCAAGGTAGCTGATTTCTCGGCGGGGAGGTGGAGTTGCAGTCCAGCCTTTAAGGTGGTGGTGATGTGGATGAGTGACAGCTGGTGCTGATGACGAGTGACAGCTGTCACTCCCGGTTGCTATGACGCCCTCTCGTGCTTGAAGCCCGCATTTCAAGCAGGGCGCCATCTGGAGGTGGTGGGCCAGCAGTACCTCCTCTTCAGCGGCCCACACAACACCAATGCATCGTCGTCTGAGGTGCTTCTTCTTGGTTGCCTGGGTGTCTTAGTGGCTTTTCTCACTCTTCTCCTACTTGCACAGTGACTCAGTTTTTGAGAACTGTTTACTCCATACAGATTTACCATAGAGTGTCACACTGTTGTAACATGTGCAGAATGTCTGCATTGTCTTGCTGAAATAAGCAGGGACGTCCCTGAAAAAAGCGTTGCTTGGATGGCAGCATGTGTTGCTCCAAAACCTGGATGCACCTTTCAGCATTGATGGTGTCATCACTGATGTGTAAGTTGCCCATGCCATGGGCACTAACACACCCCCATACCATCACAGATGCTGGCTTTTGAACTTTGCGCTGGTAACAATCTGGATAGTCTTTTTCCTCTTTTGTCCGGAGGACACGACATCCATGATTTCCAAAAAAATAGTTTCAAATGTGGACTCATCAGACCACAGCACACTTTTTCACTTTGCATCTGTCCATTTCAATATGAGCTCAGGCCCAGAGAAGGCAGTGGCGTTTCTGGATGTTGTTGATGTATGGCTTTCGCTTTGCATGGTAGAGTTTTAACTTGCACTTGTAGATGTAGCGATGAACTGTGTTAACTGACAATGGTTTTCTGACGTGTTCCTGAGCCCACATGGTAAGATCCTTTACACAATGATGTCAGTTTTTAATGCAGTGCCTGAGGGATCGAAGCTCACGGGCATTCAATGTTGGTTTTTGGCCTTGCTGCTTACATGTATTGAAAGTTCTCCAGATTCTCTGAATCATCTGATTATATTATGGACTGTAGATGATGGAATCCCTAAATTCCTTGCAAATGAATGTTGAGAAACATTGTTCTTAAACTATTGGATGATTTTTTTCATACCACTGTTCACAAAGTGGTGATCCTCACCCCATCTTTGCTTGTGAATGGCTGAGCCTTTTGGGGATGCTCCTTTTATACCCAATCATGACACTCACAATTAGTGTCCTCAGTTCCCAAATGCTTATTGAGTGTTGTTAGAAGGAAAGGTGATGTAACACAGTGGTAAAGATACCACTTTCCCAGCATTTCTGGAACGTGCTGCAGGCATCCATTTCAAAATGAGCAAATATTTGCACAAAAACAATGAAGTTGATCATAGTCACACCATTGTGTGACTATGATCAAGAGGTGGACATCAGCACTTTTTCGGCACATTCCACTGTGACAGAAGATTTGGCCATGAAAAGAGTTGCAGCAAAATTCATGCCGATGGCTTCGGCACGAAGCTACTGACGGAGCAAAAGCGGCACAGTGTTGAATTCTCACAGGACATGCTGGACTCCAAAAAATGATGCCCACCTCTTCCACCATTCGGAAAATTCAGACGGCTTTCGGTGGCTTTTCAGTTGTGTGACTATCCGAGAAATTGTGGAAGAGGTGGGCATGTCACAGCATGTCCTGTGAGACTTCAACATAGAGGCGCTTTTGCTCCGTCAGCAGCTTTGTGCCGAAGCCATCGGCATAAATTTCGCTGCAACTCTTTTCATGGCCAAATCTTCTGTCACAGTGGAAAGTGCCGAAAAAGTGCTGATGTCCACCTCTTCCGCAATTTCTCGGATAGTCACACGATGGTCCCGCATCACCACAGCATTCACTTTGGAAATGATCTGGTCATTTCAGCATGTTGATGGCCGACTGAGCGCGGCACGCTCTCCACCGTTGTGCGGCTGTCTTTAAACTGGTTGTACTGCTCCTTAATCTGTGTGATGCCCAGAGGATCGTCACCAAAAGCCGTCTGAATAATCCGAATGGTTTCCACCGGGCTGTCGCCCAGTTCCTGGCAAAATTTGATGCAGTCACACTGCTCCAGTTGTTCCGCCATTTTCCTTGCAAAGAAAATCCGATGAGAGACTACACCCATCCTCACACAAAGACTGCTTACAAGCAAATTATGCAATCGACAGGCGTGAAAAAATTCACGCATGCGCACGAAGGTTCAAGGTTGGCTAATGCAAGCACACGTGATTCAAATCCATCAGGTTTTTGAAAAAAATAAAAAGGTTGGATACTTTTCTAACAGACCTCGTATGCACAAACACCAAGCTAAATATTTAGCTCAATGTTGAGACAAATATGCACCTTAATAAAAAAGCTAATTGTTCCTCCCTGAAAGACAGATTAATAAAGCATTTAATGACAGACATTTAGCATGTAGGGTATGTTAATCAAATTTGCAATTCAAGGATGTTTTGTTTTAGACTAATATTGTAGCCTGCCATCTTTTGATGCCAATTTCAATTGCAATTTCAGGGGCACTTCTAAAATATTAATAATAAAATAATTTTAAAAAATGTCGGTTTGTGTAAAATTTTGTGGGCTTTGTGTGTGTGGGGGGGGGGGGGGGGGCTCGGAGGGGGTCTTAAATCAGTGTGGAACCGGCAGTGATGGCAGGCACAGAAGGTACCCTTTTTTTGCGCACTCGCGCTTGACCCACATTAACTGGTCTGAAATAGAAATAAGTGGTACATACAGGTAGTTTTTGTGATGTTCCATTTTGCAACAACTCATCTGGGAAGGATAAGGTGCTTGGTAACAAGATATCGTACCACAGATTCCCACACAAATGACTACAATTGTTACAACAATTCTTCCAGCAAACTAGAAATTGTCCCTCGTGAATCTCAGATGAAATTGTGCCTGTGGAGAGTTCATTATATTTTGATATGTGAAGCCACTGGATAACTCATTAGTGTAAGATATTTTAAGCCATAAAATTATGCACAATTACTAGGAGTGTGGTTCCTTCTTTGAGTAACAGCTAGTGTGTGCAGAGTTCCAGTCATAGGCCGCTAGCTGTGGTTACTAGTTGTTGTGGAGGACCGTGTCTGTCCTTTCTGAGTATTTATTTTACAAATACCTGTAATTATATATGCTTGATGTGCAGCTAATTGTCCTACTGGATCATCAAAGAAGTCTGTGCTCCAATATTTCCATCAAATGAAATTTTTGTGTTAATTAAATCTGTATGTTCGTGCTGTTAACACTTTAGCAGATATCGGTATTGTGATAATGTTAGGTCCAGTTAATCAACGATTTCGTAATTTTTAATACCCATACCCATCCTACTCATCACCTATTCCCCCAAAAATATAATTTAATAAAACACCCAAACCAAGGTTATTTTATTATTTTAAGGCCCTGTCACACCTTGACGATTTAGCCAGCGTATACCAACCGTATTTAAAAACGCTGGCATAAGTCCAATAAGTTAAGGGTGTTTTTTATAAGTTAAGAGCAGGTTCAAGCACGTTGAAGCTCGGTGAAACACGCTGAAATACGTCCTGATAAGCTGAGCACCTCAAAACATTTTGGGCATGCTGAAAATTTTCAACGAGTATCAGCGTGTGACTCACACGTCCCACACATGCTGGACATAAGGGCTGTGATGATTTAAACTTTTTAAGCACCATCGCTGTGGTGTGATCATCAGATGACAAACATTTAAAGTGCCCTGCCTGACGGTGATCACCACGCCAACAGATCACATAGCACTTCATTCAGATCTCACCTGATCATGGTCGACTGGCGCTTTAAAAGTTTAAATCATCCCAGCATTTCATTATTCAGGTCTGTGATGACGTGATTAGCGGATGATCAGGTCTGTGTGTATTATCAGGTGTGTGGTGTGTGTGTGTACAACCCCAATTCCAATGAAGTTGGGACATTGCGTAAAATGTAAATAAAAACAGAATACAATGATTTGCAAATCCTCTTCAACCTATATTCAACTGAATACACCACAAAGACAATACTCGTATATTTAATGTTCAAACTGATAAACTTTATTGCTTTTGTGCAAATATTTGCTCATTTTGAAATGGATGCCTGCAACATGTTTCAAAAAAGCTGGGACAGTGGTATGTTTAACACTGTGTTACATAACTTTTCCTTCTAATAACACTCAATAAGTGTTTGGGAACTGAGGACACTAACTGCTGAAGCTTTGTAGGTGGAATTCTTTCCCATTCTTGCTCGATGTATGACTTCAGTTGTTCAACAATCCGGGGTCTCTGTTGTCGTATTTTCATAATGTGCCACACATTTTCAATGGGCGACAGGTCTGGACTGCAGGCAGGCCAGTCTAGTACCTGCACTCTTTTACTACGAAGCAGGGACGTCCCTGAAAAAGATGTTGCTTGGATGGCAGCATGTGTTGCTCCAAAACCTGGATGTACCTTTTAGCATTAATGGTGCCATCACAGATGTGTAAGTTGCCCATATCGTGGGCACTATAACACACCCCCATACCATCACAGATGCGGGCTTTTGAACTTTGCGCTGGTAACAATCTGGATGGTCTTTTTCCTCTTTTTTACGGAGGACATGACGTCCATGATTTCCAAAAACAATCTAAAATGTGGACTCATCAGACCACAGCACACTTTTCCATTTTGTGTTTGTCCATTTCAAATGAGCTCGAGCCCAGAGAAGGCAGTGGCATTTCTGGATGTTGTTGATGTATGGCTTTTGCTTTGCATGGTAGAGTTTTAACTTGCACTTGTAGATGTAGCGTCAAACTGTGTTGACAATGGTGTTCTGAAGTGTTCCTGAGCCCACGCGATAAGATCCTTTATACAATGATCTTGGTTTTTAATGCAGTGCCACCTGAGGGATCGAAGGCCACGGGCATTCAATGTTGGTGTTCGGCCTTGTCGCTTACGTGTAGAAAGTTCTCCAGATTCTCTGAATTTTCTGATTATATTATGGACTGTAGATGATGGAATCCCTAAATTCCTTGCAACTGAATGTTGAGAAACATTGTTCTTAAACTGTTGGACTATTTTTCATGCAGTTGTTCACAAAGTGGTGATCCTCATCCCATCTTTGCTTGTGAAAGGCTGAGAGTTTTGGAGATGCTCCTTTTATACCCAATCATGAGTGTTCTCAATTCCGAAATGCTTATTGAGTGTCGTTAGAAGGAAAGGTGATGTAACACAGTGGTAAATATACCACTGTCCCAGCTGTTTTGAAACATGTTGCAGGCATCCATTTCAAAGCAAATATTTGCACAAAACAATAAAGTTTATCAGTCTGAACATTAAATATCTTGTCTTTGTGGTGTATTCAATTGAATATAGGTTGAAGAGGATTTGCAAATCACTGTATTATGTTTTTATTTACACTTTATACAACGTCCCAACTTCATTGGAATTGGTGTTGTGTGTGTGTGTGTGTATATCTATATATATATATATATATATATATATATATATATATATAGAGAGAGAGAGAGAGAGAGAGAGTTTTTCACGCCTGTCGGTTACGTCATTCGCCTGTGGGCAGTCTTTGAGTGAGGAGTGGCCCACCCTCTCATCGTTTTTTCATTGTTTAGGAATGGCTCAGAGACTGCTGCTTTGTTTGATAAAAATTTTTTCAAAACTGTAAGGCACAACTGAGTGGACACCATTCGATAAATTCAGCTGGTTTTCGGTAAAAATTTTAACGGCTGATGAGAGATTTTGGTCTGCAGTGTCGCTTTAAGGACGGCCCACGGTGCCTGACGGCGATCTGCGCTTCGAGGCGGCAGCGTCTCGCCATTTCAAGTTGAAAACTTCCACATTTCAGGCTCTGTTGACCCAGTAAGTCGTCAGAGAACAGAGAACTTTCAGAAGAAGTCGGCATGAGGAGTTTATTCAGACATTCCATTGTTAATGGACATTTTGTAATGAAAGAACGTGCAGGCAGAGTCGCATGTCGGGCCGGACCCGACCACGGGGGTCGCGACAGGAAAAACACCTCTGTGTTGAAAACCTTAACGGGCAAGTTGGAACATGCCCAAGCTGTTAAACAATTTCTCAGTTACTCACTTGTTGAAAGCCATCAAAAGCCACCTGAATTTTACAAATGGTTTTCAACACGGAGGTGTTTTTCCTGTCGCGGCGCACACAGATTCGCCGAGTCGTTTCCACGCACGTCTTTCATTACAAAATGTCCTTAAACAGTGGAATGTCCGCATAAAGTCCTCATGCTGGCCTCTTCTGAATCTTCTCTGTTCTCTCACGACGTCCTGGGTGAATTAAGCCTTAAATTAGAATGTTTTCAGGTCGAAACAGGCCGACGACGGCGCCTGGAAGTGCTGCGCGACGTCCCGCTCCGTGGGAAGTCCTTACAGCGACAGAAACACCCCATAATCTCTCATCAGCCATTAAACTTTTCACCGAAAACCAGCTTAATTTCTCGAATAGTGTCCACTCGGATATCCCTCACACGTCCAGAAAAAATGTTGATAAAGCAACGCGCGCCGTCCGCAGCGGTTATTCAGACAAAGAGATTCTGACGGGCAGGGTGGAGCACTCCTCACTCAAGGCCTGCCCACAGGCGAATGACGTCACCGACACGCGTGATAAAACTCACGCATGTGCATGAGGGTTCAAGCATGTCTGACGTAAAAACATATGAATCAAATCCATTTATTTTTTGGAAAAAATAAAAAGGACCGCTTTTTTCATCACAGACCTCGTATACACACACACACACACACACACACACACAGTCTATGGTTGAATCGCAAATGTTCATAATTTTCCATAATCCATTCAGCATTCACAAACTATCCAATAGGTGGCAGACATGTCGAAGGGATATTACATAGGAAAAACAAAAGTTGCTTTTTCAACTGATCTGGTGCCTCAAAGTTCAACAAGAACTAATCGGTCCATTCTCATTATGCACTCTGTTTAATATGGAGAATTATAAGATGGCAGCATTTATTGTTTTTGATTTATCGTCTGAACAAGCTGGCTGGGATGGAATAAAACCACTCATCTACATTTCACACATCCAGAGGTAGTACAGAAACGGACCTTAAAAATCCCACTTCACTCTACGGACTGCATTTTATTTAAGTTAAATGAAAACAAGTGCCACACAAAAACTGCAGCACACGTCAACTGCAATTTTTCTTAGCCGTCCTACTTTGAGGGAAGGCTGTAATGCAGGACAGGGCAGGCCTGTGTGCTGCTGCGCACAAAATCAGCATTTGTGCGTGTCAGACGTGCATGACTACCGCCATTATAATTCTGGGCAGGTGATCAGACTTGACCCCCACCAACTATGTCTGGCCCGCCAGCCAAGATCGTGTGCCAAGTGTCTGGTGCTGCCCGACTCCCCACTGGCTGGTTAATGAAGGGCTTTTTGGGGGAGTCGGGGCTGGGTGGAGTGGGCGGGGTGGGCCTCACTCTGCAGCTTGAATCGCAGGCCTGTATCAGGCCAGCTGTTAATTCACAGCTCCATCGCCACCACAACAAACAGAGGCCACACAAGGGCCAGGCAGGGCAGGCAGCACTGGGGCCCCAAAAAAGACCCGGTGATCAATTTCATCACCGTCACTACGGAAACTGAGCTGTCTCTATTGGGCTCGGTGAGAGAAAGATCTCCCTCCCTTTCCTGCCTCCATCTATATCTCTTCCCTTCAGCGTCTCCTTCTTGTCATCGACCATCCTTCTGTCACCTGCCTCCCCTGAACAATTCAGCCACTGTCCTTGCGTCTATCCGAGCAAGTGCAGAAACTATAAAACACACCACTGGCATCCAAATGCAGCCATTTGTTAAGCTGCTAATTCAAAAACAGGCAGCCGCTTCCTCAGCGGGCTTCCTGTCACCACCACGCTTGCTGAAACAAACACAGTTGGTCTCAAAGTCCAACTGCAGAACCATATTGCAGGGTTCAACTCTGAAACATCAGGTACAGATCCACGTGGAGCTTTTTTCCACCCAAGAGGAGGTCAGGCAACAAAGAGGAAGTGCTTTCATTCCAAATTGCCTTTAAAATGCCCTGAAGGTGCACATTTTCAGCTGGGTGGCCCTGATGAGAGACACAACCTCACTGTAACTCTAACCACAGTCTACTGTCGCCCAGAGCACATGTTTCACAAATCAAAAACCACGCTGCACCCAAAGACTCAACACAGGGCTCAAGGCCGCACGATGGAGCACTGTGCAAATGATTGCTCTGCCCATGCACAAACCGACCAGCAACATCACTCACATCTGCAACGCAACTGGCAACGTCCCTCCGGAAAATTGGAAATAGTCACTGAAAGATTCAAAAGTGAAGTCATTACACACAAACACACACATAATTTTAGCATTTCCTTCCACCACACTTTGTGCTTCATGCAACTTCAATTACTGCAGTTATCAAATGTACTCATGTCAATCAGGAGGAAAACTCGAAGTGCATTCAAACAATTTATGCATCTGCTAAAGGAGTAATAACATTATTATGGCCACCAACTCCTCAAAGAACTCACCGTTTCAACCACAAGGTGACTGAGCAACAGATATATTTTGTGGCTACAAAATGCAACAACACCAACAAAGTGTTACATTCTCACAGACCGGCTCAGTGGGCGTGTCTAACACTGCAAGCAAGAGTCCAAATATGGACTTCAGTGACATACGTCACAGCAGTCTAAAACATAAAACGTTTCAGCAAAAAAATGGTGGTTAAAGCAGAGGGGAGTCTACACATACAAAAAGAATTGTGGAACCTTCAAGGTTTTTGGTGGCACAGTGGCTTAGTGGTTAGCACTAGCACCTCACAGCAAAAAAGTTGTGGGATCGCTTCTCACACTTTCTGTGTGGAGTTTACATGTTCTCCCCGTGACTGCGTGGGTTTCATTGTTAGCTGGTTTTATATTTTCTGTTGTGTTTTTAATCAGGTTCTTTTTGTCTCTTTCTCTAAAATTGTATTGTAGCATTATTAGTTATTATTATTACTATTATTGTTGTTGTTGCTATTATTATTATTAATATATAAACAAAAATAAATTTTAAAAATTTTACAATTTGTCATACATTTGACTCTTACAACAAACACTGAGCCATTAATTATTATACAGAAAACAAATGTACACAAACGTGCTGAGATGCAAACAGTTTAATGCTAACTTTAACATTGAAAACACCATAGACATGCTAACGCGTAAGCATCGGTCCCGTTTTTAAGTTATAAAATACATCTACAACTGTTTCAGAAGACCAGGTCGGTTTAACATAAAAAGGTAAATACTGAGAGGTCAAAATACATTTTTTAACCTACTTGCACTCGTGCTAGTAACAAAAAAATTACTTGCACCAAAAAAAGTTACTTGCACAACCAAAAGTCAATCTTATATCAACCTTAAAACTCCTCCTCTGATGTGTCAGACTCTTCCTCTCCCCTTTTCTCTGTATTTATTAACTACACAGATGTATAATAAAACAAATGGTGACTGGTTTATAACACAATGATGACAGAGTTTGAGGGGAGAGAGAGCGAGGAACCGCAGCGGCAGCCATTTTTTTTCTTTTTTTTGTTTACATGTGCGCACGCGAACGGGACAGGAGTTCCTCAAACTGGAGCTCCTGCAGCTCCAGTTATTTGCTGCAGCTCCTGCAGCAAATAATGAACCTCTCCAAATTGGAAACGTCTCATGAGGATGTTGTGAATCCAGGGACGGCGCTGCTGGCGATGTTTGTCAGCTTTCCACCACAAATAGAACACAGCAACTCACTCCGTGTGTGAGAGTCATAAAACGCAGGCAAGACGAAGACAACACACTGGAAATAGTTTTTTTCTTTATTAATTCCTTTATTGGTTCATTCTACTGGTGCTTATACAACCCCTGGCAAAAATTATGGAATCACCGTCCTCGGAGGATGTTCATTCAGTTGTTTAATTTTGTAAAAAAAAGCAGATCACAGACATGACACAAAACTAAAGTCATTTCAAATGGCAACATTCTGGCTTTAAGAAACTCTATATGAAATCAGGAAAAAAAATTGTGGCAGTCAGTAACGGTTACTTTTTTAGACCAAGCAGAGGGAAAAAAAATATGGACTCACTCAATTCTGAGGAAAAAATTATGGAATCATGAAAAACAAAAGAACGCTCCAACACATCACTAGTATTTTGTTGCACCACCTCTGGCTTTTATAACAGCTTGCAGTCTCTGAGGCATGGACTTAATGAGTGACAAACAGTACTCTTCATCAATCTGGCTCCAACTTTCTCTGATTGCTGTTGCCAGATCAGCTTTGCAGGTTGGAGCCTTGTCATGGACCATTTTCTTCAACTTCCACCAAAGATTTTCAGTTGGATTAAGATCCGGACTATTTGCAGGCCATGACATTGACCCTATGTGTCTTTTTGCAAGGAATGTTTTCACAGTTTTTGCTCTACAGTCATCCACAGTCCACGATTGCTTTTCCTTAGCCCATTGTAACCTTATTTTTTTTCTGTTTAGGAGTTAATGATGGCTTTCGTTTAGCTTTTCTGTATGTAAATCCCATTTCCTTTAGGCGGTTTCTTACAGTTCGGTCACAGACGTTGACTCCAGTTTCCTCCCATTCGTTCCTCATTTGTTTTGTTGTGCATTTTCGATTTTTGAGACATATTGCTTTAAGTTTTCTGTCTTGACGCTTTGATGTCTTCCTTGGTCTACCAGTATGTTTGCCTTTAACAACCTTCCCATGTTGTTTGTATTTGGTCCAGAGTTTAGACACAGCTGACTGTGAACAACCAACATCTTTTGCAACATTGCATGATGATTTACCCTCTTTTGAGAGTTTGATAATCCTCTCCTTCGTTTCAATTGACATCTCTCGTGTTGGAGCCATGATTCATGTCAGTCCACTTGGTGCAACAGCTCTCCAAAGTGTGATCACTCCTTTTTAGATGCAGACTAACGAGCAGATCTGATTTGATGCAGGTGTTAGTTTTGGGGATGAAAATTTACAGGGTGATTCCATAATTTATTCCTCAGAATTGAGTGAGTCCATATTTTTTTCCCTCTGCTTGGTCTAAAAAGTAACCGTTACTGACTGCCACAATTTTTTTTCTTAATTTCTTATAGTGTTTCTTAAAGCCAGAAAGTTGCCATTTGAAATGACTTTAGTTTTGTGGCATGTCTGTGATCTGCTTCTTTTCTACAAAATTAAACAACTGAATGAACATCCTCCGAGGCCGGTGATTCCATAATTTTTGCCAGGGGTTGTAGTTGATAAAACTTGGATAAAGTTACTTGCACCAGTGCTAGTGCAGTATAAAATTACGTGTACCACTCGAATAATATGTGCACAAACTAGCACATGCACGTACTAATTCGACCCCTGATATTACTCACAGACACATGCTCTTTGGGGTTTTAGCAGAGAACAATTAAGATCAAGCAAAATAAAACAAAGAACCAATGAAGCAGCGAGTCGGATCAATGCTTCATTGCTTCAAGCTTCAAAGAAGAGCCGTGCTGCAGAAACGGTTGATTACAGACCCTGCAGGGGTTCTGTAATCAATGTAGAGACATGATCATTTTCCAGACAAACACCTCCAAAAACAACGGCCCGCTCTGAAGGACAGATAAGGCAGTTGTTAAGAAAAAAGGCTATTGATGTCGGTGGATCGAATCATTTCTTAACAATACCCGAAAAGAACCGGTTCTCGATACCCAACCCTAGATATGAAAATACATGAAAAAACTTATTTAAAAAATTATAAAACACAATTTGTTGTTGCAGGTAGTTGCAACAGGTGAATGAACAGGTGGCAATGAATGCTACATTCAAGTAAAGCTAATTAACACCCAAGATCCTACATACTGTAGCTTTAACAGTAAGAATTAGGTAAAAAACAATTTGCACAATATGAATGTAAAAAAAATATTGAGCGCAGATAAGATCACTACCCAAGTTGAATCAATTATTCCCTGACTCTACAACCTACTCTGCAGAAAGTTTCATCCATACGTGTTTCTTATATGTTGACATATCTTTTACACAATCAAAAAAGACAAACCTACTGTGGGAGAAGGGGGGGTTGAAAGACTTTGGGGCTAAACAAATTCATTGTGCCTTCTTTACCTCCACCAAGGACTGCATTTTTATAACGCTTTTCCATCTGATGCATGTATTCAAAGCAGTTTATAACAGAATATCCAGCCTGTTGGGATTAGAAAGACAACTTCCATTGATTATTTTAAGACAAATCTTAAAACTTGTTTATTTTCTATTGCCCATCATCAGTTTTATGGTTTTCACCTTAACGTAATTATTTTTGCTTGTTGGACCTTTGTTCTGTGGTTTTAACTTTGATTTTAGTGGGTGGTATAGAGACCTTTGTTTAATGTTCTGGAGTTACATTCAGCACTTTGTTGATTTTTCTTCATTTAAAGTGCTTTATAAATAAATTTATTATTATGATGCTCCACATTCACCCATTCTCTCTGTCTGTGTGAATGTGAGGGATAATTGTAAAGTGCTTTGAGCTTCTGATGCAGATGGAAAAGTGCTATATAAACACAGTCCATTTACCAGGAGTAATGTAGGGATTAAAAACCTTGCCTAAGAAACCTAATGGGGATTCAACCCAAGCATCCTTTGGTCACAAGCCCACCTCTCTAACCTCTTGACCCTGGGATCCAACTCAACCAAAAAGAAACTCAGGATAGTATAATGGCTTAGTGGTTGCCACTGTTGCCTCAAAGTGAGAAAGTCCTGTGTTTGCTTCCCACCTGCTCTTTTCTGTGTGGAGTTAACATGTTCTCCCGTGTTTGGGTGCTCAGACAAAATTGCGGGTTACAGGCTGTTCACAAACAAATGAAGAGGGGTGAAAATGTAATAAGGGTACAGAGAGGACATAAAACTCTTTAACACACTGTATAACATTGTCTTCAGAATGAAGATTAAAATAATAAAAAATAATAACATCCCATGTATTAAATGGCTCAACTTTCTGTATACTAGACATCTGACTGGCCAAAATTTCAAGTACGTTTTCCTTAAAACAATAAAAAGTGGACACAGAACCACCTGGACTATCGGCTGAGGTCTCAGGGTGCCCTTCTAGTTTCTGGAATGCAACTATTTTTTGGGGGCATTCTAGAAGGGGGCAGGTGTTGGCTGAGCTCTAACCCATGCACCCACACAGCAACAGCATCGACATGCCACTTCAGAGTGAACCTGAGCGGGCATGCTGGCCCAAAGCAGTTATTTCACACCAATTAACCAAACATTTCATAAGGAAAAAATAGTATAAAAAAAATCAGGTGAGGTCTGTGATATGTTGACTGTTTAAACTCTGCAACAGCACAAACCCACGTGGCATAAACCGCACGCGTAAAGGCTGTTAGGACAACTTTAAACAGACTCCAAACATGCTTCAGGATTACCTACCAAAGTATTCTTTTTTCATGTGCATCTCTAACTCCTTTTCCAGCTCCAGCGTCAGTGCCTCCAGCCGTCTCTCCGCCTGGCTCTGGCCGCTCTCCCGGCTCGGGGTCACCTGATAAGGCAGTTTAAACCTCTGACCGGTTTTGGATGTCACTCCGTAATTAAATGACGACGGCGAACCCGCAGACCCTCCAGTCTGGGATGACTGCTGCTGCTGTGGATCCGCCGCCGCCGACGGCCCTTGGAGTTGGATCCGACTTTGGACGCCGTTGGAGTCTCCAAACTCCTGCAGCAGCGCGTCCTCGTGCAAGCTGCTCCCCAGCATAGACGACCTGGGCGAGGGCAGCTGCAGATCCGGGTAGGTGCTCATAGACCCCCTGGAGCTGCGAGAGCTTCTGGAACTGTGGCTGGAGATGCTGGAGCGCGGACTCGCCACGCAGTTAGCCGTCGTGCCGGGCCGTGCGCTCCCGTCCTGGCTGCAAATGCTCGATCGTGGGCTGGCCAGCGGCGCCGCGTGGAGAATCGCCCCTTCCAGGTCGTGGTTGACCACGGGCCCGTATCGCGAGTCCGAGTAGCTGGATCTGGGGCTAGTAGTGAAGGAGTACTGACTGGCGGTGCTCGACCTCGGGCTGGCATGCCTCTGGTCGTACCCCATGCTGATGCCGCTGGTGCGGTTGCTGCTGGGTTTGCTGCAGCAGTCGCAGCTGTTGAGACTGGCCCGCGGACTGGAGTGCTTGCTGGTGTCACTCGCCGTGCTTGCATAGCTGGATCTGGGACTGGGCGCGCTGCTGCCCTCACAGTGGACCAAACTAGACCTGGGGCTCGTATACCTGTCCTGACCCGGCACCACCAGGCTCGATCGCGGGCTGCTGATGCTCGATCTCGGGCTGGCGTGCTTGCTCTGCTCCTGTGAAGACGCCAGGCTGGACCGCGGGCTGGTGGCGGTGTATCTCCCGTCATGGCTCGTGGTTATGCACAGGCTGTTGCACCTGTTGCCGGGCGCCGGCACCGGCTTGTTGAGAGGCACGCCGTCGAAGGCGGAGCCGGTGCTGTACCTGTGGCCCTGCACCTCCAGAGAGTACCTCCTGTGCCTATCGGAAGCGCCCGTGTAGCACGGCAGGGCCACTTCGGATTTGGTGCAGCAGCCGCCGTCCTCGCCGTCTCTCTGAGGGGCGCAGAAATCCACGGGAACCGTCCGGGTGCAGCTCACCGGGCGCACCGGAGCCGCCGTGTACACTTTATTCCCAGACGTGAAATTCTCCACGGTGTGATGCTGCTGCTGGAGCACGGAGGTGCCGTTCATCGGCTTACTTTTGGGCTCCAAATCGGGGTTAATCACCAGGTCTCTCCTCGCGCTGAACATCCCGTCTTGATACGCGTCGTATAAAGAGAGATCCTCCATCAGTTTGGTGGCGCGGAGTCCCAGATCCTCCTGGTAGTGCTCCATGTCGCGGACAAGTTGTGGGGGGAGAAGCGCTCCGAACTAGCGAGCAGCGCGGAGCGGCGACTTTGCTTCACATGGAAATCAAAATAAAAAACGCCGCTCGCAGCCTTCGCGTCTTTTCTCTCTCTTTTTTAATAAAAACCTCCAACGGAACTCTCCACTGTGCGCCGCATCGTCTTCTCCTGCTTCAAGCTCTTCTCCGAGGAAAAACTCTTTCTCACAGTTTCAGCCGACAGGGATACGTTTGTCAACTTCAGTTTTTGTTAAGTTGAAAGGTCTTTACAGTCAATGGCGCGCTGCGCGGAGGAATTTCTCCTTGTTTGTTTTTTTTTTTTTTTTTTGCTTCTGAATTTCCCTCACCGACCCACGACGATAGATCAAATTAAGATGGACAAACGCATACCGGCTCAGAATGGCTTGTGATATAAATCCGAGGGCAGCAGGTGTGCAAAAAAATCGAGTTAAATGTGCTTTGCGCGGGGGACTCGTTTGCGCAAAGAGGAATGCGGGGAGGGAGACGGGTTGCGCTGCGCCTCTGTGGAATGTGGTTAATGCTGCAGAGAAACAATGATTGCGACCAACTCAGCAAGGGGCTGCAGGCTCTGAAAAGAGAGCAGTTTACAGAGAGGAGGACGTGCGCATTCATCCCAGACAGGCTGAAATATCAAGAGTCCCATTTCACCTGGCCCGACTCCTTTTGGAGCAGAAACACGTTTTAGCGAACAGGTGGTATGGAGGACACAGCGCTGCAAAACTCAAGTTTGTTCACATTTAAAGGGCTCAAACTATGCAAGCCCTATATTTAATCTGTCTTTTCCAGGGGTTTCAAGTTAAACATTTTCAGTCTCTAGGTTCTACTTCTGTGCATGTAGAAACTATTAAAGTATAAGCAAAATTGATGTCTGAAACAACTCATTTTAGACTTCTGTAACATATGTCACACATGCTCATATTGCTATCAGACAGGCCCATTCAGCCAGTGCACAGTGGCAGATCCACATTTTCCATAAGAAACACAGAGCACCCCCCCACACACACACACACACGGACAGAGGGAAGGAGTATGGCCAGAAGCATCTTTTTCATTCAAAGTTATTAATCAGTATTGGATAACTGTATTTCTTCCTGCTTTTCTTCTAATCAACATGATTACAGTTTATCTAAATGTGACACTTTTACACACAAAGCAGGTTAAACATAAGGGAGAAAGTTACACAAGATGAGAATAAATCAGGAAAAGTCAATTATCATTGACTAGTTATAGATAATAATCTCTTCAAACCATTAAATTCCACATAATTAATGAATGATCTGCTCACTAAGGATGGCAGCACTATTAGTGCAGCAGATAACTGAAACAGTCCTTCACTTGGTGATGCAAGCATCAGATTTGACATGAATGTTCTTCATAAATCAGTGTTTGAGGAAAAAGTGCTGGCCACTTGAAAATCCAATTTGGCGGCCAGGTAGGAGTCAATGAAGAATTGCACAGGGGTCAAAATCTAAAAATGCTCCAATCATATTGAAAGCTATACCACATTATGTGTCTGGTCACAAAGATTGCAAAAAAGGTATAGTTTGGACTATCTATGACTGAATGTTCTGGAGTTATGGGATAAAAACAGCAAGAATGGTGACAAAGGTCAATTTCAGTTTTGTACAGGAGTCAAAAGTTAAAGTTGCCCCAATTTTGGTAAAACGTGGTGCAAATTATTGGTTGAACTAATAGGATTAATAAATGGAATAGTTTTGACTGTGTTGAATGCTTGGTATGCAAAGTAAATGTCAAACAATGTCAACGTCCACTGGATTCTATGGCATATGACAGACGTTACCCTGTAACGTGACAACTGAGCATGACACATGGTGCAAACTATTCCTTTTTAAAACCCTATTAACTCAACCAATAATTTGCATCACATTTTACAAAAATTGATGCAACTTTATCTTTTGACCCCTATACAAACTGAAACTGACCTTTGTCACCATTCTTGCTGTTTTTACCCCATAACAGTCAGACATAGATAGTCCAAACTATACCTTTTTGGAATATTTATGATCAGACAAATAATGTGTTATACTTTTCAATATGATTGGAGCGTTTTTAGATTTTGATCCCTGTGTAATTCTTCATTGACCCCTACCTGGCCGCCATATTGGATTTTCAAGTGGCCAGCACTTTTTTCTCAAACACTGATTTATGAAGAACATTCATGCCAAATTTGATGCTTGCATCACCAAGTGAACAATTCTGGCCAGAAATCATACTTATCTGCTTCACTATATGGCTTAGTGGTTAGCACTGTTGCCTCACAGCAAGAAGGTCATGGGATCAATAACCACCTGTGGCCTTTATGTGTGGAGTTTGCATGTTCTCCCTGTATTTGCGTGGGTGTGCTCCAGTTTCCTCCCACATTTAGAGACATGCAGGTTAGGTGAATTGGAAACTTTGTAATTGCCCAAGTCTCCCTTGCAAAAGAGATCTTGATCTCAGTGGGACGAACCTGGTTAAAATCAAGGTTAAATTAAAATTCACATACCACTGCAGTGCTGCCATTACTGAATCTTACTGCAGCTTTTGAGATGATTAATCATTGCAAATTGTTCAATAGACTTGAAAAATATTTTGACATTTCTGTCCAGGATCAATCATGCCTGACATTTATTCAACCAATCATAATGTGTCTTGTACAATAACATTACTTTCAACCACTCTTCAGTAAATAATGAGATACTACAGAGTTTTGTTTTCGGTCCTTTGTTATTCATACTTTACACAGCACTTCTTGGACAGATATTTACCAACCTATGGAATTACTTTTCACTGTTACAGTGATCACATTTATCTTTACATGCCCATTAATGCAAGTAATAGATCTCAAATAATGATCTTATGTTGCGTTTACACACAGGCAGGATGCGTTACAAATGTCATATTTGCGTCATTCTTGGCACATTCCTGGCATTCTTAATGTGACTTAACGCATCTGAATAGGTTTCTTAATAGTGGGTGATATTCGCGATTTTCGTGGAGCATGTTTTTAGCTGTCAAAAAAATCTTCCACGAATGTCACGCACCACCCTCATTTCGCCTCTTGTCATGGAGGTCGCAACTGAGCGTGTTAATCCATCTTGACTACTGGTGATCCTTAATAGAGCGTGACAGTGTTCTTCTCTGACGTGCGCACAATTAAACCCTGCTGCACCACATTCAGTTTCATTGCTGTAGTATGCTGAAGAAGGACAGTGATGCCAAGTCACCTAAAAGTTTCATTCCAATGCTCATCAGCGCGGTCCTGCAGGTGTTCCACCTGCTGCTGCTGTGCCTGATGTTTGGGAAAACGCGTGAGATGAGAGCCACATGGAGCCACACATCTGGCACACTCCATGGCACAGAGTCTAACTAAGCATGCAGTCACCAAGTTCTGCTGTGGATTTTGAGGAGCAAACTCGAATGATCTGAACTGTTCAGCAGCTGATGGATGAATATGGTTGTGTGTGTGTGTGTGTGTGTGTGGAGACAATTCACCTCATTTACAACGTGACAATGATGCGCTGTTCCGCGCAATAGTGCGGAACATTATTCTTGACCATGCATAATGGTTCCTGATAATTCGCTAGCAACACGTCATTAGTCGTAATGTGTGGTAACAGGTTGCAGAAGTTCCTGAGGACACCTCTGCCTCAAATCATCATATTTGTGATCAGCGGCCAAGAATATATACTTCGTGGCATTCATGACTTGTTGTCGTTATGTGTAAACGCAGCATTAGAGGAATGTCTGGCTGCTTCAATGTCAAAACAGGAAGTAGTGTTATTTCTAGGGATGCAACAGTACCACTTTTTCCCAGACTGAGTACAAGTACGAGTACTTACATTTGGGTACTCGTCGATACAGAGTACCGATACGAATACTTAATGATACCATTACAGTTTTATGATGACTTTGAAAATGTTTTATTCATCAGTTGTTCCTTACGTTTTGACTGTAACTGCTACCAATATCATTAGCTTTGTTTTTATTTACAAACATTTCACTTAAATCAGGTAACTTCACTTTTTGACTACAACAAATTGTGCTTTAACATTAACCGTGTGTTTCTTAACAAATATGACACTGCCAGACTAATCTCACTGAAATGTAACCTGCGGACTTCAGCACTACAAAATATACACCAATAACTGAACTGAAATTGTCCATCAATAACTTTACTTATGTCTGTGAGCACCAGTGTTGCCAGTTACTTTGAAAAAGTACAATTACTGATTACTCCTTGAAAAATTAACTTAGTTACTTTACTGATTACTCAGTTTTAAAGTAACTAAGTTAGATTACTAGTTACCTACACCCGCGAGGAGCTTCTAAACATCAAATCATCAACACCCACGGACATTACGCCAGTTTTTTTAGTGCCTGCAGCTGAACTGGTTCACTTTTTGGCCAAAAAAGTGAGACGACGGCGGAGAGGAAAACGAGCTGGAGCTCTCGTGCGCCTCAGACGAAGGGGCACGCGCACGCCCCTACCTGGGATATTTCTCTCCAACGTCCGCTCACTCCACAACAAGATGGATGAGCTGGCACTGCTGATGAAGAAGAATAGAGATTTCTCCTCATCTTATGTACTGTGTTGTGTGTTGGGGGGGCGTGGCTGGCTGTGTTGGTGTTCTTTTCTTTTCTTTGCTCTCCAGGTGGCATGAGGGCTGATTTGTCTGTGGAGAAAGTGCTGGCTGAAGAGTCCTCACCCTTATTAGCGTCATGTGGAACACCTGTGGCAGGGGCTCACGTGCGGCCTTGAAGACTTGCAGCTGAAGCAGATAATTGGATGGCGTTCTGCATATAAGTCATGTGTGATTTGAGCAGAACTGCCGGGAACTCGACCTTGTGATGTTCGTTTGTGAGACGCTGAGGACCGCGCGTGGGTTTGACATATCGAGCCCGTGAAGCAGGGAAGGGTGAGGACACATGCTGTCAGCACACGCTAAAGGTAATTAAGTGATTAAGTAAGTGTTGATAGTATCTTGGTGTTTTGTTACACAGTAAACTGAGATTGTGAAGAGAATTGTGCAGCTTGCTTCTCACTGCGGTGGCGTGCAGGATAAGTGATCCTCCACTTGTTGTGAGAGGCTGCTCATTTGCATAAAGTTAAAAAGAAACATTGACCTGAGTGTGTTGCTGATAGCGTGTGTTATGCGAAAGATAGAGTTGTATCTGCTGACTCACCTCACCTTCTCTTTGCTCCACAGAGAATTGGTTCGTCGTGTCCACCTGGGGGGTGTTTGGCGGTGGTAGTGAGTCCAGGAGCGCCGGGCTTTAATCTTTGCGGGCGCTGGTGAACGTGCCACTTATCACTCCACCAGAGGGACGCTTTTATGTTTTACATTTGTAAGCACAGGTGAAAAATAAATTGTTTCTGTTGGGAACCGCCTTCTGGTTATTTTTACCGCTGGGTTCTGTCAGACGCAGGTCCGCTCCTCAACCCGCGTCGACGCATAACATACTGTGCTTCACGAAGACGTGGTTAAATGCAAAGACACCGGACTGCGCGCTCCAACTAGAGGGATTCCGACTCCTCCGCGCAGACAGAGACCGAGCACTCTCTGGTGGAAAAACAAGAGGTGGAGGACTCTGCTTCTATATCAACAACGCCTGGTGCTCCGATGTAACTGTGATCTCCCAACACTGCTGTCCCTCTCTGGAATATTTCCTCATAAACTGCAGATTGTTCTACTCTCCACGTGAGTTTAACTCTTTCATACTTTGCTCTGTGTACGAGGGCTGTCAATAAAGTAACGGTCCTTTTTATTTTTTTCAAAAACTATATGGATTTCATTCATATGTTTTTACGTCAGACATGCGTGAACCCTCGTGCGCATGCGTGAGTTTTTCCACGCCTGTCGGTGACGTCATTCGCCTGTGAGCACTCCTTGTGGGAGGAGTCGTCCAGCCCCTCGTTGGAATTCCTTTGTCTGAGAAGCTGCTGAGAGACTGGCGCGTTGTTTGATCAAAATTTTTTCTAAACCTGTGAGACACATCGAAGTGGACACAGTTCGAAAAATTAAGCTGGTTTTCAGTGAAAATTTTAACGGCTGATGAGAGATTTTGAGGTGATTCTGTCACTTTAAGGACTTCCCACGGTGCGAGACGTCACTCAGCGCTCTCAGCCGCCATCGTCAGCCTGTTCAAGCTGAAAACCTCCACATTTCAGGCTCTATTGATCCAGGACGTCGTGAGAGAACAGAGAAGTTTCAGAAGAAGTCGGTTTCAGCATTTTATCCGGATATTCCACTGTTAAAGGAGATTTTTTTTAATGAAAGACGTGCGGACGGGTCCGCGCGTCGGGACGCAGCCGCCGCGACGCTCTGCCACAGGAAAAACACCTCTGTTGAAAGCCTTAAGGACAAGTTGGAACATGTCCTGCCTGTTAAACAATTTCTCATATACTCACTCCACTGAAAGCCATCAAAAGCCGCCTGGATTTTACAAATGGTTATCAACATGGAGGTGTTTTTCCTGTGCCGCCGCACCGCGTCGGCTGCGTCCCGACGCACGGATCCGTCCGCACGTCTTTCATTAAAAAAATCTTTAACAGTGGAATATCCGGATAAAATGCTGAAACCGACTTCTTCTGAAACTGCTCTGTTCTCTCACGACGTCCTGGATCAATACAGCCTGAAATGTGGAGGTTTTCAGCTTGAACAGGCTGATGACGGCGGCTGAGAGCGCTGAGCGACGTCTCGCACCGTGGGAAGTCCTTAAAGCGACAGAATCACCTCAAAATCTCTCATCAGCCGTTAAAATTTTCACTGAAAACCAGCTTAATTTTTCGAACCGTGTCCACTTCGATGTGTCTCACAGGTTTAGAAAAAATTTTTGATCAAACAACGCGCCAGTCTCTCAGCAACTTCTCAGACAAAGGAATTCCGACGAGGGGCTGGACGACTCCTCCAACAAGGAGTGCTCACAGGCGAATGACGTCACCGACAGGCGTGGAAAAACTCACGCATGCGCACGAGGGTTCAAGCATGTCTGACGTAAAAACATATGAATGAAATCCATATAGTTTTTGAAAAAAATAAAAAGGACCCTTACTTTATTGACAGACCTCGTATATTCCACCGAGCGCGGACGTGCACGAGGCCGAGTGCGCGCTCGCGGATCAGATTATGAGCGTGGAGAGAAACTTTCTGGACTCTCTTGTTATAATTCTCTGTGATTTTAACAAAGGGGATCTCAGTCAGGAATTACCAAAATGCAAACAGTTTGTTAAATGCCCGACCAGAGAAGGGAGCACGTTAGATCATTGTTACACGACAGTGAGCGGCGCCTACCGCGCGGTGGCCCGTGCAGCTTTGGGACTCTCAGATCACGTGATGGTCCACTTGATCCCCACGTACAGACAGAGACTTAAACTCTCTAAACCTGTTGTGAGGACGTCTAAAGTGTGGAGCAATGAAGCTGTAGAGGAGCTACGCGCGTGCTTGGCCACCACGGATTGGGATATGTTTGAGGCTTCAACAGACAGTCTAGATGACTACACGGACACTTGGCGTCATATATTCATTTCTGTGAAGACAGCATCATCCCACAGCATACCAGGGTGAGATATAACAATGACAAGCCCTGGTTCACACCTAAACTCCAGCAGCTCCGTCAGCAGAAAGAGGTGGCTTTCAGAGAAGGAGACAGAGACAGCTATAGAGGTGCAAAGTACAGATTTAGCAAGGAGGTGGCAAAGGCTAAATCCATGTACAGCTCACGTCTGCAGCAAAGGTTCTCTGCCAACGACTCGGCCTCTGTGTGGAGGGGGTTGAAAGAGATCACCAACTACAAGCCCAAAGCACCTCATTCTGTTGACGACCTGAAGCTGGCCAACGACCTGGACGTCTTCTATTCACGCTTTGAAGACAAGGACTCACACCTCCCCACCCCCCACACAACTGGATACTCAAACACTCTGGACCTCCCCCCTCTCACTGCTGCCCTCCCCACTCCCCCTGTTGCCCTCTCGGTCCAAGAGGAGGATGTGAGGAGACATTTCAAAAGGCTGAATCCACGTAAGGCCCCGGGCCCACACTGTGTCTCTCCTGCCACCCTGAAGCTGGCCCCAGTCTTCACGGGGATCTTCAACACCTCCCTGGAGTCATGCCATGTTCCAGTCTGTTTCAATTCCTCAATCATAGTTCCAGTCCCCAAGAAACCACGCGTCACTTGACTTAATGACTACCATCCTGTGGCTCTCACGTCTGTAGTCATGAAGACCTTCGAACGCCTGGTTTTATCCCACCTGAAGTCCATCACCGACCCCCTCCTGGACCCCCTGCAGTTTGCCTACAGAGCCAACAGGTCTGTAGATGACGCCATAAACCTGGCCCTGCACTCCATCCTGCAGCACCTGGACTCCCCAGGAACCTACGCTAGGATCCTGTTTGTGGACTTCAGCTCTGCATTCAACACCATCCTTCCAGCTTTGCTCCAGGACAAGCTTTCTCTGCTCCACGTGCCCAACTCCACCTGCAGGTGGATCACAGACTTCCTGACGGACCGGAGTCAGCGTGTGAGGCTGGGAAAAAATGTCTCGAACACTCGGGCTCTCAGCACAGCATCTCCACAGGGCTGTGTCCTTTCCCCTCTGCTCTTCTCCCTCTACACTAACTGCTGCACCTCCAGCCACGACTCTGTAAAGCTCATCAAGTTTGCGGACGACACCACCCTCATCGGACTAATTTCGGATGGGGATGAGTCTGCCTACAGAAGGGAGGTGGACCGGCTGGTGACCTAGTGCAGCAGCAACAACTTGGAGCTCAACGGCCAGAAAACAGTGGAGATGATCGTGGACTTCAGGAAAGCCACAGCCCCCCCGCCCTCACCAACAGCCCCATCACCACTGTGGACTGTCACCGCTTCCTTGGCACCACCATCACCCAGGACCTCAAGTGGGAGTCAACCATCAGCTCCCTCATCAAGAAGGCCCAGCAGAGGATGTACTTCCTGCGGCAGCTGAAGAAGGCCAAGCTGCCTGTCCAGCTGATGGTGCAGTTCTACACGGCCATCATCGAGTCCATCCTCTGCTCCTCCATCACGGTGTGGTACGCCGGGGCCACAGCCAGGGACAGACACAGACTGCAGAGCATTGTGGCCTCTGCTGAGAAGGTGATCGGCTGTAGCCTTCCATCTCTCCACGACCTGCACGTCTCCAGGACTCTGGGCCGAGCAGGTCGGATCACAGCTGACCCTTCTCACCCTGCTCACGGTCTATTCAAACCACTCCCCTCGGGCAGGAGGCTACGGTCCATCCGGACCAGAACCTCCCGCCATAAGAACAGTTTCTTCCCTTTCTGTTTAGGTGTTAATAATGGCTTTTGTTTAGCTTTTCTGTATGTAAATCCCATTTCCTTTAGGCGGTTTCTTACAGTTCGGTCACAGACGTTGACTCCAGTTTCCTCCCATTCGTTCCTCATTTGTTTTGTTGTGCATTTTTCGATTTTTGAGACATATTGCTTTAAGTTTTCTGTCTTGACGCTTTGATGTCTTCTTTGGTCTACCAGTATGTTTGCCTTTAACAACCTTCCCATGTTGTTTGTATTTAGTCCAGAGTTTAGACACAGCTGACTGTGAACAACCAACATCTTTTGTAACATTGCGTGATGATTTACCCTCTTTTAAGAGTTTGATAATCCTCTCCTTTGTTTCAATTGACATCTCTCGTGTTGGAGCCATGATTCATGTCAGTCCACTTGGTGCAAGGTGTGATCACTCCTTTTTAGATGCAGACTAACGAGCAGATCTGATATGATGCAGGTGTTAGTTTGGGGGATGAAAATTTACAGGGTGATTCCATAATTTTTTCCTCAGAATTGAGTGATTCCATAATTTTTTCCTCTGCTTGGTCTAAAAAAAGTAACCATTACTGACTGCCACAATCTTTTTTTCTTGATTTCTTATAGTGTTTCTTAAAGCCAGAAAGTTGCCATTTGAAATGACTTTAGTTTTGTGTCATGTCTGTGATCTGCTTTTTTTCTACAAAATTAAACAACTGAATGAACATCCTCCGAGGCCGGTGATTCCATAATTTTTGCCAGGGGTTGTAGTAGTAGTAGTAGTAGTATGAAAAATTCTCTTCAAAAGTGGACCTTTAATCTAGGGGTGTGGAGGAGGAAGCATGCCTGCCCCCTCCCTTCCACTGGGTGGAAAAAAAATCAAGCGTTAGCATTTGCAGATCAGCTGTTTTTAACAGTTGCAAACAGTTGCGGTGCGAAACCATGTGCCTGCCATGTGCATTTTACTAAGGAGTGACTAATTCTACCATACAGCAGTGGTGGACACGTTCCACTAATCCGCTAACCGCAAATTAGCAAAGCTAACTTTTTTGTTAGCAGATTAGCTTTTCTGCTAACTTCAAAAACCATCACTGGACCAATTAGCTTCCACTAAATTTATTTAAGTCATAAAGCCGAATGGTCAAAAATGTTTGTAAACCCTAAAATCATACATGTTGGTTCCTATCTGTTGCATATTTTGCAGTAGCTGTGAGGAGTTGAGTTCAACTCTACCCCAGCAGAAGGGGCCTGGCTGCCAAGCTGCTACTAAAAAAAAAAAAGTAGTAAAAAGTAGTTTGCATTCAACATACGGTGACCCAGACGTGTGGCAGTACACATGAAAAGCAAAGCAGGTATGACTTAGAGTTTGATTTAAAAACAAAACTAATTCTGGAAAGTTTATCTACATTCATGTCAACTTTGTCATTTTTACAAAGTAAAAATATAACACATCTTTTAGTTTTAGAATAATGCACTAATTCTGAAGGTTTGAGTGTTAACACACACAGATGCCAAAAGGCATTACGGGAAAATGTGCCTTTGCTCATCACTGGTTGGTTGGTTTATACAAATAAATGTGTATTTGTAAATGTCACTTCTTCCTTTGGAAAAAAGGTATTTGCAAAACTGAAAATCCAGTCTGATTCAGCACAACAAAGAGCTAAGATTTGAATAATTCTGACTATGAATGATGCCTTTTTCCATCTACAATCAATTATTATTTTATGGCTTGCTTTTTGCTGATGCATTGTTGGATAGCCTCAACCCTCAACAAAGAGATCTTGTAGACCTGTACTGGCCAAAGAAGGTGTGGAAGTAGACCATGTTTGAAACACCACACTTTGAGCTTGCCAGGAAGGTCACTCTTGTCAATTGCTCCGAGTCCCCCCATAGTTTGTTTTTGGACTTCCATGCGTCTGTGGCAATCCGTGAGTGGGATTGTGAACAGTCGCCCCATTATTGGAGACAAGGTTACTGAAGCAAAAGATTTCCTATAGCTCACCCCAACTCACTTCAGCCGATCCCTGAGATGCCCCATCATCCAATAATGTGAGTTCCTTAGTGCAATATTTCCAATATAAACTGCACTTACATGGGACAAGTATACACCCCCATTAACACAAGCAGTAACCAAGTTCATCTCACACCTCTTCAACATCCTAAAATTCTTTCAATACCAACACTCATTAAAGTACCCAACTTAGATCCAGATAGTGCTGTTTGGTCACTCCACAGCAAAATACGTACAATAAATGCACTTTGTTGGAAAATTAGATTTTTATCTTTCTTATCATCAGGTCAAATGTATTGACTTTAGAGCAGCAAAATTTGTTTCAAGAATGCAGCAGCACTGGAAACCTTGAAGACTTTAATCTTCACGACAATGTGGAATGACTAGAAATTACAATTTCTAGTATCACTTCATATTGTTAACTGAATGTGGATCCTGCATTGTGTAAATGTTTGGGCACCCCTGATGATTTCCATGATTTTCCTTTATAAATCATTGGTTGTTTGGATCAGCAATTTCAGTTAAATATATCACATAGCAGACAAACACAGTAATATTTGAGAAGTGAAATGAAGTTTATACCATTTACAGAAAGTGTGCAATAATTCTTTAAACAAAATTAGGCAGGTGCACACTCTAAAACATTGCAGCTGCCTTTAGTTATGTCCACTTGCTACCTCTCTTTAACATAAAGAGCTCTGACAAGTTTTTGATGTTGAACTCAACGTTACAAGTTCAGTTGAGTTGTAAAGTTGAGTTCAACATCCAAAACTTGTCAGAGCTCTTTGTGCTAAAGACAGGTAGCAAGTGGACATAACTAAATGCAGCTGCATAAATTTTGGCACCCCAACAGAAAAAATACAATATTTAGTAGATCCTCCTTTTGCAGAAATAACAGCCTCGAAACGCTTCCTGTAGCTTTAAATGAGAGTCTGGATTCCGGTTGAAGGTATTTTGGACCATTCTTGTTGACAAAACATCTCAGGCTTGTTGGTTTCTGAGCATGGGCAGTCCTCTTAAAATCACACCACAGATTTTCAATAATATTCAGGTTTGGGGACTGAGATGGCCATTCCAGAATGTTGTACTTGTTCCTCTACATGAATGCCTTAGTAGATTTTGAGCAGTGTTGAGGTTCGTCTTCCTGAAAGATCCAGCCCCGGCACAGCTTCAGCTTTGTCACTGATTCATGAACATTGTTCTCAAGAATCTGCTGATATTGACTGGAATCCATGTGACCCTCAACTTTAACAAGATTCCCAGTAACTGCACTGGCCACACAACCGCACAGCATGACGGAACCACCTCCTAATTTTATTGTAGGTAGCAAGCGTTTTTCTTGAAATGCTGTTCTTATTCAGCCATGCATACCGCCCCTTGTTAAATAACTCAATTTTAGTTTCATCAGTCCACAGCACCGTATTTCAAAATGAAGCTGACTTGTCCAAATGTGCTTTAGCATACCTTAAGTGGCTCTGTTTGTGGCCTGTACGCAGAAAAGCCTTCGTCTGCATTACAGCATCATACAGCATTTCTTTGTGCAAAGTGCGCTGTATAGTTGAACCATGCACAGAGACACTATCTGCATCAAGATCATGTTGCAGGTCTTTGGAGCAGGTCTGTGGGTTGACTATGACTGTTCTCACCATCCTTCACTTCTGCTTATCTGAGGTTTTTCTTGGCCTGCCACTTCGGGCCTTAACTAGTATTGTGCCTGTGGTCTTCCATTTCCTCACTATGTTCCTATGTACACTATGTACAATGAAAACTGACAGTTGAAATATCTGAGATAGCTTTTTGTATCCATGATGTTGAACAATCTTTGTTTTCAGGTCATTTGAGAGTTGTTTAGAGGCTCCCATTTTGCCACTCATTAGAAGAGATGCAAAGAGGGGAAACATTTGCAAATGGCCGCCTTAAATGCCCCTTTATTATGATTGCATTCACCTGTGTAAGGAAGTCAAGGGTCAGTGAGCTTACCAAACCAATTTTGTGTTCCAATAATTAGTGCTAAATGTATTCAAATCAATAAAATGACAAGGGTGCCCAAATTTATGCACCTGCCTAATTTTGTTTAAATAATTATTGCACATTTTCTGTAAATACTAGAAACTTCATTTCACTTCTCAAATATCAGTGTGTTCATCTGCTATATGATATATTTAACTGAAATTTCTGATCCAAAGGAAAATCATGAAAATTATCAGGGGTGCCCAAACCTTTACATACAACTGTATAATAAATGAGGTGCAGGGATACTGATTCATTCATGTAAAAACAACCACAAAAACAAAAATGAAAATGAGGGGAAATAACAAGATTTGTATTGCATATTAGAATAACCTGCTGCATGCACTATTTCATTTTTTCCTTTCAGCTGGTTACATTGCTCAGGGGTACCACAGCAGATCCAGTACAAACCCTTGTAAGTCTTCGTGTCCTCAATGATGTGCAGAGGATTGGTGAATGCATGAGCTGATTTATAAGTTGCCAATATCTGGTCATTTTCCTGCATTTAAGTTTGTTTCTGCTTTGGCTATCAAATAAGGATGAATTTATCACTTTACATTGCATACAATTTTACAGTTTTGTCCTCAGCAATCAATAACTCAAAACAATTTTCACTTTGTGCCATGTTTGCCTCTGCTCTTCTTTGAAGATGATGAAAAGGAAGTTGCATGCAAGGGGACGGTGACATAATCAGGGCTACCATATTGTGTAATTGTTCAAGTAGCCCCCCGAGACGACAGAACCTGAGTGGTGGGGCTTGAGTAAATTGAGTTTAAGTCCATGGGTCTCAAATAACAGCTCTGGACGAGGTGTATTAGAAAACAGTGGTTTTATAAAAAAAAAAAATAAAAAAAAAACTATATGGATTTGAATCACGTGCAATTACACCAGACATGCTTGAACCCTCGTGCGCATGCGTGAGTTTTTTCACGCGTCGGTGACGTCATCCGCCTGTGGGCAGGCTTTGAGTGAGCACTGGTCCAGCCCTCTCAGCTGAAATCCTTTGTCTGAGACGCTGCTGGAGACAGCGCGCGTTGCTTTATCAAAATTTTTTCAGGACCTGTGAGGGATATCTGAGTGGACACTATTCGAGAAATTCTGCTGGTTTTCGGTGAAAAGTTTAACAGCTGATGAGAGGTTGTGGAGTTTCTTTTGCTTTAAGGACAGCTCACAAAGCGGATCGGCGCGGCGCGGTCGGAGGTGGCGTCCCTCTGGCTGTTTCGAGCTGAAAACTTCCTAATTTAAGGCTCTGTTCACCCAGGACGTCATCAGAGAACAGAGAAGTTTCAGAAGAAGTCGGCATGAGGAGTTTATGCGGACATTCCACAGTTAAAGGAGATTTTGTAATGAAAGAATGTGCGGGCAAATTCGTCGAGTCGGTTCCGTGACGACGAAGCAAATCCGTCTGCGCCGCGACAGGAAAAACACCTCCGAGTTGAAAACCATTTGTCAAATTCAGGCGGCTTTTGATGGCTTTCAACAAGTGTGTATCTGAGAAATTGTTTAACAGCTGGGCATGTTCCAACTTGTCCGTTAAGGTTTCCAATGGAGGTGTTTTTCCTGTCGCGACCCCCCGCGGTTGGGTCCGGCCCAACATGCGAATCTGCCCGCATGTTCTTTCATTACAAAATCTCCTTTAACAGTGGAATGTCCGCATAAACTCCTCATGCCGACCTCTTCTGAAACTTCTCTGTTCTCTGACGACTTACTGGGTCAACAGAGCCTGAAATGTGGAAGTTTTCAACTTGAAACGGCGAGACGCTGCCGCCTCGAAGCGCAGATCGCCGTCAGGCACCGTGGGCGGTCCTTAAAGCGACACTTACACACCAAAATCTCTCATCAGCCGTTAAAATTTTCACCGAAAACCAGCTGAATTTATCGAATGGTGTCCACTCAGTTGTGCCTTACAGTTTTAGAAAAAATTTTTATCAAACAAAGCAGCAGTCTCTGAGCCATTCCTAAACAATGAAAAAAATCGACGAGAGGGTGGGCCACTCCTCACTCAAAGACTGCCCACAGGCGAATGACGTAACCGACAGGCGTGAAAAAACTCTCGCATGCCCACGGGAGTTCAAGCATGTCTGATGTAGTCACACGTGATTCAAATCCATATGGTTTTTGAAAAAAATAATAAGGTCAGATACTTTTCTAACAGACCTCGTAAATGGAGTATTTTCTCCTATCAAGTGTTTAACTTTGGGGAACAGCTCTTCAGGCTTAAGCACATAGAGATATAATTTAATTGCCACGGGTATTAGAAAATTATATACACCTTCAAATGTGTTTACTACACTTCATTGGTCTCAACTGTAACATTTCATAGGAATAAATTTTCCTCTTGTTAACAGATGCGTTCCGGACTAACTGGGTTTCCATTTAATGAAGGATCCTGAAATATAGTGCATCAAGAATCAAATAATTTAACCACAAGTGCTGTGTAGAGATTTATTATTCAAGTTGACAGAAGTGCACTTTTTTTAGTTCTACAAAACAGGATTTCAAAATATAGACTTATATTTGATAGCAAGTAATGGTCGTATCCATAATATTTCTTCAAAAAGCATAATGTTTTGGAAAAGTGGGAGCATATGACATCATTCCAAGATATCATTACCAAAAACAAACAAAAAACAATGTTTTCAGGGAATTACCAGATTTCAGGATGTAAACTGTACCACAGATTATATCAGACATTGTTACACTGAAGCTGTATTGAAGAAAATGCTGACGGTAGTCAGTGTTAGGATATGTGGTGATGGTAATATTAACAAGCAGTCAGTGTCAATCCCTAACCTTGCGTGTTGACCACAATGAACACCAAACGCTAACCATGAGTATTAGCTGTGGTCACTATGACCAGATATGCTTTTTTGAGCAAGCACACAGACGACAGCGGTAAGGAAAAAATCCTTCTGATGATTTGACGAAGAAACCTCAAGCAGACCAGACTCAAAAGAGAGACCCTCTGCTTGGGCCATACTGCCGACACAATTTACAAAACAATTCACAAAACGAATATACAGTGGTCCCTTGCTATAACACGGTTCACCTTTCGCGGCCTCGCAGTTTCGCAGATTTTTTTTAGTGCAATTTGCATGCTTTTTTTTTTTAAACAGCACATTGTGTTCTGCGTCCTCATCAGGCGGGCTGGTTGCGGCACCGGTCGGCATCACCGCGATTGCTCTCACTGCCTCCGATGCGCTTACTGAGTCTGCGGGCTCGGTAAACGCCACAGCGGGCCACTCACACCACCCCCGTCTGCTGTGTGGAGCTGCGGACAATTCTGGCAACAGGTCCAGAGACTACGCTCGCTGTTTTGATGCGGAGCGCTCCGACAGCCCGCAAGGATAGACTTCTGACGGGAAAATCTGCAGAGCCCGCTGCATGGTCTTGGTAACCGCAGCCGCAGAGCTCCGTGGCCATGACTTGGATTATTTGCAGGTCCCGCATCCTTACCCCTGGAGGCAGTGAGCGAAGGGAGAGCACGTGCATTGTGTTCTGTGTGTGTCTGTTTATAATCTTCTCGCCCAGAAGAAAAAAGAGAGTGTTTACACAGGAGAGAAACATGAGAAAATGTTAATGCATGTTTGAGAAAGTGTATAAAGTGTGTAGTGAGGGGTTTTACAGCCTTAAAACATCTATAATAATTGTAAAAAAATAACACTGACTACTTTGTGGATTTCGCCTATTGCGGGTTATTTTTAGAACGTAACTCCCGCAATAAACGAGGAACCACTGTACAGGAAATGTCAATCAATCAAATCACTTTATTTATCCCTGAGAGGCAATTTTAATGTTGTTGCTTTGCACAGGATAGGAGGGTTACAGAAACAGACCCATCTCTTGATGGAGCCACACCTCAAACAGAGAGAAAAAAACAGAATAAGGCATCAGAAAGACAACAAATGAAGTATCATTTGTCAGCATTAAGCAACAAGAAAAACAGAAGAAATACTAAGGTGATCGCCGGCCACTATAGCCCTAAGCTTCACTGAAAGACCCAGAATTTAGATAAAGTTGAGGCCACGGCACGCTCTATTTCCTAATAAAATGAATTTAAAAGAGCAAAAAGCATAGTAACATAATTAAGTGAGGCGAGACCTGTTCCATTGCTAACAAGATGAGTTAAAGCGATAAGAAGCATAGTACCGTACTATACCAGTATGCCAGCCATACAAAAGGGAAAATAAGTACATCTTAAATCTGGACTTAAGATACACTCATATCATATCTAAGTGATGATCCATAAGTAGATGATTAATCAACAATGATTTTGAGGACAGTGATCTTATGCCAATGAGACCCAGACTAAGGACCTCAGTGGGGTTGACAGTTGGACTGTTTGGATTTTGGGATGGTTCCAGAGTAGCATATACAAGATGCCTGGAAGTAGGTTTAGGTTTGAGACAGTCCACGCAGGCTGTTGGTAGCAGACACAAAATATTCGATATTGCTGGAACAGCCAACGGGCCATCCTCAATTTCAACCTCATCCAATGTAGTAATGGGTATTAAGTTTGCAAAGCATATCCCTCTCTGATTTTTATAGACACGTCTACGGAAACAGCCCAGAGTCTCAACTTGTTGAATTTCCCTCCCTGGCACATAAACTGCACTATCACCATAGTGGATTTTCTGCACTAATTTCCCCGCTAAAGTAATGGATTCCACACGCACATTTGTCATAAGCCTTGCAGGGTCTCTAATGACCTGCTCCGTGGCATGCTGTAAAGTCCTAATGTTACCCTCCCTGTAGAGTTCTATCTGTGTTGGCGGCGCCTTCCCCAGTAGGGTGAAGGCCATCTGGCATCAGCAAGCCACGGCAGCCCCAAAACAAAGGCCAGTATCAGTAAAACTAAAGTCTTGTTGTCTACAAAACTGCACCAGCCACCTATTTAACTATGTCAGCCTGCTAAACGCCTGATCATTACCCCAGGAGGGGAGGGGACCAGAGACTATTAATCGATGCTGACACATCTTTTTGGCAAGGTCACAAGTCCTCTCTATGTCCATTTTTGTGACCTCTGATATACTAACACTCATTGCTAAAGCATAACTGCATGTGTTAATGCACAGCACAATGTGTATGTTCTTTAATAAGGCCTGTTAACAGACAAGTGCATCAACCAATTTAACATTGTAATGTATAAGTATTGGTACAGTTCAATTAGGGAATCCAATAATTCCCAGAAATCATTTATCTTTTCAATAGTGGAAAAATATTACTGTATCGGTAAATGCACCTGTTAATACAAACCATTTGAAGGGCATTTAAGACTATACAAGCCAACATTTAAAAATTTTATTATACATAAATTCACATCAGGGCATCAAAATAACAAGTTTTAAAATCATTCTCTTTTTTCCCATTAGCTGCCAACAACTGGAAGGTAAGAGAAGACCACAGCAATAAACGCACCAACAACCAGGATGTTTAGTAGCAATCGGCTGAAGAACCGGTGAGGTTTTTTACCGTGGCCTCTACTTCTGAACCACTGTACAACCTCATCCAGGCTGTACTTCTGGGGCTCATAGCCAAGTTCAGTCTTAGCTCTTTCTATGCTGATGTAATGAGTCACACCTGTTTTGTACACCTCTGTACACGTCAGTAGTGGCTGAAAGTTATAGAAGGGGCCGATGAGGTGATAAATCACTTCTGTGAGGTACGCAAAACAGTAAATGAGGGAGATAGGCAGGCGTAACTTGGGGAAAGGATAACCCAAGCCTTCTACCAGAGGTCTGAAGAATTCAAAATTATTGACAGGCCTTCCATCTGAGATGAAGTATGTCTGGCCAGCAGAGCGGTGCTGCTTCTCGAGTGTCAGAGCCTTAGCAGCTAGTTCATGTGCAAACACAAGGTTTTCCACATGGACAAACTCCACCAGGCTTCCAGGAGTTCCATAAACAAACCTGAATATTCCCTTCTCAATGTAGCTAACTATCCTGGGCAGGTGCCTCTGCTCTCCGGGACCGTAGATACCTGCTGGACGCAATGCACAAGTTCTCAGCACCCCTGAATCATCCTTCAATGCAGTGCCATTGGCTTTCATCACTGCCATTTCAGCCATGGACTTGGTTCTGGAGTAGTGGTCAGGGTGAAGATGGAGAGGGAGATAGGGAAGGCTTTCATCACCATTCTCTATCACTTGGCCTCCAAAAAGAACATTGAAGGTGCTGGTGTACACCATTCTGGAGACTCCTTGCTCCACACAGGCCTTGAGGACATTCTGTGTGCCCTGAACATTCACTGCCTCAATTAGATGCTGGTTCAGCTGTTCCTGGCCTGACATGCCATAGGAGGCGATGTGAAACACACAATCCGCACCAGTAATGGCCTTTGCAACCTGTGCATATTCACATATATCTCCCTGGATAAATGTGATGTCCTCTGGCAGCTCTTCTCTTGGAGGGATGATGTCAAACAGCACGACTTTGGATCCTTTTTTATGCAGCGAGCATGCTAGGCTATAGGGGCAAACATTAAGCAGTGGTTATTTACAGTGCCCTCCAAAAGTATTGAGCTCCTTGTTATTTCACACATTTGAATTTGTTTATGCCATTTCAAATACAAAAAGTAAATCAGGCTTCTCTGTATAAAAATTTCTAAAACTATCTTCCTTAAACTCAAACTCAAAGCAAATCTCTACAGCTTGATAAAAGGGTGTCTCCCCACCCCCACCTCACCCACACCCACACCCACACACACACACACACACACAAAGTGCCACAAAATAAAGCCATGGCAAATCTATACACCTTTGGATACTGATATCTGTGATATGTCATCCTGAAGCATATCTCAGAGAATTTTATCTCTGAGATATGTTGATATGCGTTTGTAAGAATTTTGGCATTCACAAGATGTGCTCAATACGTGGTGTGTCCATAAAGTAACGGTCCTTTTTATTTTTTTTTAAACTATATGGATTTCATTCATATGTTTTTACGTCAGACATGCTTGAACCCTCGTGCGCATGCGTGAGTTTTTCCAGGCCTGTCGGTGACGTCGTTCGCCTGTGAGCACGCCTTGTGGAAGGAGTGGTCCCGCCCCCTCGTCGGATTTTCATTGTCTGGAAATGGCGGAATGAAAAGGACTTTTTTTCCATCTGAATTTTTTCAGAAGCTGTTAGAGACTGGCACCTGGAATCCATTCGAAAAAGTTATCTGGCTTTTGGTGAAAATTTTACGGGCTTCACAGAGAATAAGGACTTTAACTACAGCTTTAAGGACCCCTTTAAGGACGGTCAGTGCGCCGCGCTCCGAGCTGCGACGTCGCGGCACAAACCACTGGATCATTTCTAAGCTGATGGCTCTGTGGATACGAGACCGTCGTGTGTTCTTTCTCTGGTTATCACAAGAGCTGGACATCAGCCATTTTCCGGCAGATTTCACTTTTAACAAGAGATTTTGTCATGGAAAGCCGTGCAGAGGCTTCGCGCATCACGACCGATTCGCTGATGAAGCGACACAAAGGAACACCTCCGTTTGGGAGCGTTAGAGGACAAGTTTGGACATGTCTATCTCTCCACAAAATCTCTTGTTAAAAGTGAAATCTGCCGGAAAATGGCTGATGTCCAGCTCTTGTGATAACCAGAGAAAGAGCACACGAAGGTCTCGTATCCACAGAGCCATCCGTTTAGAAATGATCCAGTGGTTTGTGCCGCGATGTCGCAGCTCGGAGCGCGGCACACCTACCGTCCTTAAAGGGGTCCTTAAAGCTGTAGTTAAAGTCCTTATTCTCTGTGAAGCCTGTAAAATTTTCACCAAAAGCCAGATAACTTTTTCGAATGGTTTCCAGGTGCCAGTCTCTAACAGCTTCTGAAAAAATTCAGATGGAAAAAAAGTCCTTTTCATTCCGCCATTTCCAGACAATGAAAATCCGATGAGGGGGCAGGACCACTCCTTCCACAAGGCGTGCTCACAGGCGAATGACGTCACTGACAGGCCTGGAAAAACTCACGCATGCGCACGAGGGTTCAAGCATGTCTGACTCAAAAACATATGAATGAAATCCATATAGTTTTAAAAAAAAAATAAAAAGGGCCGTTACTTTATGGACACACTGTTGTATGGCTGGGGGGGCCTGGCTGCTGGTTTGTTTGCCTTTTGTGTTTCCTCCCAGGTGGCATGCATTTGGGACTGAGTGGCTGTGTTGCTGAGGCTGTTAGGACTTCACCCTGATCACCTGCGACTCGTCAGGACTCACAGCTGAGGTGCATCTGGAGGGATTGGAGTATGTTGGCATTTAAGACTGAAGTGCACAGTGTGCATTTGCCAGAGACTCGACCTTGTGACCAGACGGGTGAGATCGTCGTCTTGGGAGCCATCTCATCAGCAGCGGACGCTGAGAATGTCCAGGTTTGATGCACGGTCTGTGAAAGAGGAGAGGGTGAGGTCTCACGCTCGTCAGCACACTTCCTGAGGTACGTTGGATTTTGTGACTAACAGTTATACAGTCAGTAAATGTGGTGTCCCTCACACCTTATTGTATTGAGCTGTATGTTAGTCATGTATCAGCTTCCACTGCGGTGGTGATTTGTGAACGGGATGTTCCATGCCTGCAGGTTGGAAGCTGATCAGTAATCAAGCCAGGAAGTGTTTGCTGTTTGTACACCTTTAAGTGTTCTGTGTGTAGAGTGTGGACTCACATAATGGTTCCTTCTTTCACAGACTCGGTTGTTGCGGCCACCTGGGGGGTGTCGGCGGGGTCCTTGGGTCCGAAACAGCTTCTGGCTCCGGACCATTAGCGCTGCTGGGAGCGCACCACGCCAGACCGCACCTGTTGTTGTTATTATTATGATCACTGTTATGTATTAAATTCAGTTAGCCTTTGTACCGTGCTCTGCTTATTTCATACTGGGTCCTTCAAACGCTGGTCGGTTCTCCGAGCTGCGTCCGACACATAACAGTAGTCTCTGGCCAAACATCACGGACCCAGCGGTAGCAGAGACGGTAACGCGCCGGGAAGGCGGCAGCAGACGTTCAGTAGTTATCCGGATCAGTTGCGGGGCTCTCTGCCCGGAAGGTGCGTGTTTGAGAACCCATTACTGGATACTAATTTGTGCTCTCTTGCAGCCGTGTCCTGTGTTTGTGCCTTATCCGTGGGTCGTGGTGGAGTGTGACTGGCGACAGCTTCGCGTCACACTCCGACCGGATAAGAGGCTTAAACGGGAGCTGCAAGAGTGCGTTTGTAATGGGTTCACGCGCACGGCGGAGCTCTGTTAGCACGGGTCGCTGGGCTTCCTGTGCTACAGTCGTAGCCCCGTTTCCCCGGATAAAAGGTAACTACTGCGTCTGTTGTTTCAGCTCCGGCGTTATTTAGTTGAGCACATTTTGGTTGTGTTGCACACAGCTGCGCACGAAGGTGCAGCTCGTTTGTTTTTTGTCACCAAAGGGGGTTTTTCATTTTTTAGCACTCTGGTTCCCCCTTGTGGTGACTGAATCACGGTACCGTCAAGCTCTTGAGTAGGAACAGGTGTGTTCCATGTGGTTGAGCTTGACGGTATAACTCACTGATTTGTTTTGTGTTGGTTCATTTTGTGTGGGTGTTTTTTGAGTGGGTTTTTGTTTTTTGTTGTCCACTGTTTGTCTGGGGGTGTGATCCTGCGGCCTTTGTTACACAAAAAAAAAAAAAAAAAAAAAGAAAGAAAGACGGGGACCCAAACAACTGTGTGTTGGTCTGTTTTTTTTTCTTTTGTTTCTTTTTGTTTCCCCCCTCCCCGGGGTTAGATGGAACGGTCCCCTGGGGGGTGATGGGGTGGTATTTGGGTTGTTTTTTTTTCTTTTTGTTTTTTATGCCCTCTCTTCTCCTCTGACTCCAGCCGGGGGTGCCGTAGTGTCGGCATTGCTGGAGGGGTGCAGTTAGGTTGTACTGGGCGTTTCCCAGGTGGCCCCTGCACCCGGGAGGGGGGGGGGGGGGGGTTGGGGTTTTTGTTTTGTTTTTTCCTCCCCCAGTTTCCGCCCTCAGGGTTTGACTGTGGTGTCCTCTGGGGGGGAAAGGGCGTTGGGTCCATCTAGCCGTGGGCGGCCGGGGCTGGGTCCATTGGTCGTGTGGGGAGGCGTCTCCTGGGGTTGACGAGTGGTCCTCTGGGGGGCGCTGGTAGTCCCCGTGGGTGACGGTGGATCCCAGAGGGACCTCGGCCGTGGTTATTACTCCTGGAGCTGGCGGGTGGCCCTCTGGGGGGTGTTGGTCCCTGCGTGTCGTTTGGGGGAGGAGGAGGGGGGTCTTTTGGCATTTTTGTTTGTGTGTTTACATGTGGGTTGTTTTTCTTTTCTCCCCTTCCCTGGGGTTTGATGGAACGGTCCTCTGGGGGGGGGGGGGGGGGGGGGTGTTTTAGTATTTTTGTTTGTAGGTTTGGGTTGTTTTTCCTTTCTCCCCTTCCCTGGGGTTTGATGGGACGGTCCCCTGGGGAGGGGGGGGGGGGATGTTTTGGTTGTTTTGTTTTTGACTAATCACACGTTTGGTTAAAGGCTGACCGCACAGGTGTAGGAACTCCTGGCCACACCTGTGCTAAGACTGTCAGAAACAAAGGCAAAGATGCAGCCAGTTCAACCAGTCTGTTGGAGGACTAACGCGGACGTGGTTTCCAGCCATGGTCCCTGGAGGGGGGTGTTTCTCCTGGGCCAGGTGTGTGTGGTCGCCGGGAGGCTTCCCGTGAGGGTGGGGTACTGTTGTATGGCTGGGGGGGCCTGGCTGCTGGTTTGTTTGCCTTTTGTGTTTCCTCCCAGGTGGCATGCATTTGGGACTGAGTGGCTGTGTTGCTGAGGCTGTTAGGACTTCACCCTGATCACCTGCGACTCGTCAGGACTCACAGCTGAGGTGCATCTGGAGGGATTGGAGTATGTTGGCATTTAAGACTGAAGTGCACAGTGTGCATTTGCCAGAGACTCGACCTTGTGACCAGACGGGTGAGATCGTCGTCTTGGGAGCCATCTCATCAGCAGCGGACGCTGAGAATGTCCAGGTTTGATGCACGGTCTGTGAAAGAGGAGAGGGTGAGGTCTCACGCTCGTCAGCACACTTCCTGAGGTACGTTGGATTTTGTGACTAACAGTTATACAGTCAGTAAATGTGGTGTCCCTCACACCTTATTGTATTGAGCTGTATGTTAGTCATGTATCAGCTTCCACTGCGGTGGTGATTTGTGAACGGGATGTTCCATGCCTGCAGGTTGGAAGCTGATCAGTAATCAAGCCAGGAAGTGTTTGCTGTTTGTACACCTTTAAGTGTTCTGTGTGTAGAGTGTGGACTCACATAATGGTTCCTTCTTTCACAGACTCGGTTGTTGCGGCCACCTGGGGGGTGTCGGCGGGGTCCTTGGGTCCGAAACAGCTTCTGGCTCCGGACCATTAGCGCTGCTGGGAGCGCACCACGCCAGACCGCACCTGTTGTTGTTATTATTATGATCACTGTTATGTATTAAATTCAGTTAGCCTTTGTACCGTGCTCTGCTTATTTCATACTGGGTCCTTCAAACGCTGGTCGGTTCTCCGAGCTGCGTCCGACACATAACACACACCACATATGTGCACCGTTCCTTTGATTTGGCCTTATCTCTCTTTGTTAACATTGTGAACTGTTCTATCAGTTTGAAACTTCTTTACAATCCTCCATATTGTCTTTCTGTCTGGAGTTTTTATAACTGCAAAATTACACTGATATTGTCTTTGGGTTTGCACTATGGATTCGTCTCAAAGTAGAATTCCATCAGTTTCCCTGTTTGCTCAATTGCAAGCGGCATCCTCATCTGATCAGTCTTAATCTACGTCAGAAGAAATTCCTCACATATATCTTGATGTCTGGGGGGAGCAAAATTTAGATTAGCCTTTGGAGAATTGGAGTAAAGTGATTTTGTGGGACTTTTTTGGGATACCCTGTAAACTTTTTTTTAAAAGAGGTAATCAATAATATTAACTTTTGAGCTCCGCTGACTTATTCGAGTTTATGAGTGGTTTCTGCATAACATCTTCCCTCCTGCACGTTCTACCCAGATTCCACCCCTCACCAAATCCAGAGTATTTCCAAATGTGTCTGACAAGACCTACAGTGAGGAAAATAAGTATTTGAACACCCTGCGATTTTGCAATTTCTCCCACTTAGAAATCATGGAGGGGTCTGAAATTTTCATCTTAGGTGCATGGCCACTGTGAGAGACATAATCTAAAAAAAAAAAAAAAAAATCCGGAAATCACAATGTATGATTTTTTAAAATAATTTATTTGCATGTTACTGCTGCAAATAAGTGTTTGAATACCTGCCAATCAGCAAAAATTCTGGCCCTCAAAGACCTGTTCGCCCGCCTCTAAAAATTTCACCTCCACTCCACTTATTCCAAATTAGAAGCACCTATTTGAGGTCGTTAGCTGCATAAAGACACCTGTCCACCCCACACAATCAGTAAGACTCCATCTACTAACATGGCTAAGACCAAAGAGCTGTCCAAAGACACCAGAGACAAAATTGTAGACCTCCACATGGATGGAAAGGGCTACGGGGCAATTGCCAAGCAGCTTGGTGAAAAAAGATCAACTGTTGGAGCAATTATTAGAAAATGAAAGAAGCTAAACATGACTGTCAATCTCCCTCGGACTGGGGCTCCATGAAAGATCCCACCTCGTGGTGTATCGATGATCCTAAGAAAGGGGAGGAATCAGCCCAGAACTGCATGAGAGAAGCTGGTCAATGACCTGAAGAGAGCTGGCACCACTGTTTCCAAGGTTACTGTGGGTAATACACTAAGACGTCATGGGTTAAAATCATGCATGGCACGGAAGGTTCCCCTGCTTAAATCAGCACACATCCGAGCCCGTCTTAAGTTTGCCCATGACCATTTGGATGATCCAGAGGAGTCATGGGAGAAAGTTATGTGGTCAGATGAGACCAAAATAGAACTTTCTGGTCTTAATTCCACTCGCCGTGTTTGGAGGAAGAAAAATGCTGAGTACTATCACAAAAACACCATCCCTACTGTGAAGCATGGGGGTGGAAGCATCATGCTTTGGGGGTGTTTTTCTGCACATGGGACAGGACGACTGCACTGTATTAAGGAGAGGATGACCGGGACCATGTATTGCGAGATTCTGGGGAACAACCTCCTTCCCTCAGTTAGAGCATTGAAGATGGGTCGTGGATGGGTCTTCCAACATGACAATGACTCTAAGCACACAGCGAGGATAACCAAGGAGTGGCTCTGTAAGAAGCATATCAAGGTTCTGGAGTGGCCTAGCCAGTCTCCAGACCTAAATCCAATAGAAAATCTTTGGAGGGAGCTCAAACTCTGTGTTTCTCAGTGACAGCCCAGTAACCTGGCTGATCTAGAGAAGATCTGTGTGGAGGAATGGACCAAAATCCCTGCTGCAGTGTGTGCAAACCTGGTGAGAAACTACAGGAAACGTTTGACCTCTTTAATTGCAAACAAAGGCTACTGTACCAAATATTAACACTGATTTTCACAGGTGTTGAAATACTTATTTGCAGCAGTAACATGCAAATAAATAATTTAAAAAAATAATACATTGTGATTTCCGGATTTTTTTTTTTTTTTTTAGATTATGTCTCTCACAGTGGACATGCACCTAAGATGAAAATTTCACACCCCTCCATGATTTCTAAGTGGGAGAACTTGCAAAATCGCAGGGTGTTCAAATAATTATTTTCCTCACTGTATCTCCTGTTGTGTGCTACATGTATGAAAGGGCAATTCCATTTTGTTCAGACCTGATACACTGTCCAGAGTTCATACAAGAAAGTGGCTTAAGGTTTCAATGTACATATCTAGGAGCAGACTTGTGCTTGTGATTTACATTCTTATAGCGATAGGCCAACTTCTGCACTGAACGAGTGGATTGAGATTCTCTTTTGCCAACCAATATGGCAGTATTAGCACAGATGACTGCACAGGATATATAGGTTACCCCCAAATGGTGCCAATTTCCAAACACACACAACACAGTTTAAGCTACGGTCACATTAGCAACAGAGGCAAAGCGACGACCCATTAAAAACGTGAGACTAATACTTACCGAAAACCAAAATACCCACTTCCCCCAGTTATCAAAAAAGTTTCTGAAGACACATTTTCCATTGCTAGAGAGTGAATCTGTGAAATTGATAAAAGCAAGATGTCAGAGCATTATTATTATTATTATTATTATTATTAAAATGTTGGCAATAACAGAAATGGCAATAACGTAAATGTTGGCATTAATTAGCAGTTTATTCCTATCCTAGTAGAACTGACTCAATACGTCTTACGTATTTTAACCTTTAAAAATCCTTTCCAGTCTCAAGTATGTACATTACATAGACTACAACTTCTTGAAAAAGACAGACTAAAACAATACGCAGCCCAGTCTCACGTTTTTTTCGTGCTGCCGTGACGAAAATGAGGCACTTTTCTTCACAATATCACGAATCAATAGATTAATGTATATTTCGTGCTGCTAAATAATGACTTGCCGTGAGACCAGGTTGCAATACGATGAGCTGTGGACACGCGTTAACGTAAAGCATTCATTCTGCAACATTAGAAAGCCCGAGACTAGCAGGAAAAACCTCTTGAAAACATCGTAAAATAATAGAACGTTCACCGACCTGAAGCACTTTAGCACTACCTGCAGGTGTTGCTATGGCGCTGCGCACTTCCGTAAGCGGAGGGATACGTTGTTTTATGACGTCACTTACGCAAAAAAAAAGTTTTAAACTCGCTCTGTGATTGGATGACTCAGACCCAAACAGGAGCAGTAACTGAATTATTTTAAATTATGTTGTATATCCAAGAGTGATTTGAGATCCTTCCAAAGATGTAAAAATAAAATATAAAAAAATACACTATGTGAATACGTCTGTCGTTTTTCAATATGGCATTTTATTTTGAATGTTTCCATCGGATTTTTTCTTCTATATATCGGCAACTTTAAGTAAAACTTTATTTGCAGTTTTACTTAATAGTTTCTCATTATAATTTGAAACGTCCAAACATTCTTAGAAATTCTCTTGGTTTGTATATTCAATGTTTTAAATAGAGCTTTTTTTCCAGTGTTACACGTTAAACTAAAAAGTCTCAAAAGTAAGAAGTTAAATACAAAGAAAAGTTACAGTAAAATAAAATAAAATTATATTATTATTATTGTTGTTGTTGTTGTTATTACTAGCCTACTACTACACACGGAATGTGTTCTGGTTCTGGAGCCAGCCTCAAGCGGCCAGTCAAGGAACAGCACTACCAGGTTAACTTTATCTGATGCGATCAAAGTTTGCCTGCAGGGGGGGATAAAGTTATAAGGTTTAGCCGCGCTAACTCTAGTGATCATACTTAATCGTTAACAAACAGTCGATCGGCTTGGTTCAAAGCTGACACGTCATTATAGAGGAAGTATAACCAAGTAACGGTAAGAGAACGTTCATCTAATCCACATTTTCCAACTTTTGTGTGGATTAATTAATGTCTGGATCTGCTGGCGGTTGACGTCTTAATTTCACTTTCTGTTTTCCAAAACCTAAACCTTTTCTCCACAACCCCTCCTTTGCTGGGACAAACGTTGCTTATGGTTTAAGACAACAAAGTACACAAAGGATTTCCTGATAGAATTTGCATATCCAATATGGATACAGTTAAAAGTGTTCTTTATCAGTGAATTAAGTTGTGACTAAAGGCTTTAATGGGTTTAATTTGTTTTATTTTCATTTGCAGCTGAGATGAATTTGGAGGAGTACTTGGAACGAGTTGGGTTCTGTGATCCACACGATAAACTGGATCTTCCAACACTGTCTTCGATCCACAGACATCACGTCTTGGCGATTCCTTTTGAAAACCTCAGCATTCACTGCGGTGAGAAGCTCATCATCGACCTTGAGGTGATTTTTGACAAGCTGGTGAGGAGCCGGCGTGGAGGCTGGTGCTTCGAGAATAACTTCCTGTTTGCCTGGGTGCTGAAAGAACTCGGGTACAACATGACTACTTTGGGATCCCGAATTTTCAGCAGTTCCCTCAATGACTTTGATACCGCAGAATCTCACCTCATCAACATGGTCGTTATTGAAGGGAAGAAATACTTAGCAGATGTCGGCTTCGGGGTGTCTTATCAACTACGGGAGCCCTTAGAGTTAGTCTCTGGAAAGGATCAACCTCAGGCAGGGGGTGTCTTCCGTCTAATAGACACCGGGGACGTGTGGGTGCTGGAGAAGACGGGGAGAAAACCCAAGATTCTCAATCCAGAGTTTGCCTCATCAAGTCTGCTGGAAAAGAAGCTGACAAAGCAAATTTACTGCTTCTCTTTGCTGCCCCGTAAGGTGGATCACTTCTTTGAAATAAATGAAGAACTTCAGACGGGATCTGATTCACTTTTCACAAATAAGTCTATCTGCTCCTTACAAATGCCCAAAGGATTCCACGCCCTCGTAGGCTGGATTTACAGTGAGGTCACCTACAACCCTGAGGAAGGTGTTGATACGTACGACATGAAGGAAATACCAGATGAAGAAATAGAGCAAATTTTGAGTGAGAAATTCAATGTAAAGTTGCCAAACAAGTTCCAGCCTATGAACAACAGAGTAATTTACACTCTGTGAAAATCTCAAATGATCAGTGCTCATTTATGAATAGGGATGGGGATTGAGAAGTGGGATTAAACTGGAATTAGTTCCTGATTGCTCAGAATCAAAGTATCATTAAGTGTCCTACTAATTAAGCTTCTATTAATGTGTTGCCTAAAAATATAAGATTTTCCTGACGCAATGTCATTTGCTTCTCATGCATTTTGACATGACCATTATTAGCAATCTAATCTGCATTTCTAGACTCCCAGAAATGATTGATGGATTTGCCCTGTCCTCATCAATGCATTTTACATTATGGCTGTTATGCGTAACCAAAAGATTAATTCAGTCATGTCTGATCTTAAAAAAAGAGTAAAAAAAATGCAAATTTGGCAGCAGCTGCACCATGCAATGAATCACTGACTTTCTGGACTCAGCCATGAGAAGTGTATCTGTGTGTGGTGGGTCCTACTGGAATGGCTTTCTTTCTGCCAGATCAAACAACCCGGCAGCTGGAAAAGACCAAGGGGATGCCCATGTTTCATCTGGCTGCAGTAGATAAGTAGTTACTTTCAAGTGGTGGTGATAGGCCACTTGTCTGCCCGGATGGTCACCATACACAACCCAAATGGCTTCGTACTGTGGTGGATGAAGCAACGCATGGCACCAACGCATGTTCCCAAATCTGACCTGAGGACATATTCATGTTTGAAGAAATTCTTTCATTCCTTTGTCTGCATCCTGATAGTACAACATGATATTTTAATCACTCATTTGTATTTGTCTTTGTACAAAATAACAGAAACTGGTGCTGTTTTTTTCCAAACCTGGTTGGAACATTCCTTGAGTAAATGTCTCGAGATGATTGAGTTTTGGTGCAGATCTGGCAAATCACATTTTCCAAGAAATCATGAACAGCAATAAAGCTTGAGAGGTAATCAGAAGATCATACTGATCACCTGGTTATTTCCCATTATGTGGTACAAGTCACATCATTATGACAAAAAGAAAACTTTCTGATATGAGATTAGATAGAACTTTGTTAATCCCTTGGGAAGACTCCCTCAGGGAAATTTAGGTTTCAGCACCATTGTACAGTAGCACACAAGGCAAGAAGCACACAGAGTATCAAACATAGAAGTAAGTAATAATTTGCAAAAAATAAATCCTACAAATATAAATACCAGAACTACTGGCTTACTGGCTACAACTGCTCCTCTTTTTCTCAGCCTCTGTTGGTCCTGCACTTTGGAAGGAGCAGTCTGTGGTTGGAGGCTCCTCTGGTTGCTGATGATGGTGTGCAGAGGGTGACTAGCATCATCCATAATGTCCAGCAGTTTGTCCCGTAGTCTCTGCCACCATCACCAGAGAGTCCAGCTTCATGCCAACCACAGAGCCAGCCCACCTGATTGGTTTGTCCAGCCTGAATGTGTCCTTCTTGGATGTGCTGCCCCCTGCCCCAGCACACCATGGTGTAAAAGAGGTTGCTGACTACTGTGGACTACTATGGTACTACTACTTCTACTATGGTAGAACATCCACAGGAGTTTCCTGCAGATGTTATACAACAGCCGCCTCCTCAGAAAGTACAGCCTGCTCTGTCCCTTCCTGTGCAGGTGGTTGGTGTGGGTTGTCCAGTCCAGTTTGCTGTCCAGCCACAGCCCGAGGTACTTGTAGGAATCCACACCTCCACCTCAGCTCCTTCAATCAGAACTGCACGCGGTCTTGGCCTGGACTTCCCAAATTTAATGATCAGCTCCTTTGCCTTCAAGGTAATGTCATTGATGTCTGAAAAAACACATTTTCCATATCTTCACAGGCAGTAAGATTAGATTAATGAAGTATGTTTTAGTGGTCTCGCTAATAGCACACTTACAGTGCAGAATTATGTCTGTGCATAGGATGTGCATCTTCATTGATGTAAGCAGTGTGAGCAGCATGGTGAAGAATATGGTGAGTTAGTGGTTAGCACTGTTGCCTCACAGCAAGAAGGTTATGGATTTGATTCCCACCTGTGGCCTTTCCGGCTTCCTCCCACATTTAAAGACATGCAGTTTAGGTGAATTGGAAGCATTATAATTGTGCAGGTCTCACTTGCAAAAAAGGTCTTGAGCTCAATGGGACTAACCTGGTTAAATAAATACAATAAAACAGTGGTATTGGTTAAAATATAATGTACATTGTGTGACAGAATTTTTGGTTTATGTTTGAGGTATAGTGCCTTGAAAAAGCATTCAGCTCCTTGGGATTTTACTTTTTAATTTGTTTATGCCATTTCAAATACAAAATGTAATGTGGGCTTCTCAATATTAACATGTCTAAAATTATTGTCCTTAACGTTGTTATAAATTAAATAAAAATATCAAAGCCAAGATGATGGGTTGCATATGGTCCCCTTTGGTATAACAGTTTTAAAGGCAGTTTTCTTCAGACAAGTCAGGGGATGGATACATGAACATTCCCAAGTCACTGAATATTGGACTTAATTAGACTTAATCAGCCTTTAAGAAATACATACGGTATTGTACTTTATGGAAAATCTGTCTGGAGGAGGCAATTCTCATACAAAGTGACTGTGGAAGGAGACAAGTGAGGAAAACCCCAAAGAATTTATAGGCTTTTGTGGCTGCAATTGGAGAATTTTGCAAAGTGCAAGTTTTACAATTGAAACCTTGGGGACAGTTTGTAAAACTGATGCAAGAAGCCTGTAGATTTAAAAAAAAACAACATAGGTAGCCAATTGTTTCTTCTGAGAAACTGTTCAGCGGCTAACCAGTATGCTACAAAGACAAAGTAAAATCAGTTCACTTTATGTTTTACAATGTATGATAGATAATGATGTCAATCATGTGATTGCATAAGACAATTGTAAATGAAATGCAAATGTTTGCCGGTTTTACTGAATGACTGTATATTTTTTAAAATGTATAAAAATCAAGCTACATTTCTGATAAATTTATGAAGAAAGTCATTGGTAATTGTAAGTTGTGAGTTGTAATGTAGCATAATCACAATAAAGCTGACTGAATACCAACATATGACAGTTTATTTCCCTTTTGTTGCCACCTATGAATTTCAGCTCACAACAGAAGATAGATTTTGAAACAAGTAGATGTGTGCATATGTGTGTGGAGGAGAGAACAAATCAAAAACAGCTGGATGGATTTGGTGGAAATATATATACACGTGGACAAAATTGTTGGTACCCTTCTGTTAAAGAAAGAAAAAGCTTTTATTTGCCTTTTATTTCCACACATGCAAATGCATTGGGAACAGTGCACATTCTATTCCAAATCAAAACATAAACAAAAATTTATCACATTAGTTATTACCTTACAGAAAGTGAAGAAAAATAAATATTAACGTCTGCATATTTGTTTCTGTGGGGGGGACAGGTGGCCCTTATTTAAGGACAAAGGCAGCAAATGTTCACGCAGGTTGTAGTGCATTTCTCTCTGAAATTCTGAGTAAAATGGGTTGTTCCAGACATTGTTCAGAAGAACAGCATACTTTGATTAAAAAGTTGAATGGAGAGGGAAAAACATATAAAGAAGTGCAGAAAATAAGCTGCTCAGCTAAAATGATCTCAAATGCTTTACAGTGCGTGTGTGTACGAGGTCTATTAGAAAAGTATCCGACCTTATTATTTTTTTCAAAAACCATATGGATTTGAATCACGTGTGATTACATCAGACATGCTTGAACCCTCGTGGGCATGCGAGAGTTTTTTCACGCCTGTCGGTTACGTCATTCGCCTGTGGGCAGTCTTTGAGTGAGGAGTGGCCCACCCTCTCGTCGTACAAGTACAAGGTATATTGACTGGTATTAAAATACTTTATAATAAAGTCACACAAAACTCATATGATGAAGTCATACAGTCAAAAACCATTAGCGACATATGTATATTTGCATTTATATTGTGATGTGTAGAGCCTGCAGCGTAGGTGTCATGCCTTTCGTGTAATTTTGAAACTGTATAATTTGTATAATTGTTAGGAATTATACAAAAAAATCTGCATTTTTCAACTTTATTTTGGTGTTTTATTTTGAAAATGGGATCCGATTTTTTTTTAACATTGTATCACTGAAGAAGTCACCAGTTGAAACACTTCTCAAATCAGCTGTGGACCTTTTATACTTACCATGCTATTAAACATTAAAGAAATGTTAGAACGAATTTTTAAATGCTAATGTTTTGAGTACATGGTTTGTTTGTTTGTTTGTTTTTTCTGCTTGCATCAATGATATAAACACTAATGACAGTGCACAATTCATTTGTTTTATAGGAAAAATGTATCCATGTGCTCAGTATAGTAAATAAAATGATCAAGGTCAGATTTTTTTTTTCTTCATGAAGAAGATCATGAAGTAATGAAGGTAAAATGTTCATCTCTAAGAGATCGTTGTACAACATATACAAAAGTGTAAAATTTTGTAGAAAAATAATAATTTCACGCACATTTACCACTGACTACGAATTCAGGACAACAATGTTCACTGCATTGAAACAACTACAGTAAATCAGACTAAGATAACTGGTGTGATAGCGCCACCTTCTTGTGAACAGACATTTTCAGGCATGCACATCCAGCACCGTTGTTTTTGCTGTTGTGTTTAATCCTCTATTAGGTTTATCACTTTTTGTTTGTCTCATTAAAAAAAAAAAACATCCAGGATCATTATTTCCTTTGCAAAAGAGGTTAGTTTCCGTCCACATCAGTTCCCCACACAGTTACTGAAAAACATTTGAGGCAATTTTTATGAAACATGGTGAAGGGGTGCAGCACAGGCCATGAGACAAGCCATTTTATATTTAAGTACTGATCCAGATCCAGGGACAGGATGAGATCTTTATTTATTTTATACATAGGGCTAATACAAATGTCAAAGTCTTGGATTTGGGTTCATATGACTGAAGGGTCCGTTGAGTGACGGAAGATTACTCTGTGCTGAGTACGACTGTAGTTTACAATTATTTCTTTGACATCATCCTTTGATTTTGGTGCTTTTTCTACTTTCATTAGCAGCACCCCCACACCTGTGTGAAGTTGGCCCTTCAAATATAACAAAAAATGCTCTCAAACATTTGTACTACAATCATTTTCGTTTGTACTTCTTTTATTTTAAAGAAATTAATAAAAGCTAAATTAGGTCATCAAAGGTCAGCTAGCTCCCAAACATTTTACAAATTAAACAAAAATGTTGCTTGCGTTGATTTGTGCTGCTAAAATTGGGAAGCTCGATGCAAGAATAGTCAAATTCTGTACGTTCGCTTTTTGTCATGTTTTCATGGTCTACGCCTACGGTTTTATATCATTTTAACTGAACTTGCAAACAGTTTTCAATTCTATAAGTGTTCTGTGTTTCAAAACATGAACATGGGGCGGGACTTTGACGTGCTGCACCGCCTTTGAACTTTATTTCAACAAATCACGTCAATATTTAGCAGAACAGACGCAGCTAATTGGTCCGTGCCGCTTGTCTTTCAGTGGATAAGTTGTTGTCGCAGATACGTCATCAATAGGTTGCTGGTGTCCGTCAGACATGAATTCTTTGGAACAGGCCGAAGGTAAAAAATGATGAAAGAGATAAATACTATCAACCTTAAATCGAAGTTGACTGTTTTAATATTGTAGCCATAGTCATCAAGATAATTCGACATTAGCATGAGGTTATGTGTAACGGTAAGAAAACTGGCTTGTCTGTGTTGTATCCGTCGATTGCATCTTTGCTAGCTACATAGCATCAATGTTCATATGTATTTTTTTATAACATTAACATTTCTAGAGGTATTTAGTAAATTGTGGGTGTATTTGGTGTGAGACGCTAGCTATTGGATACTTGGCTGCCCCAAGCCACTTACGGATCTTTAAGGCATAAAATTAACTGTTGCGTTCGAGAGTAATGATACGAATTTATATGTATATTTGTTTTCTGATCTTTGTTTCCAGACCTGAAAGCATTTGAGAGAAGACTAACAGAGTATGTCTCCTGTTTGCAACCTGCGACAGGCAGGTGGCGAAGTAAGTAACATTGTGGAAACTGTCAAAACCAGACTGATCACTGGCTACATCATTCATTAGATGAGGAAAAATTAAGGGCCCGGTGGAGTATGGGGGTTTCAGCAGAAACCATATTAAGCAAGTTATGTCATTTAAGGGTTACAAATTGCCTCTAAAGCTGCTTTGCAGTGAGGGTTAGGGTTAATATAACATATTGAGCTTTAAGATAATTTCCACTAAAACCTCCATACTCCGCCCGGGTGTTAAACAACTCCCACTAGGTATGCCTTTAGCAGCTGTTTTGTTGTTATCCATAATGCAGTGTGGTGCTGCATTAAGTCATGCATGCAAAGTTGTTGGGAGTGTTGTGATTTGTGGTTACTTTCTACTGATATACATAGAGCCACATTTTCAATGCTAAGATTACAAATTCTTTCATGAATATGATTACAGTAATGCCGCGTTCACACCGGGCGCGACGCGAGTGACAGCAGCGACAGGTTGCCATGTAATCCCTATGGATGGACGCATTTTGGCACCAAGCCACGCAACGCGACACAATGGGTGTGAATGAAGCGACGCGAGTGAAGCGATTTTGAGCGATTGGTACGTTTGTGGCGCGATATTGCGTCACATCGCGTTGCCTTCCTCCCCAGGTTGAAAAATCTGAACTGTTTTGTCTTGTCGCACCGCAATGACCAATCAATGACCAGACTGAATATATAGTGACGTGGAGATGTCTGGAGTTTGACTGAGTTGGATGTGAACATGTCCTGTCCTGTTTTTCTTTTCTTTTTTACGTGCGCACGAGCGAATCGTCCCTGAAGACTATTTCATTTATTAACTACACAGATGTATAATAAAGCAAATGGTGACTGGTTCATCAACACAGTTATGACAGAGTTTTTTTGGGGAAGAGCGAGGAGCAGCCCCACAGCAAGCAGCAGAGTTTTTTTTTTTTTTTTACTGTTTACATGCGTGAACGGGACAGGAGGTCCTCAAACTGGGTCCTGCAGAGGCAGGACGACTGCTGAAAGCGGCCGTCATCCAGACGCAGCTCCTGCATCAAATAATGATACTCCCCGAACTGGGAACGTCTCATGACTTTTGTCAGCTTTCCACAACAACTCACTCCGTGTGATCAAGGTCCGTCATGTTAACTGGACTGACAACCGGAGCTGGCGAGCGGAATGGAAGCTCCTCCTGTTTGACGCACTGGGGCGAATTTTCGCAGCGAAAGCAGAGTGACACACCGTCACGTGACCCCCGTGAATTTGTGGCATCTGATCGCGCCCGGTGTGAACGCGGCATAAGATTGCTAAATGCTAGAGGACTATATACATGACAAACTTCCAATGTCAGTGAGTTTTATTCAATGAATTTTTGCTGGAATACTCAAAGGATCAACTACTTTAGAGTAGGGCTGCGATTATTTTAGTAGATTATTTTTAATTGATTTCTGTCGATTATTCTGGTGATTAATCGGATAAAAAATACTTTTATAGTTTTTAAACATCAATAGCCCAGGGCTCTCCCTAAGCAATGGCGCAATGTCGCTGTGCCAGTGTTGACATTTTGCTGAAATGGAGATGGGATGTGGTTTCTGTTTTGTTTTTTCCCCACTTTGTAAAATTTAACCATTTTGAGTTGTTTTTTTTTTTTTAAGGTTGGTGGACTGGGTCCTTTCATTTTTTAAAAATCCCTCTTTCTCTGCAATACAGTAGATGCATTTCAGCTGGAGGTTGACCGTGCAAACCTCGCAATCAGTTTTTATTATTATTATTATTATTTTATTGAAGTTACAGTGTTTGTAAAGTCTTGTGTGTTGCCCAAAAAAGCGAAAATTAAAACGCGATACACTCACTGCGAGTCTGAGCAAAACACAGAAAAAAGAGTGGACTTTTGCTGGGTGGATCTTTCAGAAACTGTTTGTCAGTGTAGCCGGGGACGGAGCTGTGACTCGCCTGGTGTGAGTGGAGTGCTGAGAGCCCCTCATACCGGGTAGAGAGAGACAGCAGCCGGCCGCCAGATGAGTCACTCCCCACGTAGAGCGGCTCGTGTGTTTTTTAAAAATAGACAAACACACCGCTTCGCTTTAAATGCACAGTCAGTCTGTTTCAGATGATCGGCGTGGACCCTCTTTCTCTTAAAAGGCTTTATTTTATTCTGTCTGTCGCGTTGAAAAGCAGTAGCTTTTGGATTAGCCTTTACACGGTTTATGGTCATGCTCTAGTCTTCTGTTTTTTTCAGGGTACGTTACAGCACCACACACAGGCTTGGCATACGTACTACAATGTTAAACGACGCTTCAAGGCACAGAATTTGCCTTGAACATTTTTTTGTAATCAAATTATTTGAGTTATTCGACTAATCGTTTCAGCCCTACTTTAGCGTGGAGAAATCAGCAGCTAACTGGAACTCTTCCCATGATTTTTGTGTACGTGCACCATAGTGCTACACCATGTTGCATTGTGGCTAAGGCAGAACACTGAATTAAAGTGCATATCATCCAGTCACATAGCAGAAAGGTGATTTAAGTGACATTGAACATGGCATAGTTGTTGTTTCAGAAGGGCTGTTTTGCATATTTCATACACTGCTGATCATTTGGGATTTTCACTCACAACATCTTAGTGGTCTACAGAGAATGGTATGAAACTAGAGACATTCATCACGATATGCCCCGCGCACAGTATTATTTTCCATGCAAAGTGCAGTAATATTTACTTGTATGGGGTGGGTATTTGGTTGAAGCCTTATGTGTTTGATGTAAACTGGGATATACAAGGTCATCGGCCTTCGAACCCATGTGAAGTACTCCTCCAAGGCATGTACACCCACCAAGTATGAAGTTTCTGCGAGCAATAGGTGCCGGGCTACTTTGCGGCGAACAAATTGCGGCCGGATAGAAGAAATGATGGAAGGACGTGTCGCGGCTCGTCTTTAGTCTTCCCAGGATGTCGTCTTTTAGATAACACAAACTAATTGCAAGTGATATGCTAGAAAGTGACACAACACTTTAGAATAATTCAGCCTTAAGCAAGATAAAATGCACAGAGTTTTTAAGTTTATTTAAGCCTTCGACACAAAGCTTAGACAAACTGAGTCCTCTAGAGAGACTGAATATGACAACCGCGCTCGTCTATTTATTGGAGACCCGCGGGCATCGCGCCTCCTTCAACTTTTTTATTTATTTCATTCCCAAGACATGGTTTTCTATTGGAAGCGTCCTCTAGTGAACCCTAAGCAGGTGTTAGGCCATTATTTCAATGTGATAAACGCTCCCATTAAAACGTGAAGGATTTACAACTGATTTTTTTAAAAGACCTTCAGCCACAGGTGCAGCTGGCCTGAGGCCCCCTCCGCACGTGGCCTCAGCCACACGTGCAGCTGGCCTGAGGCCCCGGCACGTGGCCTGCGGGAAAGCACCTAAAAGGCCTTGGAAAGCCCCTGACAGACTGAATGACTAATAAAGCCCTTTTTTTGGGTTGAACACCTGCTAGTTCAACCAGAGGACATACAGTTCGGATCAGGACACTTGATAGTTCATCACAGTTCAAATATGGACCTAAAAATTCTTCTACAGACGGACGGACAACCCGGATGCTATATGCCCCGCCTCGCGGCGCATAAAAAACATTAAGTGAGTGGCATGCTCTGCATGAAAATGCTTTGTTAAAGGTAGAAGTCAGAAGAATGGCCAAACTGGTTCGAACAGATAGAAAGGCAACAGAAACTCAAATAACCACTTGCTGCAATGAGACCTTTGAAGATAGCAAATGTTACTGGATGACATATTGCCTCAGAAAATTTCATGATAAACGATAATGTCATCATTTTAATGCAGTTTTATGCCACTGTTATAATGGTAATATATCATAAACTAGCCCTTTGCTCATGGGGATCCACTGCTTCTAGATTGGATAGTGTTTATAAAATAGATAGCTGACATTTTTCAAGGGTGGTAATAAAATGTGCAAAGTTTGTATTGTGAGTTGGAATGGCATGCGAGTCCAGAATGTTTTTAGATAGACACAATCAGTTTACTGATCTCGTTTGCTGCGCTATGATTAAATAGTCTCCAGACTTGGCCTTGAGAAGTTATTTTATTTTGAATAGGTGATGGCCAATAGAGGTCTAAGGTCTAAACACTCGAGAGGAAGAACTCAACCCTTTTATTTCCTGTTAATTGCGTATTTTTTAATGTTAATTTACTGTCTTAATGTATTTATAAATTCTTTAGGTTCTTGTTATCATATACACCCGGGGTCTCAAACTCATGGCCCACGGGCCAAATCGGCCCGCGAGATCATTTCATCCGGCCCACCACTTGATATCAATTTATAGTGAAATCCGGTCCGCTGTCGGGACTGAGAAATTTCCAATTTCCAAGGTGACCCTGAACGGAGCATGTGAACCCAAACAAGCCCCCCCCCCCCCCCCCCCCCCAAAAAAAACAAAAACAAAAAAACATTCGGCACATTGCCAGCTCCTTCACAACATAAATCAAAATGTCTCTTTCAAAGCCTAAAAGAAAAGTTGATGTCAAGCACAGAGTGTTTCAGGAGAAGTGGGAAAACGATTATTTCTTTGTGGAGTTTAATGGGAACGCCACCTGCCTTATCTGCAAGCAGAAAGTTGCCGTTCTGAAGGAATATAATCTCAAATGGCATTTTTTAACTAAACATGCGGAGCACAATGCAAAATTCAAGGGAGTAGAGTGGACAAGGAGCTGCACAGTTAAAGAAAGAGCTATCATCGCAACAAAATTTATTTCAGAGAGCGAGAAAGGAAGCCGATGCGGCACTTGAAGCAAGTTACGTCGTGAGTGAGATGATCACCAAAGCGGGAAAGCCGTTCACTGAAGGTCAGTTTCTAAAAGACTGCATGCTGAAAGTTGCAGATATCGTCTATCCAGAAAAAAAGAGCAAATTCAGCAACATCAGTCAGTCAGCCAACACAGTGGCAGAGCGGCTCACTGAGCTTTCAAATGACATTCATGAACAGTTACGTGACAGAGGCAAAGGTTTCAGCGCGTACTCTGTGGCTCTGGATGAGAGCACGGACATTAATGACACAGCTCAGCTCGCCATTTATGTCCGTGGTATTAATGACCAGTTCGAACTAACAGAAGAGCTGCTCAGTGTGAACCCGATGCAGTCGTACCACAGCTAAGGATGTATTTCAGCTGCTGTGTGACACAATTGAGCAGGCTGGCCTCTCCTGGAAGTCTCTCGTAGGAATAACGACAGATGCCGCACCATCAGTGATAGGGAGGAAAAACGGACTTGTAGTGCTTGTTCAAAAAAAATTGGAGGAGGAAGGTGCAGATTGTGCAATTGCTCTGCACTGCATTATCCACCAGCAGGCGCTGTGCAACAGGTGTTTAAAGTTTTACAGTGTGATCTCTGTTGTCCTGAAATGCATCAATTTCATCAGATCCAGAGCCTTATAGCACCGCTAGTTCCGTGCCTTTTTAGAGGAAATTGATGCGTCATATGGAGATGTTCTGTACTTCACAGAGGTACAGTGGCTCAGCAGGGGTAATGTCTTGAAAAGGTTTTTTGAGCTGAGAACAGAAGTGAAGATGTTCATGGAGGAGGGCAGGCTGGACCTTCCTGAGCTCAATGATCCCAAGTGGCTGCTGGACCTAGCTTTCCTGGTTGACATCACAGAGGAACTGAACACACTCACCTTGAAGTTGCAGGGCCCAGGCCAGCTCATCACTGCAGCTTTTGAAAATGTCAGACCTTTCATGACAAAACTGATGTTATGGAAAACCCAGATCTCTGAGAAAAAAAACTCTACAACTTCCCAGCATGCAGCTCTCTTGTGGAGGAGGGCAAAGCATTCAGTGGTGAAAAATATGTTGCTGCCATTGAGAAGTTACAGCAGGAATTTGACCAGCGGTTTGCAGACTTCAAGACACACAGTGCCGCATTTCAAATGTTTGCGGACCCCTTCTCCTTTGATGTGCAGAATGCTCCTCGTGTGCTACAAATGGAGCTCATTGACCTGCAGTGCAGTTCTCAACTCAAAGCCAATTTCAGAAAGACCAATGGAAAAGCAGAAATGCTTGGAAAATTTCTGAGAGAAATACCCCCATCTTTCCCAGAGCTTTCCAGGATATTCAAGAGGACCATGTGTCTTTTTGGAAGCACATATCTCTGTGAAAAACTATTCTCCACCATGAACTTTAATAAATCAAAGTATAGATCCAGACTCAGTGATGACCACTTTAAAGCCATACTGATGGTTTCAACGGCCACCTCCCTCAGAGCAAATGTGGTTAAGCTGTCTGAGAAAAAGTGTTCTCAAGTGTCTGGGAGCAAGCATTAGACAAAAAAAACAAAGTAAAATATGAATGTAAAATAGTTCATGTTGCGAAGGACAATTGTTCGAACGGTTGAATGTTTTTCCTTTTTTTAATGCAGTACCTGAAGCAGCCCTCTTGTAACATTGGATGCTCAGCGGCCCTCTGGTAATTTGAGTTTGAGACCCCTGATATACACTATTTTTATTTTAGTTCTACTTCTATTTTGTCTTTTGATTTTTTAAATGGACCACAATGGAAATAAGTGTGTTCACTTTCTTGTGTCAGCCATGTATTTTGAACATATGTTCAATTATATTATGTACTTAAATTGAACTTACAATCACTCACCACACTCACGCTTTTAATGTAAAGATGACTTCAGTCCAGAAAGTAGTTAGCAACACACACGCATGTATGCACAGCTGCTGTAAGCAGGTGGTTTTAATTTGACAGACAGACAGTAGCTGAAGACATTAAAACCACTAAGCATTTCACTTATGGTACCAACATGAAACCTAAGTCACTCATGGTAATAGCAACAGGAGACTTATCTAAACTGACTAAACCAGTTGAGCTACAAAAACACAATAAATCAAGAATACTAACCACTAATGGTGTAACGATACATATATTTATTTTTCCCGTTTTGGTACGGCATGTTCAGTTCGGTACAGGGCTGTGCATGGATGAGTTTGCGTTGCGTGTGTTTGCATTCAGTGTTGGCAACTTTCTTGCCAAATCTGGCGACTTGGCAAACCCTCTCAACGACTTATTTCTCAAAATCGGCTAGCGACAAATCTAGCTACTTTTCCTGGTGTTACTGGAGACTTTTCTGATGTTTGGTGACTGAAAGTGAAAGTCTCTGTCACTGAGCGGCAGCAGATCTTCCCCTTCTCTGCTGCAGCAGCCTGTAAAGCAGTGAGCTGAGTGATATCTACAGTCCCCCCTCACTTGGACACAATCAGTTTACTGATCTCGTTTGCTGCGCTATGATTAAATAGTTCCCAGACTTGGCCTTGAGAAGTTATTTTATTTTGAGTAGGTGATGGCCAATTTTAATGGCAAAATAAATAATCAAACTAAGAATCAAATTTATTTGTGGTTCTAAATAATTTAAAGGTGGTTTTACTCAGTTTTTTGCCTCTCCCACAATGTTTTTGTTTTCAAAACTTTATTTCAAAAGATACATTAACTGAACAGTTCATAGAAAGAGATAGAAAAAAATATATATTGTACAAAAGTAAGAGATTCTTTAACATTAATTCTCTTAAAAAAACAAGTTAATTTTTAATTTAATTTAATTTTTCTGGCAAAAAAATATGAAGGTTGAATAAAATTTAACAGGGCTTGATACTGGAACCTTTGCGCTGCGCTTTACTTGTGGAAAGGTTTTGTTGAAAGCTGTTTACCAGGAATTAATTTTTTACTGCAGAAATTTCCCTGCAACAGCGAGACAGTGGCATCGGCTGACTGTGTTCACATGAGCACCTGGGGGGAAAAAAACAGAACATTGACATTTTTGTGTTTTCCAAATATGCATATGTATGTAAACTGAATAGCCTGTTTTTTGTTCAGACTTATGTTCATTCAAAGTAGATTAGCTGTGATACAATTTATGATTACAGATGTTCTGTATGTGTATTTTATACAGGAAAGTCTCCATTTAGCATTAACATTTTTCTACAATATTATGCCTGATAAAGTTTGACAACAGATATAGAAGTAAAATTTTCTTTTATTTAGTAATCTTTTTTTCCCCCCCATCCCATGTTGGTCTACAGCTTTTCAGATAAAGATTTGCAATAATTTGCTTTGAATAAAATGTGAAGAATTAGCAATCACAAGAAACTGACTTATAAAGTATTAAATATATACAGAATGTACAGAAACTTTATTTTCAGTGATTTTAGAACAAACTCCTGAATTTAAGCATGCTGTGCTGCTGAAATAATTTTTTCATACACAAACACACCATGCCAGGAATAAATGATCATTTATAAGAAAAGGTGTTGAGTGAACAAACCATTCTGTTTTGTAAGCAGCTTATATCCTCCTCCACAGCGTTGTTGTTGTTGTCAGCTGACAGCTGCGCTTCACATCCTCTTTCTGTCGTGTTCGGCTGGAACACGGTTTGGAGCCGCTCATTATTTTCACCGTCAATCCCTTCATCAGAAACTTCCTCATCTTCTTCAGAAACAATCAATATATCACTTAAATCTTCGCTATAATAGCTCACTATGCCTTCGCTGTCTGTGACTGCCGTATTGGTAAACAGCGGTGCTTCGACACATTTACTCGCATGACGTCACATCCATTGCAGCGAAAAAGTAAGTCAACTCGGAGGCGGTAAATACAAATTCTCAGATGGGTAACGAAACGTCTAAATCCTTGTTCATTGTAATTTTATGGTAAAAAAACAGACATGTGGAAAAAGCTTTTTTTATTCTTCAAGAATATGTAAAAACTTCATGGCATGGCAGGGACCCTTTAAACACTCTGGTTTGTCAGCCTGAACCAGAGAACGCAGGTGCTTTGTGCCACAACAAGACAATTAAACTTCATTTAAAAGTAGAGTCACAGTGCCTCATTCGTTCATGTCAGCGTTTATCACAGACATCAGTTGATTCTTCAGCATTCTGCACGCAATGAAAATAAATCTCATGATCCACCAAGACAAAAATTAAATTCAGTAAAATTTAAAAAAAAATATTAAATTACTCTGTTTGGCCTCCATGTGTGGAGATGCCGCACGACAGGGTACGCATGCTCGGTGACGTGCTTAACGAATACTTACGTGTTCCACCTGGCAAAGAAAAGGGTTCTGCCAGCTTTGGAAATGCAAACCAAGCCAGACTTAACTGTTTCAACCCGTACCATATCGTGCAGTACCGACCCAGACCGCTCGGTGGAAACGGGGCTGTCAGCATATACTGGCTAAATTGTCATGGTGTGACAGCTGCATAACTTAATTGACGTATCCTGTGTATTCGGCATATTTTTCATATGTTGGCATACGCTGGCTAAATAGTCAAGGTGTGACAGGGCCCTAAAGGGGTTTTTAATACAATCTCTGTGATAGGTTGTAGTTGCTGGTGATGGTTTTTTGTTATATTGTGTTCCTGTTATGTTTTCCAAAATATTTTGGTGGACATTAATGTGGGGCCCCCGTGTGACTTTGGGCCACTGATCTTCAGCCCAGGCAAACCTGTGCTTTAATCTGCCCTTGGATCTGGTTACTGTTTGGATCTCTCTCATGAATGGGAAAGTGTGTCCAAAATTTTGACAGATAATGTGTGATAGGAATTTGTATTGCAGCAGATATGTAGAGAAGCACGAGCTGCATCTCTGCACATATGTTGTAACTGTGCAAAGATCCTTTGTGCTGGTGAGATAGATTTGTATCGAACATGCTTTTTTGCGATACAATCTGTCGTATTTCATCATGAGGTGTATGACTGCTTATTGCGCTTTGACAGACATGTATTATGACACTGTCACCCATCATCGGGTACAGCAGTGCACCCTCTACAATTAAGCGTTCAGAAAAAAATCATAGTGGTTGTGCTAGTGAGACCCCCAAACAGGAGCAGCCGAAAGAAAGTAAAAAGGCATACCCGCTGGAAGGAATCCTGACCACATCTTCTTTGCCAGTTCATGCATGAGGGCTTAAACCCACACTTGGTGTCTGTGTTAAATACGACAACACCCTGTTGGGCTACTCCAAGATCCTCCTCCATTCCTGCAAGTAAAATGTGTGCATGTGTTTTTCTACTGCAATGTCCTGTTGTTTTACTTTGATGCATTATGAACACATCATTAAGGAGTGTGTTAGTTTTGGGGATGAAAATTTACAGGGTGATTCCATAATTTATTCCTCAGAATTGAGTAAGTCCATATTTTTTTTTTTTTTCCCTCTGCTTGGTCTAAAAAAGTAACCGTTACTGACGTTTTTTTTCTTGATTTCTTATAGTGTTTCTTAAAGCCAGAAAGTTGCCATTTGAAATGACTTTAGTTTTGTGTCATGTCTGTGATCTGCTTTTTTTCTACAAAATTAAACAACTGAATGAACATCCTCCGAGGCCGGTGATTCCATAATTTTTGCCAGGAGTTGTAGCTGTCTTAAGACACATAGGTGAATGGCTGTTGGCTGTGTGCACAGACAAATGCTGCAATTCAAAAGAACACACACTCTAAAATCAACGAAGGCATCATATTCTCATTACTTGTTCCGCTCACCCACCAATCCAAAACTTGGAATCACATTGTTCATCTGTGTGCCGAGTAAATAAAATTCATTCATGCATTCATTCAAACCTCAGTCGCATATAAAGCCATAAAGTTTTTTGGTAGACAGCATTTTACTGAACTCTTGTTCTTGTGTTGCTTTTCAGTGATTTTGATAGTGGTGTCTGTCTGTACAGCGACTGGAGCTTGGAACTGGCTGATAGACCCTGACACACAAAAGGTATGTGCCCCCCCCCCCTGCAAAAAAAATAAAAAAATAAACATGTCTCACTATGTGGTTAATGGTTTAAATGGAACATCTTTTCTGGACATAAATATGATTATTTAACTCCATTTTATATAACTAAAATGTACAAAGAAGGCAGACTGTTTGTTTAAACTCGAATCAATGGCTCAGGTACTTTTACATTTTGTTTGCTGACACTGTTTGGCGTAGGGATGCACCGATCCACAATTTTTCACTTCTGATCCGATCCCTGAATTTGAATATCTGCAGATACCAATACTATTCCGATTCCAGATCTCTGTTTGCTTCAATATTATTATTATCATCATTATTGTGTATTTTATATGAGGATATTTTGTATCCCCACTTATACGGCTTCATGATGAAGTGGTATAGAGAAGGATTTTCTTCAAAAGATGACCTGAAAGTCCAGCTACAAGTTGCCAGAAGGTACATTTAAGATGCAAGGCTAGATTTGATGTTTTGGTGAAAGGATTAAAAGGGACTTCTTGTTTAACAAAAAAAAAAAACACACACTCATCTTCAATCGTTTAGTCCAATTAAGGATCGCGGGGGGGTTGGAGCCTACCCAGCAGTCATAGAGGGCGAGGTGGGGTACACCCAGGACAGGATGCCAGTCTGTCACAGGGGCACTGTGACTCTTTCAACTAAGGTTGCGACTGATCCGGTATCGGGATCAGCTTCCGATACTGACGTAATTCATGTATCGGAAAATACCGATCCAACCCGCAACATGTTCCGATACCAGAGAAGAGCCATTGTGTAACCAGTCAGCTGCTGTTGCTTGCTCTATGCTTTGTTTTCTGCTGAGGGAGGGGGAGGTTTTTGAAGCCGAGCTGTTTGAGAGAGCTCTCTTCCGCAGTGTTTGAAGCTGAGGGCAGCGGCAAATTTCTGCCCGGCTCTGTTGTTCAAATTGTCTGTTCATCGAGCATGGTTATTCCAAAAAAATGAACTGAATTTTGCTGTAAATGTGTGCTGAAAAGTTAGCCGATTCACTGTCCCAATGCTGTGAAACACCAACTCTGTGTGCAGCCGAGGAAGAGAAGCTAAACAGATTCTGTGCACTGAAAAGGAAAAAAGTCTCCAATAAAATCCTGCGCGCAAGCCTCGCTGATGATACATTATTTTACAGTTGAAAGGCTTCATGTTTACAAAAAGTTCAAAGTTTGAGAGAGAGAGAGAGAGAGGGAGACAGACACAGAGAGCGCTGTGTTTTCGCTTTAAGTCTATAAAAATAAGGCTGTCTGTTAAAAAAATAAAAGTACTTAATTCTTTCATCAAAACATCAAGTCTAGGCTTTCATCTTAGATACACCTTCTAGTAAATTGTAGCTAAACTTACAAGGTCTCCGTTTTTAAGAAAATCTTCAGATAAAATCAACAATAATGATGATAATAATACTATTAAAGCAAGCACAGCTCTGGTATTGGATCGGAAAAGTATCGGTAGATATCCAAATTTAGGTATCAGGTTCAGATCTGAAGTAAAAAAAAATTGTGGCTCGGTGGACCCCTACTTTCAACATCTAAAATAGGTTCATATTTCTTGTTGTGGAACAAAACGCCTGCATTCTCTGGTTCAGGCTGAAAACACAGAGGGACTTCTTTTAAAACACTGTTTCTTCAGCCACGACAAGGAACTATTTTCAGATGTCGTCCAAAATCAGGATGCTTATGTGGATAAGTTGTTGTCAGGCTGTGATGATGAATCAGACTGAAACAAACAGGTAAGATAAGACTTTATATTTGAATTCATATCATGTCCTCAGCTAGACTGATAAATGGTCTACTGTTGAAACTCACCTCCTGCTAAGACTTCTCGGTTCTCGGTTGCCTCTGCGCTCACAGCGACAGGTGGCTATGATCTCCGGGGCTCACGTTGACTGTGGCTCGTCCCACATTTGTACAATCACTGAACTCGAATAACGTTGGGACTACAGTGTCTTTCAACAAGTTTTTTGGTTTCAAACCCATTCTCAACGGGAAAAGTGAGGAGTTGTGGGTCGCCGTCATGTCAGTGGCTACGTTTGTAAGTGAGTGAGTCAGACTCTACTTTTAGACCAGCGTATAAACAGCTGGTAAGGTCTAACCAGACACAGATGCTCTTTGTGAAACTTGAATCGGTCTGTGTCCCCACATGCACACATCATAAAATTTCTGACCAATCGGATGCATTCTTGATAATTTTTCATTTTATTGATTTATTAATTATCAGAAACAGAAAAACTAGGGTAGGAAATGCATATTTTTTTATGTTTTATCAGAAAAAAATCTATATATTTAAGCTAGACTTGTGGAAAAAAATCAAATCAAACAAATTTTGATTGATTGAGAAATGACAGGTCTTGGGGAAAAAGCATACTATCGAGAAAAGACAGTGCACTTTCTCTTTATCACCCTCTCTCTTTAAGAAATTAGTTCTTTAAAGTGCTAAAATGTGCAAATGTAAAAGAATGAAATGAATATGAATAATTGTATACATGTTTATGGGCAATTCCACAGTGACTGATGATTCAGAGAGGAAGCAGTTGGTGGTACTAAATACTATGGGCATGACTGATGTTACAAAAAAAGGCATTAAGAAAATTCATAAACTTTATTGCAACTTTGTCTTCAAACTATTCTAGGATATAAGGTTGCAAGCAACTGTCATTCTGCTGCTCCTTGCCATGTTACAAATCATAGGCATAAACTGCATGATTACATAATTATGGGTGACTGACGTTACAGTATGTCACTGTATATTTAAAGTTGCAAAAAACAAATTTCTGTTGATAAAACAATGTACTTTGACTGGCAAATGTCATATTCTATAATTTGATGGCTTAATAATAGGTTATTTTGGTATTTGTATGATTTCTGCGCTAAAGCGGGTGCAGTGCTGGCAACCAGTTTCTCACTTCAACTGAGGTGTGCAGTGTTCTTATTAACACAAAACAATGATATGCTTATGCAGAGGATGAAAAATCAGTTTATGTAATAGATAGAAAATGAGCCCAAATCGTTCACATTTTGATGGGAGTAAAAGAAATAAACCTACTTTGACATGGTATAGCTAACCTTCACCACATCATTGTAACTGAAATTTCTTTCTGCAGAAGTGAATATTTGCTCTTACAATTTCAAACACTATTCTCCCCAGTTTCTAAAAAAAAAAAAAAAAAAAAAAAAAAAAATGTTTTGGCCTGTGAGCTTCTACAACATGGAATTGCCCTTATGTACATGCAAAAACGGGGCCATTGAGTCAGTGCCTGAAGTTTCATCTCTTAAACACCAGATGGCACAACCGCCCCGACTACATTGCAATCCCTTTGTACCGTGTTTAGGACAGAGCGCATTTCCAAAATGTCACAACAAACCACCAAAAAAATAAATAGAAGTACTTAATTTACTCATATTTGCAGTCATTCTAGGTAAATCGTTGCACGCTTCCTCACGATTCATTTTGTCTTTCTGGTCCTGGTTTTAAAAAAAAAAAAATCTTCATGCTCTTATGTGGTTCTTTTTCAAATGTTTATGTTCGCTGTATTGTAGGTCACAACATAGCTTCCGCATCTCGGTACTACGGCCTTGCAAACATTGCACATTGCTCTGGCTATTTTTGGAGCGGCTCCTCCTCTTGAGCACACAATTGCACCTGCTCTGTGCGCTGGACTCTATATATTTTGTAGTGGATTAATCATTTTCTGCCAAACCTTGGATGTTGAAAACACTTCTAATCACTTCTCGCATCACAGAGGACTGTGTCATCCGGACACTTTTTTCCTCTCTTTCCTGCTCCATGTGGGATGTATTTTGAACAGCTTAAGGTAATTATTTTTAATGTTTTTTTTTAATAGCTTGATAAAACAGTTCCTTGCTGTAAAAGTATGTCTGTATGTTGATGTCTGTTGTATGTAAAAGTATATTAATTTAATATCTTGTTAATGGCTCACATGAGCTCCGCTATGTGTGCGCACTGAGGCAAGACCTGAGAGGCTATTTTTGGAGCGGCTCTTGCACACACAGTTATACCGGCTCTGTGCGCTGGACTCTATATAAAATAATTATTTTGTAGTGCATTAATCATTTTCTGTCAAACCTTGGATGCCGAAAATACCTCTAATCACTTCTGGAATTAATGGATCACATGAGCTCCGTTCTGTGTGTGCGCACTGAGGCAGTGACTCATCACGCTTCAAACGAGCATTTAGGCAGAATGCCAGCTCACAAAAGAGTGATATTTCAGTCAATATTGGACAAACACAAAGTTAAAATGTGGGTGACTGCGTGAAAGTGGATGTGTGTTTAAAGCCATGGAAGGTAACTCCAGTGGAGCATCTAAGAGCAGGAGCTGTGTGGTAACACAGGTAGAGAGTGCACAAAAGAGCAATTTTGAAGACATAACACAAAGTTAAAAGTTGTATCATGGTGACTTGTAAGCTGCGGAAGAAATAAAGCTATATATATATATATGACATCTTGCGTGGAGCCCCAGATCGAGGGAGATTATCTATGGTCTTGTATGTCTTCCATTTTCTTACAATTGCTCCCACAGTTGATTTATTCACACCAACCTGCTTGACTATTGTAGATTCACTCTTCCCAGCCTGGTGCAGGTCTACAATTTTCTTCCGGGTGTCCTTCGACAGCTCTTTGGTCTTGGCCATGGTTGAGTTTGGAGTCTGACTGTTTGAGGCTGTGGATAGGTGTCTTTTTATACAGATAAGTTCCAACAGATGCCATTAATACAGGTAACAGGTGGAGGACAGAAGAGCTTCTTAATGAAGTTACAGGTCTGTGAGAGCCAGACATCTTGCTTGTTTGTGGGTGACCAAATACTTATTACCCACCATAATTTATAAATAAATTCTTTAAAAATCCTACAATGTGATTTTCTGGATTTTTTTTTTCTCTCATTTTGTCTCATAATTGAAGTGTACCTACAATGAAAATTGCAGACCTCTCTCATCTTCCTAAGTAGGAGAACTTGCACAATCAGGGGCTGACTATATACTTTTTGGCCCCAGTGTATATATTTTGTATGCTTACCACAAGACTGGAGAAAAAAGTCATAAATTTACTAAATATCTTGCTGGTAGTGGGTAAAAAAAAAAAATCTGTAACAAAGAAGTGGTTATCAACAGATATTCCCACCTTGTCAGGATGGTGCGATATAACCCTAGGTATTTACAGGATGGAGGAGGTGACTGCGTATGTTAATCAAAGACGAGACCGGTTCCTAGCCTGTTGGGGAAAAATGGGTTGTATATGTTAAGAAGAAAAGGCCTAATTGATTCTCTGAGTGTAACACTTAAAAAAAAAAAAAAAAAAAAAAAAAAAAAAAAAAAAAAAAAAAAAATGTAATGTTCACTCCCTGAGGCTCAAAAATGTACATGTTCATGTTTCTCTCTCTTTTTTTAAATAAATTAATTTATTTATTTTAGATGGGGAAACTGTTTTTGTGAAGAACAATACAAGTGCACGTTTGCACAGGCAAAATGTACCCGTCGTTTAAACTGTTAAAATTGACAAAGAATTATAACCTGGCCATGGGCAGGGGGAGGTTGGATTTTGCTGAACAGCCCACTTAGCGTGTCATGCTGTGAACTTTTCATCTGTGGTTTTGTGCAGCAGCTCTGAGTTGGGGAAGAAAAAAGTTGTCTCTCAAAGTGCTGTGACAGATGTACACCTGCACTGAGCTTCATAAAGACACTTTTGCACTTTTTTTAAAGGCTCTGTGCCCTCTGTGAGTGTCCTTGCTAAAAACAGCTGATCCGCAACATGTTAACAACAAATACTAACGCCCCACCACCACCCACCCAAATGCACCTAAAGTCTCTTTCTGAGGACAACATGACATAAAACACTATCATAAAACTTTACCCGTCAATCTGGTCGTGCTTTCTCCATAAATACACGTTATCCATTCTTCCTGAGATGGCAATCCAGGGGCGAATACGGACAGAAAGGAGGCGTGAGGAGGGGTACGGCACCCCCCACAACACCCCTAGATTACAGGTCCACTTTTGAACACCTTTTTTTCATACTACTTCTACTACTACTACTAATAGTAGTAGTAATTTCAACAACTAAAATGTTTAGAAAGAATTTAATACTTACATTTATAAACAATGTACGTTAAAAATTGTACATTTTACTGTTCCAATGCTGTTAACAGTTAAATAGGGTCAAGAAAGGTGTCTTTATTTATTTATTTATTTTTTATTTAAAAAAAAAAAAAAAGTATTTATGTTCCTTTGAAGTCAAGTAAGGGTGACTATAAAGTGAGTATTGGCAAAACTGGTCATCATTTTAATGTTGAGGCGGTGGGGTTGTTGTCGTCAGCTGCTGGAAGTAACTAATAAACTAGTAATCTAACTTTTTTTACTTTTAAAATTGTGTAATCAGTCAATTAAGTTCAAGGAGTAATCAGTAATTGGGTTACTTTTTCAAAGTAACTGTGGCAACACTGGCGCGGAGGTACCTGCCACCTTCAGCCTACCGCGTGCTGGGTAATCTGGAGAGTCGGGAGTTTTCCCGGTGGGCTGGTCCAACCTGGGGCCGTTGTGAAGGGGTGTTAATATCTGCATACATATACAACCCCTGGCAAAAATTATGTAATCACCGGCCTCGGAGGATGTTCATTCAGTTGTTTAATTTTATAGAAAAAAAGCAGATCACAGACATGACACAAAACTAAAGTCATTTCAAATGGCAACTTTCTGGCTTTAAGAAACACTATAAGAAATCAGGAAAAAAATTGTGGCAGTAACGGTTACTTTTTTAGACCAAGCAGAGGGAAAAATATGGAATCACTCAATTCTGAGGAAAAAATTATGGAATCATGAAAAACAAAAGAACACTGCAACACATCACTAGTATTTTGTTGCACCACCTCTGGCTTTTATAACAGCTTGCAGTCTCTGAGGCATAGACTTAATGAGTGACAAACAGTACTCTTCATCAATCTGGCTCCAACTTTCTCTGATTGCTGTTGCCAGATCAGCTTTGCAAGTTGGAGCCTTGTCATGGACCATTTTCTTCATCTTTCACCAAAGATTTTCAATTGGATTAAGATCCTGACTGTTTGCAGGCCATGACATTGACCCTATGTGTCTTTTTGCAAGGAATGTTTTCACAGTTTTTGCTCTATGGCAAGATGCATTATCATCTTGAAAAAAATGATTTCATCATCCCCAAACATCCTTTCAATTGATGGGATAAGAAAAGTGTCCAAAATATCAACGTAGACTTGTGCATTTATTGACAATGTAATGACAGCCACCTCCCCAGTGCCTTTACCTGACATGCAGCCCAATATCATCAATGACTGTGGAAATTTACATGTTCTCTTCAGGCAGTCATCTTTATAAATCTCATTGGAACGGCACCAAACAAAAGGTCTAGCATCATCACCTTGCCCAATGCAGATTCGAGATTCATCACTGAATATGACTTTCATCCAGTCATCCACAGTCCATGATTGCTTTTCCTTAGCCCACTGTAACCTTGTTTTTTTTCTGTTTTAGGTGTTAATGATGACTTTCGTTTAGCTTTTCTGTATGTAAATCCCATTTCCTTTAGGCGGTTTCTTACAGTTCGGTCATAGACGTTGACTCCAGTTTCCTCCCATTCGTTACTCATTTGTTTTGTTATGCATTTTGGATTTTTGAGACATATTGCTTTAAGTTTTCTGTCTTGACGCTTTGATGTCTTCCTTGGTCTACCAGTATGTTTGCCTTTAACAACCTTCCCATGTTTGTATTTGGTCCAGAGTTTAGACACAGCTGACTGTGAACAACCAACATCTTTTGCAACATTGCGTGATGAGTTACCCTCTTTTAAGAGTTTGATAATCCTCTCCTTTGTTTCAATTGACGTCTCTCGTGTTGGAGCCATGATTCATGTCAGTCCACTTGGTGCAACAGCTCTCCAAGGTGTGATCATTCCTTTTTAGATGCAGACTAATGAGCAGATCTGATTTGATGCAGGTGTTAGTTTTGGGGATGAAAATTTACAGGGTAATTCCATACTTTTTTCCTCAGAATTGAGTGAGTCCATTTTTTTTTCCCTCTGCTTGATCTAAAAAAGTAACCGTTACTGACTGCCACAATTATTTTTCCTGATTTCGTATAGTGTTTCTTAAAGCCAGAAAGTTGCCTTTTGAAATGACTTTAGTTTTGTGTCATGTCTGTGATCTGCTTTTTTTCTACAAAACGAAACAACTGAATGAACATCCTCCGAGGCCGGTGATTCCATAATTATTGCCAGGGGTTGTATGACCACCACTAACTGTTAGGCTACACAGCAAGACACTTGGGCTGCTGTATCTTAAAGAGAAGACATTAAGTGTTATGAATGTTTTACAGTCACGAAAATAACTTAAGACTGCTTCTTTTGCAACGCTGTTATCTTTTCCAAAGCCTAAGGTAGGGACATACCATTACACGTTTAACACCCCTATGCATTCATTACAGTTAGTTCAGTCCAATCAAGCCCTCTGCACTACTAGCAAGTACGTATAGGAGGAGTGGCCCGTGAGTGAAAAGATGGACAGAAAAAAGTCAGGTGGAGCTGAAAAAGATAGATTAAGAAAAATAAAGCTTTGGAGGAGCATGCTGCCAAGTGTGCAAAGCTCACAGATATTTTTTCAAGAAGACAGAGCGAAGAGGGAAATGGTAAATAGGGCCTGGCATAACAGGCTATATGCCTGTTGATGCAACATTTGTAGTACAGTACCACCTCTTCCAGCTATTTACAGACCTCACTGACGATATTTTCAGTCGTACTTGGCTCCAGCTCAAACTGTCCGACAAAACCGCAGAGTTTAAAAGTTCAGAGTGCACGTTCATGTTCTCACACTGTACGGCCCGATGCTCTGATGCGATCTGACTGCTCACGTTGTACGTTGAAAAACCTCACGTCGGGCTCGTGTTTCCAAAAGCAAAACGTAACAGAAGCTTTTTTTTCTTCTTCTTTTTTTCCACGCTGTTGATTCAGCGCTGCAAGCGTCTACGCGTTGATTACCTCGCGCACTAGTGTCCATGTGCAAACACCGGAGAGAGCAAACGATGATCTCATGTAAAGTCTTGTTTTTTTTTTTATTCCGTTCCCTCGCAATAACCTAATATCATATTAAAGTTCATGCCTATCAGCGCGCACAGTGTGTGGAATCAGGTGGGGGAGACTGAGCGCACACACAGCAGCGTGATTCACGAGAGGACGGTAAAAAAAGAAAAACATTCATAACAGGTGTTGCTACTTACACTGTTGTATAAATAAACTATATTTCATACGGAGTCATACAGCTGTGCTCATCTGTCGTAAATCCTGTTGTCTGCTGTGTGTGTGTGTGTGTGTGTGTGTGTGTGTGTGTGTGTGTGTGTGTGTGTGTGTGTGTGTGTGCGCGCGCGCATATGCGCATATGTCTCCGGTGTTTGCACATGGACAGTGCGCGACGTAATCAGCGCGTAGACGCTTGTAGCGCTGATTCAACAGCGCGGAACCCTCGCGAGTCACGACAGCCGACAAAAATATCAAACAGGTTTAATTTCCATCCGACCATATGATTCCCGATCGGGAGGTGGTCGTGAGATGTTACACGCAGCTCGTTACTCCATGTAGACTGCACGATGCAGGACGCACGATTAAGCTGAAACTCGGCGCGATCCAAAAAAATTCTCGAACGAGTGAAAAATCGCATGAAAAGGGGCCAAAACTCGCACAGTGTAAGCCCTTAACTTTTACTTTATATTATAAGCCACCCAATTTTCACAAGCAGTCAGCACATAAATGCTGGATTTAAATGCCACAGCAGAACTCTTATCTCAGTGCGCTGGCGGTTTGTGGGCCGGTTGGATATGAAACTCCCGGGCTGAAAAATGTTCCCACAGCACGCCCCTGCAAGCTCTGCCCCTTTTTTGTGGCCTCGGATGTCATTTGCTTCCCGATTTTATATCTGGAGCTCATTTGGTAGCTGTAGGGAACATGTGGACACTGCGTAAGCAATGTAATTGTAACCCCACCCCCACATTGTTGGTCATCTAAAATAGGCTTACTGTGTATTTAACAGTAATACTATGTACTTTTAAAACATGCACCGTTCTCTGCGCTGATCCCAGTAGCAGCAGACCGGGGAAAAAGCATACACACACAAAAGAGAAGCCCAAATTGATGGTGCACACAAGACGTTTGTGTTTGTAATAAAGCTAATGTTCAAAGACAAATGTTGACTTATTTACATTGTTGCTTGCTTTATTCCTATGTACACCCCCCCCTTTTTATTTCAAGTCCATATTTTGCTGTTGCCAGTTATGTTTAACATGATGCCACTGCTTGTGTTAAACTCTTTAGACTAAAAAAAAAGTATATTTTGTATTTGTTTGTCTGATTTATCATGTCCATGTGTATTGAACCCCCCCTCCTTGTACAGGTGCCGTTTTTTTCATCACTGTGGAATCATCCATTCTTCACCATCAGCTGTATTACACTAATAGCTCTGTTCTTCGCTGGTATACATAAACGAGTGGTGGCACCTTCAATGTATCCTTCTGTGTCTCCTTTGCTTTACACAAAGTAGTTTTCTGCCAGAGTTTGACAAACTGCTATTCTCCAGCAATGACACATCCAACCTCAATTTATAATGACAACTCTATTATGTGTAGTAATTCTTTCATGATTTGCACATTTATGCACTGATTTTATAGTTATTTCAGCAGCATTCTGCAGAAGGATGTGGTCAAGCTGAACTACATCTAAATGTGTGTGTTTGTGTATGTATATATAATATTTTTTCTTTAACATCTTTCCCTTCAGTATCGCTGCTCGCTGTCGGACGGTTTTAGCAGAATACAACATGTCCTGTGACGACGTGAGTTCATTCTTTCACTTTTATTAATCTGTACTGATGTTTTGTGTTTGTACATACGTTTTACTGCTCTTCTTATCTCTGTCTAAATACAGACTGGGAAGCTTATTCTTAAGCCACGACCAAACATCCAATAACAACCATTTTTGTTGATCAGCACTGACATGGTTTTTGTCATCGTGATGAAAATACATCTGAAAGAGGGAAGAAATTAAACCATGAAGCTTTTAACAGTGTGACTGTGCTGACATCCCCATCAGCACTGCTGACCTGTGCACATATGTTTTGATATTTTCTTTTTATACTTTGTGAGATCACACACTTTTTTTCTGATGCTGAGCATGTATTTTATCTCTTTTTAAAATGTATTTACTGAATAAATGTTTTGAGTGTCAATGGACTCATTTGTTTGTCACAGCATACGAGCCTCTTTGTAAATAAAATAATTGGAAGACATACACAGTATATGGTGTGTGTGTATGTGTGTGTATATATATATATATATATATGTATGTATGTATGTATGTATGTGTATATATATATATATACATATATATATATATATATATATATATATACATATATATATATACACATATACACACACACACACACACAGACGTGTGTGTTTTCATATCCTTGGATGTCTTATGCCCTAATCTTTTTGTTAGTGATACGTGATTATTTTATATATGTGTGTGTGTGTATGTATTATTTACCTGTTCACACATAAACCCAACTAATGGAATAAATTTGTTGCCGTTATTTTAAATTTTATTTGGAGCTTTTGTGTAGCTCTTTGAAACCAAATCTAAGCCTGAAACTGCTCATTTAGATTGCTGTGACATATGTCACAGAAGTCCATATTTGGACTATTGTTTGCTCTGCGAGACATGGTTGACACTGACACCAACAGATTATGGAAGAGAAGCCGTGTAAATGATGACTCCTTTCAAACCCGTTCGACTTGTGACCTAACAGGTAAAGTACTTATAATAAACAGGTTTACTTCTTATGTGACAAGTTATTTAATATTGTTTAATTACAAGATGGCTATTTGCTTTGACTTCAGAAGGCTGAGAAATGCATTCATAAACATAAATAAATACAGCACTACTAATTTTTAGAGTCTACCACGAAGATAAAGATTATAAATGGCAGGCAGTTTGCTATGCCTCACTGAAACTGCATGAACACACCATTGGCATGCTGGGTGCTGGCTTGACAATGCAGAACATTACCAGATGTTTAAATTGTAGAGAAGTTTGAATCTTCGACTGGACTGGGTTGCTTGACGTGAGGACGTTTCGCTTCAAATCACAGAAGCTTCCTCAGCTAAAATTCTTGCTCTGGTAGTCTGACTTCTGTCTTGACTCTTGTAGAGAAGAATAAACCAGAAGCCAACAAAAGCTGAAACTGCTTTGACCTGAGTGGTACTCAGGTCAAAGCAGTTTCAGTCTTTTGTTCATGGTAATGAGTCATTCACGCCATCAGGGGAGGCTTCCATCCCACCATTAGGAGAGTGCTAACTAGAGCACAATAGGTGCTAATTAGAGCTGTTGTTTAGTCACTAGCCTATAGCAGTCGGCCTCTTGGTAGGAGGGGTCTGGTTAGGTTAAAAACTCCAGCTTTTGTTGGCTTCTGGTTTTTTATTCTCTACAAGAGTCAAGACAGAAGTCAGACTACCAGAGCAAGAATTTTAGCTGAGGAAGCTTCTGTGATTTGAAGCGAAACGTCCTCACGTCAAGCAACCCAGTCCAGTCGAAGATTCAAACTTCTCTGCTATGGAAACCACCTGGACAACTGAGAGCCTACACAGAAACAGATGTTTAAATGTTCATGAGTTGACTATCAGCAGGTTAAGGAGGAGGTTCCATGACACGGAGGATGCACGGCTGGCCCAAAGAACACATGGGATATTCTGGATTGCCGTGTTCGTATTCGTATCCTGATACTGAGTACTGTTCAAATCCAGTGTGTCTTGTTGAAGAAGTGGCAAGCCATTCCTCTACAGGAAATCTGCCATTTACATTACAGTGGATGGGGTTTAAATTAAAGGGGTCTGTTGGACTTTGGTGTAGGAATGCTGTCTACAAGGTGCCACCGCAGTTTGTCTCATGCAGTTCACAAATGTGGACAAACGGGGCTTTGCATTCCAGTAACTGACTGCCATTTTTTGAAGGGCACCTTGGATGTTGGCAAAACTCAGATGCCAAGCAACAATGCAGATCGTTTACTCTTAAATAGTAAAAGATTATGGGTCAGATTTAAGTTTCCTCAAATGCATCAAAAGTTTAGAAATTTGAACAATACTCCTTTTTAAACCATGGTTTTGCACATTTGCAGCAGCATTGCACAGACCATAGTAGAATTCTGACATGGCTTTAGATCCAATTCCAGAATATTTCACTTGTGTACTGCTGCGACATGGGTGAAACCACATGTATTCATTGAGGTTTCAGCCATTCTAGTTCTTGATCTCTGCAGGAGCAACTCCCTTAAGTCACTGTTTAATGTTTTAAGTTATATGCAAAGTATTTGTGCCTTTTTATGGCCTTGAATACTGTATCACACAGAATTCACGCAGAACCAGGTACTATTTTATGCTAATTTTTAAATAAAGACCTTTGCTTTTATGATAGTTAGATTTTGCCGTGTGTCTGCGCTTGCAGTTTGTTTTACGACAGTCTGAGTGTTTTTTGTTAGGTGGCAGCACTTTACGGCAGCGTAAAATTTTCCACATGGCCTCCGGTTCTCGTGTAAGAATTTGAGCTTTGAGCGGAACGTCTCATTAAAAGTGAAGAAATAACGTTACATGCGTTTGAAATGGGTAAAAGTAAAACCACTAAATTCAAGCGGCCGCAGTTTAACGCGGTTGGGCTGCCGGTAAAGGCTGTGAAAGAAGTGGACGAAGACGAGGAAGGACCCGCAGAGGAAGACTGTCCAGCTGAAGAGTTACTGGAAAAAGTAGGGGACGACTTCATTCTCATTTTCTTATTCTGTGTGTTTATGAATACAAAATGTAAGGCTTAACTTTAGTGTGGGTGGGGGAAAACGGTTGTTTTTTTGTTTGTTTTTTTTAACCGAATGGCTATTCTCAGGCGCCGCCTATTACCGGCTGAAGTTGTGATCACGTGACTTCAGTTTGCCTTCTGCAGGCAAAGCTTTTGATGTTGCTGCATTTTTTTCAGTTCCAAGACACATGCAGTGGCAGACTTACAATCAGAGAGCCTCGTCCACAACTACCACAAAAGCCTCCAAACTGTCATTGATGTTAAAGGGAGCAATACACGGTGTGAAGGTATTAAGGACACGTGTATGCAAACGTTTGGTCAGGGTCATTTGGTTAGTGTCTGTCATTGTGATTTTAAAAAGTGCGTGTGTTATCATTCATATTCTCTGAAAAATGGCCAAAAAACACCAAAAATTCTGCCAGGGTATATTGTAAACATTTGGGCACAACTTTATATCGTAAAGTATGTCTTTCGTGGCTCCTTGTTTTCACTTAGGGTCGCCACAGCAAATTCAAAGTGGATCTGCATGTAGAATTGGCACAAATTTTACATCGGATGACGTTCCTGGCGCAACTTCACATTACATGGAGAAATATGGCAGGGGTGGGGTTTGAACCAGAACCCTTCCACACTGAAACTAAGTGCACTAATGTCCACTTCTTGCTCAGAGTTGCTCTCAGACACCTGCTGGGTAATTCGTTGGGAGCTCTCTGAGAGGACTCTGAGAAGCCCTGTGAATACGGACCCTGGAAATTATTAATTTCTTCTGAGGAGTGACGGCTGTGTGTCATCGCTTGGTTATATCAAGCTTTCTTACCCTGTGCTCTTTGATCAAAATAAATATTACATGACTTCACCTCCTTATATAAAACTAATCTCATCAGCCTGGCCTAAACCTGGAGCAGAGTGAATACAAACTGGTGGGAGAGTCTTATTTTGATGGATCAACTGAAAATAAATGGAGAAAACAACAAATCCTCACAGTGGGTAAATATGAAATCAGTCAAACTTAGATTAAGAACCACTCACATAAAAGTTGACTTGATTATTCCAAAAAAGTAAATTTTGATATATTAACATTGATTCAGTCATTGTTGCTTCCCTAAAGCAGAGAAATTATGCTTTGCTTTTATTAATTAGTTTGTTTTATCTTAATGGCAGTTAAATTGAAATTAGAATGAACTGTTAAAGTTGTCATTAAAATAATGATTTTGTGCATATGGGTGAAAGCATGAACATCCCAAAATGTGGCCCCTGAGGACTCCATCCATTTTCTATACCTACTTACTCCATTTAGTTGTCATTTGGGTGGGGAGCTGGAGCCGATCCCAGCAGGCATAGGACGTGAGCATGTTACACCCTGGACCGAACGGCAATCTACCACAGGGCCATATATATATAGACAAAGACATTCATACCCGCACGCAAAACTATGGAAAAATTTAAAGTTCCAGTCAACCTAACCTGCATGCCTTTGGATATGGGAAGAAGCCAGCGCACCTGGAGGGAACCCATGCAAACACAAGGAGAACATGCAAACTACATAGAAAGACCCCAAAAGGAAAGAGAACCCATGACCTGCTTCCTGTGAGGCTAACTGCTAAGCCACCATGCTGCCTCTGAGGACACAAAACTGAAAATTACAGTAGACACAACTGTAATATAGCAAATGAAAGCTGTTTTGTGGATATCAGAAATGTATATATTTTATAAATCAGTTCAAAAGTCTGAATCAGTGTACCGAAATGCCTTTGTTCTTAGAAAGTACACTTTTATTGATAAATCATTCTTTCAAAGCCAGTTTTGTTGGCACATAAAACAAATATAGACCTATTCGTATCGCTCCTGCTTGTCAAACTTAACATTTGTAAATATTCATAAATATTATTAAAGTTTCTCATGTGTTAGTGGTATCATATTTTTGACAAAAGAGATGCTTGAATATTGTTCTAGAGACAACTTTGAGAAGGAGAAAGAATTTTTTAATTTTTACAGATGTCATTAAAATGATAAAAAAAAAAAATGGTGTTGCAATGGACAGTCATTTTGCCAAAACTTTGATCCATTACTTGGTTTTTATCCCCCGCTGGCTGAAGGGAGATTGTCGTGATGATTTACATCCATCTGTCTGTGCATGTCTGTCCTAAAAAGGGTATAAGCGTTCTGAAATCAACTTCTGTCACAATTTTAGGAGAAATTACGTGAAACTTGGTACAAGTCGTCGTTACAGTTGGATAGAGCCTTTATTGTCATTGTACATGCACATACGATGAAATTTGTACTCTGCATTTAACCCATCCTAATTACAGTTAGACACAATCCAACCACTAGGAGCAGTGTGCAGCCACAGTCTGGTGCACTACCGCTAAGCCGCCGTGCCGCCCAAGGTTGGTAATTATAGGTTGGTAATACGCATATTATCATATTGTTCGAGGTGGGGCCATTTTACCAGAGTTATGGCCATTGATTAACAAATCTAGACTCAGTCATTTTCATGAGTGTGTGTCACACACTGTGTATATATAATGGACTGAGGCTGCGTGATGTCGCCTGTTGTTTTTCCTGTTGAGACCAGGAAGAGCCAAAATGAAGTCAGTGTCTGGGCTAAGTTCTGTACTGTGCCATGGTCACAGCAGCTAAATGACGAACGTATTAATGCATAAAGGGGTGGAGCGTGCATGCGTGGCTGTACATGTGACAAAATTACTGAACACGCCCCTCTCAGAGAGTCCGATCCACCTAACCTGGGTTTGGGTGTTTATTAAATCATATTCCTGGGGACTCTGCGGTGGTTCTCATAACGGTTTACTTTGTTGTGGACATTAAAAGTTATGAGCCTTGTATTTTCAATCGTACACTGATTGGATCTAATGAGTGAAGCTACTGACAACTGCTAAAAGTACTAATGCAGTTAGCAAACAACATTAAATCCGGTGAGAGTGTCATTCAGCGTGAATGCTGCAACAGAGGCATCTAATCCATTAAGACTTTTCACCACACAACAAGCCAGATTATTCCAGGTAATTGACATAAAATACTCCAAAAAAGCGGACAGTCTCCCCGACCAGCCGAATCAAGCAGATTCCGAGCTAAAGACGAGGCACAGAGACACTTCACTTAACAGCTGTCACTCAAAGCGACCACACCCCAATTATATAGAGGTTTATGGCTTAAAATATCTTAAAGTAAGATGCAAGGGGAAGAAAAGTCACCCCCCATTTTTTGTGCCAAGCTGTAAACATGTTTATTTCTGCTCTAAATTTGTACATTTTAAAATGGAGTCTCACACGGTAATTGCACAATCAGGTGTACCACTAGTGTTTCACTTTTGGCGAAAAATGAAATTCAGTATAATGCTTAATAGTTTGTTTCACAATGATAACAACATCCAAAGGGATCTTCATGCAGAATTTCATGAGAAAATACCATTTAGATTTTTTAGAAATATATATATATATATATATATATATATATATATATATATATCACTTCCAATTTCTAGATCATGGTTGAGACAAAGACACTCTAGTGAAATATATTAGTATCATTCCTGCACCTAGTGTTGCCTCTCTGTCAGTATGCTACTACGGAGACTACAATATTTTGGGGGACATCCACATCCCTGATTATGTGAATTTCCCAGAGGTTCCAGCAAATAAAACTGAAACACATTACTAGCACTGTTTTGTAGGGAATCCATTTAGGTGTCAAATCTAATAAACAGGAATTATGAAATCAAAGGATTTATGTTTAGAACATAGTGTTTTCTCAGATGAATTGACAAATTTGGATTCTGGTTACAAACCTATTATTTTACTCAAATGACTACTGCTTGGCTCCAAGTGAAGATATTTTCATTCCGTATCTTGTGTCATGACCAGAGAAATACTGGGAATGTCACTGATTTGTGTAGTTCTTTGAAAGGTTCGAGAGGATAAATATCAGCTTTATTATATAATGAGCAAATTTCACATGAAATGAGGTAACATGCAAAAAATTGCATTTTTTTTCACCATATATTCACCATTTTTTTGATTTTTTTATGCATTTAAACTGTAAAAAAGCAGGGCACAGATAAAGGTATGCCCAAGGGTCCTTAGCAATAGCTTCTAATGTCCGTAATGGCATTATTTTATGAGATATAGGTTGGTAACATTGCATTATTTAAAATGGTAACACCTGATTGTGCACGTACCGCACAGGGAAGTGCTGTGTTTTGAAGCCAGCCTTGTTCAGACAGTTAAGGTACTGCACCTCTGCATTGACCTCATTTATAGTGGGCTCAGGTTGCCACTTGGTGGGTGCCTGCATTCTGAAATCAACTCCTCTCGCATATTTTGGAGGAATTCCATGACACCTGGCACAAGTCGTTATAGGTTGGTAATATTCATTTATCATATTTTTCGAAGTGGGCTCATTTTACTAGAGTTATGGCCTTTGACTAACAAACCTAGACACTGCCAGTTATATGAGTTGGTGTCTGCATTCTGAAATCAACTGTCCAGAGTTCTAGTCACGGTGGGCGGCACCAGGCGGCCCTGCCCCATACTGCAAATTTCGACCTGGCTCTCAGGTTCAAATTGGCTGTGCCACCCAGCACAGAATTTCTGAAAAAGGAACTGAAATGTTACTGAAAATGTACAGATTCGATTGTATTTCAAGCTTATAGAGTCATAGTTTTGCCATTTTAAACCAATAATTAAAGTAATAAATATATTTCTCATTTTTTGTCAGCGCGTTCTGTATCCACAGAGCTGTGAAGAGCAGCAGCTGAAAACAGCATCTCTGCTCTGAGCTGAAGAAAATAAACCCGCCATAAAAAGCCAACATTAATCCAGAGGTCCTTCTGTGTCTCTGTATGTGATGATATATTCAGAAATTTACAGTTTATTTTACAGTTGAAAGGTTTCGTATTCCAAAAAGCCTGAGTTTGAAAAACAGCAGATGGTGTGATCAGCGAGGGGGGGGCGGAGGAGGAGGAGGCGTACAGTGTCAGTGAAAGACGAAAGTGGAAAACTGATTCTGAAAGTTTTTTTATTTAAAAGAGTAGATTTGACAAATCGGTCCAACTTCAGCTATTGTTCAAACAAGACAATTAGGTGTTATATTGTTTAAAAAGAAAAAGTAATGCATTCCCACTCAAAAATGTTGAAAAAAAACAAACAAAACTGTCAGGATGACAGGAAAACTGCCTGCTTCACTGGATTAAAAATAACATTTTTGAAGAAGAGAGTAAATGCTATGTCCATTAAATATGAATGTGTTTTTAACATTTCAGTGTTATTTTATTAACTTAGACTTTGACAGAAACATGCAAAAAAGAACTTTGGTCTTACAAATATGACATCATCAGTATAATTTTTTTTTATTATTATTCTTGCTTTCAGTGCATCTAAAACCACCCAAAATTAGTTCAAATGGGGCTTGCCAATAAAATATATATATCCAGGTTTTGAGTATATTTCTTGAGTATATTTCCCCAGTAGCTTATATCTTAAATACATAAGTTGGAAATGTTTTGTTTTTTTTGTTTGTTTGTTTTTCTAGAGTGAAGGATTGAGGTCCCAAATTTACGTTCACCATTCAAAAACCCAATTGGGGTGTTCACTGAGCATTCACCCTTCAGAATTATCAGTGACCTTTTGTTTGTCATATGTTTTATCTTCTCTTATGTCATTTTGTGTTGACCCTCATTTTCTGAAAGTTGTTTAGATTGTCTGGAGCTACTGGGGGTACTTATTTTTATACGACTGCTTCAAAAGTTGCAGAGTCCCAGTGCAGATGCACGAGAGTTTGCATGTGCTAACGTTTCTCGGGTGGTGCAGCAGCGGCAGGTCATCCCCAGCTTCCTCCAGAGGGATGCGGTGAAGCGACTTGGGCCTATGCTACTGGACAGCAAGCTGTCTGTCAGGGAGACCGCCGCAGGAGCACTCAGGTGAGCTCACAGTGCAGTGATGAAGCTGGATTGCCAGGAACTGTCACATGCAAAGACGACACTGGTGTTATACTAGTAGATACAGCCTATTTAGTATGGTGTTCTGGTTAAAGGACATCTTCATTTTTTTTCCCCAGAAGGCACATGGAAGACTCGATTTAATGTTTTTTTGTAGGACAACTTGGAGAACGCAGAGGTCCACCAAGGCCAACTGTCAGTTCTTACTTGACGTGTGTTTTCTGGCCTTATTGGTTACTGCACACTGATTGAATTAAGATCACCCCATGTTGTTCCACTGGAACTGAACTTTTATCCACATCTGCAGTAAATCTGACACATTCTTTGATATGTTCAGTATAAGTGTTTTTTATTTTGTATGAAGGTCAGTGTAATATTACCTGTGAATTTCATGGAAAGCTTAAAAAATGTTAAATCTGCACCTTGATCCAATCCACCACAGATTTTAATGTCTGTGCTCCTCCCCACCGCCAAGATTCATGAGGGTCGTCTTAATCATTTTTGTGTAACCCTGTCAGCAGGCAGACTAAAGGTACCTTAACACTTGCTCACGTTTTGGCTCCACACCACACTTTGTCGTGATAATATCACCCACTGTGTTCTCAGCTGGATGCTGCGCTTTGTGCGCTGGGTGCTGCGTATATAAAATTGTTATTTTGTAACGGATTAATCATTTTCTCTTAGAGTTTGGCTGTTGACAACACCTCTAATCGCTTCCAGAATCACAGAGGACCGTTTCATCTGCAACTTTTCTTTCTTTCTCTTTCCTGTGCTTCATGATGTGGAGAATACATCTGGAACCATCTAAAAACATAATTATTTGTAATGTTTATATTGTAATGCCTTGGTAAAACTGTTGCATGTTTATTTCTTCTTAAGAGCAGCTGTAAAAGTATGTTTATGATTGATTTAACATCATGTTATAATCATTCAGATGAGCTACGCCGTGATGCGGTGCGCTGACGCAATCACTCACGCAGTGTTTTTGTAATTGTTGGCGCAGTGTTCACGTGAAGTTCACATAAGTACTGCATGACAGAGATTTTGAACATTTTAAAATTTTCTTTGTGCACTTGTACGAAGCTGTGCACAGTTTACAATGAGTTTACTCTCTGGAACGGCAGATCGTATACCGGTGAACAAATCAAATTTGTGCAAGTGTCAAGGCACCTTAACAATCATCAAACTAATGAAACCGTAACCTCCTAAGTATTTGTTCCATGATGACAAAATATAATAAGAGTAAGACATCTTAAAAAAAATCTTTGAAGAGTTTTCCCAAGAGATTAATAAAGTTAGATCTAATCTATCTAAGAAGAGCACATTATTTAATTGTTAGTTTTTTTCATGTTGGAAGATTCGGTTTTGCAGGGTTTTTTTTTTTTTTTTTCGTTTTTTTTAATTTTATTTTTAATGTTGCTCCGAACTGCTTTTATCCAAATGCCTTTGTTTAAAATCCTCTTAAATTTATCATTGAAGCACTGACCATATTACCTCTACAGGGGGCGCTGCACTACAGTAAACGTTAGTGTGCCTTAATTGAGAGAGTGGTGTCAACACAGAACATGGTGCCATTTTGGGCCCAACTGCTGAATGAACCTTTAATGGTTTCAACATTTTTTTAAAAGAATTTAACCACATATGGCAACACATCCAGGTACAGGTGCTATCAAAATAAATATAAAAATAGTTAGGCTATCAAATTTACATAAATTTACAATTTATGATGATTTCTTTAATTCATTTAAAGCCTGATTTATGCAGCTGCAGCTCTGTAACTCCGTGTCATGCAATGATGTGTGTGACAGTTTTAAAATTCTCCGTGTCTGGATTATGCTTTATTCTGGACTAATTTGACCCTCAAGCTTTTCTTTCTGCCATCATCACCTCCAAATCAAAGGTAAACTGTACAGTTTCCTCATTTACAACTTAGTGCTGTAAAGTTGCAGACTTTTCTGATCCATTTTTAATCACCGTGTGCACCGTAAAAACTGTTATAATATAATGGCAGACGAAGGAGTCAAAGCAGAAATTTATCAAGTCACAGCCGTTTGTGTCTGATTTATTAGCAGGTGCACATCAGGCTTCAGGTCCCAGTCTGAACACAGTTTGAAAAACAAACGATCATTCTTTTAATCACAGAAATGACTCTGATCCCACTTTACTCAAATCGGCAAGTGTCAGAGCTCTGATCTTTAATTTGTACCTCTGCACATCCAGACTGCTAGGGGTTTTTAATTTAAATACATTGCGATCGGACGGGACATTTTATCCGACGTGAGCGAAAATCCGTTGTACAAAATCCGTTACATACAGTGTTTATTACGTAGAAAATGATACAAAAACTTTTTTGTCCTTTGACTGCGAATATCTGGTTTATACGATGACGGTTGAGGTGAGTTTTACTGTACATGGGACTGAACAATAAATTTACCTCTCAAAACTTTGACGATGATGTTGGCTTTCATCTCACATGGCTGACATTATTTTCCCAAATTTTTCTTCTGTTCAGATCTGAAGGGAATCTGTACATCTTGAAGCCCTTGTTGTGTCTATTTGTGCCTCCAAATGCACAACAACCTGGCATTTTCAGCAAATAAATAAATAAAATAGCTGGATTTACATGCAGACAGATTAACAGCGAATGCTATTTTAAACCCAAGATGGCACCAGGAGTCATGTGATCGACTCATCATGTCACCACTCTTTCAATTAGGGCGCTCTAATATAGTAGTGTTCAGAATAATAGTAGTGCTATGTGACTAAAAAGATTAATCCAGGTTTTGAGTATATTTCTTATTGTTACATGGGAAACAAGGTACCACTAGATTCAGTAGATTCTCACAAATCCAACAAGACCAAGCATTCATGATATGCACATTCTTAAGGCTATGAAATTGTGCTATTGGTAAAAAAAAAAAAAAAGTAGAAAGGGGGTGTTCACAATAATATTAGCATCTGCTGTTGACGCTACAAACTCAAACTATTATGTTCAAACTGCTTTTTTAGCAATCCTGTGAATCACTAAACTAGTATTTAGTTGTATAACCACAGTTTTTCCATGATTTCTTCACATCTGCAAGTCATTAATTTTGTTGGTTTGGAACCAAGATTTTGCTCATTTACTAGTGTGTTTGGGGTCATTGTCTTGTTGAAACACCCATTTCAAGGGCATGTCCTCTTCAGCATAAGGCAACATGACCTCTTCAAGTATTCTGACATATCCAAACTGATCCATGATACCTGGTATGCGATATATAGGCCCAACACCATAGTAGGAGAAACATGCCCATATCATGATGCTTGCACCACCATGCTTCACTGTCTTTACTGTGAGCTGTGGCTTGAATTCAGAGTTTGGGGGTCATCTCAAAAACTGTCTGTGGCCCTTGGACCCAAAAAGAACAATTTTACTCTCATCAGTCCACAAAATATTCCTCCATTTCTCTTTAGGTCAGTTGATATGTTCTTTGGCAAATTGTAACCTCTTCCGCACATCTTTTATTTAACAGAGGGACTTTGCGGGGGATTCTTGCAAATAAATTAACGTCACACAGGTGTCTTTTAACTGTCACAGCACTTACAGGTAACTCCAGACTGTATTTGATCATCCTGGAGCTGATCAATGGTTGAGCCTTTGCCATTCTGGTTATTCTTCTATCCATTTTGATGGTTGTTTTCCGTTTTCTTCCACACGTCTCTGGTTTTTTCGTCCATTTTAAAGCATTGGAGATCATTGTAGATGAACAGCCTATAATTTTTTGCACCTGCGTATAAGTTTTCCCCTCTTCAATCAACTTTTTAATCAAACTACGCTGTTCTTCTGAACAATGTCTTGAACGTCCCATTTTCCTCAGGCTTTCAAAGAGAAAAGCATGTTCAACAGGTGCTGGCTTCATCCTTAAATAGGGGACACCTGATTCACACCTGTTTGTTCCACAAAACTGACGAACTCACTGAATGCCACACTACTATTATTGTGAACACCCCCTTTTCTACTTTTTTTTTTACTAATAGCCCAATTTCATAGCCTTAAGAGTGTGCATATGATGAATGCTTGGTCTTGTTGGATTTGAGAATCTACTGAATCTACTAGTACCTTGTTTCCCATGTAACAATAAGAAATATACTCAAAACCTAGATTAATCTTTTTAGTCACATAGCACTACTATTATTCTGAACACTACTGTGTGTGTATATATATATATATATATATATATATATACAACTGAATAAATGTTCTTTTATGTTAAATTGACGGTCATGCTGTAGGCAAACGCAGAGTCACATGGCAGTGTTTGATAGCGAATCATTTTTGACTAAATGATGATTTTGCATCTGGCTTTGTACCTCCAAACCCCTTTGACAGGAATCTGAGTGCATGTGGAGGTCAGGAGGTGTGTGAGGACATGGTGAAACACGACATCATGACTCCCCTGTCAGTGCTGCTGAGAGAGGTGAGACTTTTGACTTTTGGCTGCATCCCTCACTTCAGTTCTTCTTCATCAGCAGCTGTTAATGCTGGCTGCATTATTTTTCTTTTGGTTTTTTTGTTTTTTAAGTGAGCAAAAAGAGTTATTTGTACACTTCACAAAATCTATATTATAATAGCCACGTGGCCTCTGTGTGTGTGTGTATGGCTTCAATCATGCAGAAACCGGGGCGAGCTGACATTTGCTGTTTCATATGCTTGTGTATTTTGTGTCAAGGATGAACACTGTGAAAACACAAAGTTGAGAAGACTAATATTTTTGGAGAGCTGAGCAATTTTAGCAAACCAGTAAACAATTGGGGCTGGACATTGATTCATATTTCAAGAATTGATTCTGATTCTCAACATTCAGAATCGATTATTTTGAGTCGATCCAATATCGATTTGGGTTATTATTTGAAGTGTTTTTTGAGCTGTTACCTGGTTGTCTAGTTATGCAACATATTAATACTGGTATTATATTGACATTTGACAGTGTTAATAATGATGGCTATTTCTGCACTCTTCTGTGTTGTGGCCTGGTGCCTTGTTTCTTTTGGCTTTCAAGCGAGGCTGTATGGCTTTACTTCACAAAATTTGGCCCTCAAAATACAGGCAGTAGTGTTTCAGAGGGTTATAAATTTAAAAATTTTCAGGGGGACAGTGCCCCAGCACATTTATCGAATGTGAAAGGACATTGCAATTCTTCTGTGAATGGTGGCCCTGAAAAGGGCCCTTGGGGGTTTGGAATCAGATCTAAACCGACAGCTGGATCAATCGGTGTCCTCTCCAGCAGCTTCCTCTTCATGAGCCTCTGGTAGTATAGTTTATATTCCGTGGTTGTGTGGAATAACCTAAAGCATGGATCAATGCACAGTCCAACATTACATGGAACACATTCATAACTGGATTGGTGGGTTGTTTGTCCATTTCCAGCTCTTTTTGTCTTTCCAGTTGTTGTGGAACACACAACACATGACCGCTGAGGTTTCTTGGTTTTCTGACTGTCCCTCACTTTGATCTTTTTCGTAGATTTGCAGTTCCACAGGGATGAATTAGGCAGATTCTGGAAAAGAATTGGTGATGTATAGTAATTGTCAATGAACAGTTTGTGACCTTTGTCGAGATACAGACCCATCAGTCTTATCACAAGGTCATACAGCCTTGCATTCACTGAAGCCGGAATGCCCTGGTATATCTTGAACTGTGTACAATAGCCGTTGGAGGAATCACACAGCATAAACAGCTTCACTCCGACTTTGTCTGGCTTTTGCAGCATGGAGACGCTGAATGACAGGTTACCCCTACAGGCAATCATACCCTCATCCAGAGCCAGATATTCACCAGGTGGGCAGACAGACATGGATTTCTGTTTGAATATCTCGTACACCGGTCGAAGTTTGAAAATAGGATCATGGCCGTCCTGTCCCCATGGTACATACTGGCTGTTGTACGACAGTATCAACAGGAGTCTTTTCCTGCTTATCACTGTTCGGAAGAATGGAGTCTCTAGTAATTCATCTGTCGACCAATAATAGTGTAGATGTTGGTGCTGCACCAGGCCCATTGCAATAATAAGCGCCAGAAATTTTGTCAGTGGACACAGGACACCATTTTCCGAATTGTGAATTCGGCTTCAGGTTTCTCCCTTTATCCGAATGCAAAAAATCCTGGGCACACCTGTTAGTTTCCACGAACAGGAGATTGATCATATTGTCGGTGAAAAACAGGTTGAAGAAGTCCAGGCATCTTCTGTTGTCACATTTATCTTTGCCCCTTCCCCCCTGAACTGCGGAATCTTCAGGTCCTGAATGGTACTTGTCCAGTTTGCATCTTCGAGTTTGTCGTCTTAGAGGTCACCTGACTTGAAACCCAGGAAATAATCATCAGAGTCTTCAGTCTTGAAAATTTCCCTGACTAATTCCTTATTCTCTGCTTCTACGTTGTTGAGAATGCTGTCTTCATCGACAACAGTATCTGCAGTTACCGTCATGATTCAAAAGCTTTCTTTGTCTGGCAGCAAGCGGTTGGACTCCTGGCATCCGTCTGTCTGCGAGAGACGATGGTGTAGCTTTCAGTTTGTTTTTTTGTTTTCTCTGTTTTTCACTTTTTCAATTCATTTTCAGTTTATTTCATTTATATAGTGCCAAATCACAACAAAGCTGCCCCAATGTGAAACGAGCATATGACCTGGAAGTATGTCTGATGTACGCATGGGGATCGGGCTTCAGCTACTGCTGGGTGTTCATTTGTTATTACACTGGTTCTGGGTGCCCTCCAAACACTAAAAAAAGCGAACCAGCAGTCAATGAAAGTTTTTCTGGGGAGCAATCTTTCGAGGACTGGCACGGAATGTCCTGCATGGCGGTCCGCTATATATTGACGAGAGTTAAAATTAGAGGCATTGCAGAAGTGCCAAAACCTGCAGTTCCATGAGGTGCCACTTGGGGCTGACTCCATCCATCCATCCCTCTTCTATACCTGCTTCCACCATTTAAGGGTCACAGGGGGCTGGAGTCTATCCCAGCAGTCATATGGCGTGAGGCGGGGTGCACCCAGAAAAGGTTCCGTTTGTTTCACCCACGGTAGTTAGGTAGGCTGTGTCTCAGTGAAGTGGCTGCACCTTTCTAAGGGTGTATTCCTTGGCTACATACATCATGGCCAGCTTGGTCACATCGCATTAATAGGCTGTCTCATGTCTAAGGCTTCTTTTAATGCGGCCGTCTTTCCATTGAAAACAAAGTCTACAACAAATATAGCCTTCGCATCCCAAATAGTCCCATGAGACATTGAATTGTTTCTTTATTTATTTTCACAACAAAAATGGTTGCACAGTGCACGGTGCACAATGTAGGCTGCAGAGGAGCAGCGATTACATCCATTTTAAGGACTAGACCTGTGGTATGTGTGAACAGACAGCTTTCAGAAATTCTGCTTAAGAAATACTCAAATGTGAATGTTAGCTATCTGCCATTGCCAGGTTGATTCTCCTCTGCAAATGCAACCAGCTCTGTGTGCCATACGACCTAAATGTATGATTAGTGTTGAACTGTAGCCAGTACTATAAATTAAGATAAATAAATTGAAATGCATTATGAATGGTTGTGGCCTTGAGCAATCTGTTTATTTTCTCCAGCAACAAATGCCCCCTTCCAAAAAAATTCCCATTTATAGCTGTTTACTGTTGTGGTTTGCCCCCATTAGTGCCCCTTTAAGTGTTATGGTTAGTTTTTGCAAAATGGTTTTGTGTGCTGATCTCTCTGTCCTGTTGTATTTTTCTTTTGCACTCCCTCACTGGTTTGAGTTTTTCTCTGGTTTTTGGTGAATGTACGTCCTTGTGGTCATTTAGTTTTTGTATTTTTTGATCACCTCTTTTATGTATTTGTTTGTCTACTCCTTTCTAAGTCCATGGGTTTTGGGTACTTGGATTTCTGTTTTGCATCTTTAGGGTTTGACATCTTTTCTTGTAATTCACTTGTTTTTTCCTTTCCTCACCTTCCATACACTTTGAATTTTTTACCAACTTCCTGTTTGCAACATGACCTTTGACCCTGTCACACACCAGTCCTCCATTTTGCTCAGTCAGTTCCTCGTGCACTTCCTCATTCCGCTGATTTCCACATGCACCTGTTGTTCCTGCCTCCTTAGTTACACAACTGTGCTGAGTTAACAGTTTGCTGTTTAAGCCCTCACTTCTTCCCCACTTCTTGCGGATTCATTCACTCTCATTTTTTAGTGTTGCCTGGCTTTGAGTATTTGGTGTTTGGTTTTTGCCCTTATCCATGCTCCATTGTTACCCTGTGTTAAATTATTTCTCAGTGAGTTAGTATTTTCTTTTATGTTAGTTATCTTCTTGTGTGCTGCCACCTGCACTCTGCTGTTAGTCTCTTGTTTGTGCATCCCCAGGAGTTTTGTTTGTATTTTGTTTGTGGATTTTTACTGTTGTTTTGGACTGTGTTTTCACTATGGGTTGGGAGAAATAAATCACTTGTGTTTTTCAGTTACCATCCTCCTCTGGTTTCTGCCTTGCATTTTGGGTTCCATCAGACTTTGCTTAAACCTTAACAGCTTACACCCTTTGTTTTTGTTTTTTTGTTGTTACTTAGAATATAATCGTTATTTTATCTCTCCCCCCCCAACAAAAAAAAAGTGCTGTGCTGGATTTGAGAGCAGCGAACAGAAAAGTGGAGTCGAGAACGTCGCAAATGAGGCTCTGAACTTGCTGTGGAATCTGTGGTAAGAACAGATCTTGTATACAGTGCATCAATAAAGGTATTCAGTACTTAACTTTTCCACATTTTATTATGTTACAGCCTTATTCCAAAATGGATGAAATTCTTTTTTTTTTCCTCAAAGTTCTATACATAATACTCCATGATGATGATGTGAAAAAAAGGTTTTTTGTTTTGTTTTGTTTTGTTTCTTGAGATTTTTACAAATTTATTAAAAATAAACTAAGAAATCACCTTGTACATAAGTATTCACAACCTTTGCCATTCTACAGCTTAATTGGAGTCCACCTGGGGTAAATTCAGTTGATTGGACATGATTTGGAAAGACACACACCTGTCTTCATATAAAGTCCCACAATTGACAGTGCACGTACGTCAGAGCACAAACCAAGCATGAAGTCAACGGAATTGTCTGTAGTCCTCCAAGACAGGGTTGTCTCGAGGTACAATTCTGGGGAAGGGTACAGGAACATTCTTGCTGCTTTGAAGGTCCCAATGAGCACAGTTGCCTCCATCATCTATAAATGAAAGAAGTTCGAATCCACCAAGACTCTTCCCAGAGCTGGCCAACCGTCTAAACTGAGAGATATAGAGAGAAGGGCCTTAGTCAGGGAGGTGACCTAGAATCCAATGGCCACTCTGTCAGAGCTTCAGCATTCCTCTTTGGAGAGACGAGAACCTTCCAGAAGGTCAACCATCTCTGCTGCAATCCACTAATCAGGCCTATATGATAGAGTGGCCAGAAGGAAGCCAGTCCTTAGTAAAAAGCACCTGAAATACTCTCAGACCATGAGAAACAAAATTCTCTGGTCTGATGAGACAAAGATTGAACTTTTTGGTGTGAATGCCAGGTGTCATGTTTGGAGGAAACCAGGCACCATCTCTATAATGAAGCATGGTTGTAGCACCATCATGCTGTGGGGATGTTTTTCAGCAGCAGGAACTGGGAGACTAGTCATGATTGAGGGAAAGATGAATGCAACAATGTACAGAGACATCCTGGATGAAAACCTGCTCCAGAGCGCTCTTGACCTCAAACTGGGACATCTGTTCATTTTCATACAGTCTGTTCGTAATCACACAGCCAAGATATCAAAGGAGTGGCTTCAGGACAACCCTGTGAATGTCCTTGTGTGGTCCAGCCAGAGCCCAGACCTTCATCCGATTGAACATCTCTGGAGAGATCTGAAAATGGCTGTGCACCAACGCTCCCCATCTGACCTGATGGAGGTTAAGAGGTCCTGCAAAGAGGAATGGGCAAAATTGCCCAAAGATAGGTGCACCAAGCTTGTGGCCAAGCTTCTTCATATTCAAAAGTCTTGAGACTGCCAAAGGTGCATCAACAAAGTATTGAGCAAAGGGTGCGAACTCTTATGTGCATGTGATTCCGTAGTTTTGTTTTTTTTGTTGTTGTTGTTTTGTTTAGTTTTGGTTTTTTTTAATTTGCGAAAATTTCACGCACACAAAAAACCCTTTTTTTCATGTTGTCATTATGGGGTGTTGTGAGTGGAATTGTGCGGGGGGGAAATTAATTCACTCCATTTTGGAATGAGGCTGTAACATAACATGTCGAATAAGTGAAGTGCTGTGAATACTTTCTGGATGCACTGTAATCGCATATTTTGCATTTACTGGTTGTCCAAGTTATTCTCACGGTTGCAGGTCTCCTATTGGTCTCCTATTCTTGTCTAATGTGTAAGCTGCTGGATGCCTTGAATTTCCCTCTGGGATCAATAAAGTATCTATCTATCTATCTATTAGGCACTTTCTACTCAAGCTCTTGCACATTATTTGATATTTAGAAATGTTTTCATATTTCAAAAATTTGATTGAGAATTTACCTTATTTTGTAGTCCTTTAGTTCGCTCTGTCCACATCTGCTGAATGTTCCTCTCCGTGTTGTCATGCCAGTGAATGCAGCAGCCAGGCATTATCCATCTTCAACAAAGCTGGGCTTCTGGATTTGGTTGTCCAGTGTCTGGAGAGATACACACACAACATGGATCTGGCCATATCCGCTGGTAGGGATAAGTGAAGTCCATCAAACACGTTTATGCGTTATTAATCATATATTTCCAATATGTATGCTTAAAACAAATTACATTTCATTATCACTGTTATGCGTCCTGTTACCTAAACCTTCTTGTTTGTAAAGTCTTTGACTAAAAACATCATAAAATAAATCAAAATACAGAAGTCCGAAAAATTTCCCACAGGTACATGTTCCCAAACGTGCAAGCTTTGCATAAACTGAGCAGTATTGTCTTTTTGTTAGGATGTGTACATGGTAAATACTCCTACTGGTGGACAGAAAGAGAAAGCTATCAAGACTAAATTAATTAATTGACTAGTCAACCATAGCAATAAAATTGACAACTATTTAACTGGTTCTGACCTTTCAGATGTAAGAATTATTTGCTTTTATTACAGTTTTGAGGTGAACTTGTATGAAGGGGTTTAAGGTGTAGGTGACACCAAAAATGCACAATAATCACTAAAAATGGTGAAATGTTGATATTTTAAAAAGTCCTGAGCAGTAAAAGTCTAAGTGTGCAGCTGTCTGAAGCCTCCGCTGTATTTCAGCCCTCAGCCACAGCCATATTGTTGCTATGTCATCGGGAGAACAGGACCTGCTGATTCAAGCCCAAATCAGTTGCAAACACGGCGGAAGTCAAGCTGTTTTCAGACGCTTTTTTTCTAGTGTGGAGCTTTTTTTTTTTAAGTCTGAAGGCGATTCTGAAGAAGCTGTGGGGGACACAGCCTTGTGTTTTTGAACCTTATTAGATGACAGTGAGAGAGGCTAAACCTTGGAGGAAAACCTTCAGTCTGACAACAGTGATGATATTGGCAGAGTTCAGAACACAAAATGGTGATTTTAAAATAAATAAAGTGGGTGGAGATGATTTTGTTTTGTTTGTTTTTTGGCCAGTTCTTTGGTTGTAATCAACTGATTTAAAAAAATTGTTTTATTATCTGCAACATCAGAAAAAAGTGATGAGGAAGTGTTTTTTTTTTTTCTTCGAAACAGGTACATACATTTCAAATCTGAAAAATGACACGAGGGACTGAGAATATAAGATAATTTTAAAATAAATAATTGTTTCCTTCTTGAATATAGGTAGTGTACTGTATGTTAGTAGCATAACTTATTAAATATTAAAACCATTCACACAAGGGTAAATATAAAGTCTTACCTGTCCATTTCAGAGAGATGAAAATATATCCACATTTGGAAAACGACGTCTGAAAATAATTTAATTTCTTGTCCTAGCTGAAGAAAAGTCCCTTTGTCACACCAGCAGTTTGGTGCTAGGTTACAGCACCGGCACAGGTGTAAACCATTAATTGCATCTGCGGCTGCTGGTTTGAATCTCTGCTGCACGGATCCGGGACTGGCATGGTCAGATACAGGTGTAATCCGTTGATTGCATCTGCAGCTGATGGATCGTGTCTCTGCTGTGAACGGATCCTCCTCTCCTTGCACCATGGGCTGCTTTTGTACGCAAGATGAAAGATTCCACAGCCCCTCATCTGCTCATAACGTCTCAGCCTGCCATGCGATGAAATTATCACATGATCCACACAATACAATAATGTGAAAATACTGTTTTGCCTCTGTGTGGATTGGAGAAGCCGCAGACACCGTGCACGTGCGCTGGTCAATATAAGTGTTCCACCTGCCAATCAAAAGGGTCTTGCCAGCCACAATGAACCGTTGTGACACCTATAACACCGTGCAGCATCGCCCCGAACCACTCGGTGAAACGAGGCTGTCAGTAGCCTGTAAAAATCCAGAAACTAATGGGATATTAAGATAATAGTTCTTGTGCTGATGTCACTTCCTCCTTCTTCTCCAATGTCGGGACTTACCTGGAAGTTCCTGTTTTTTTTTTTTGTTTGTTTGTTTGTTTTGTTTTTCGTTTGTTTTTTGTGGCATGCAGTTCAAAATCCGAATATTTATGTCTTCAGTAACTGTGCACCAGGAAAGGATGAATTTCATACTGTTATTTAATTTTTGTCTTAAATACTCAAAAAAAAAAAAAAATTTTTACATATCGTGTCATCTACACTTTAAAGTGTATTTATTTGCTTAGCTCATTTTTACCACATTCCCTTATTTTTCTTTGGGCTTCAAGTAATACAACAGTCATTATTGACTCGGTATATAGAACAACTCCAGATCAACTAACACTTAGTTTCAACAACTAGTGTAGATTTTTCTTTGTTTTCACTGTATAATTTGTGTTTGTATTACAGTGAAAATTGACCATATTTTAATTTGCATTTCAATGAATTTTGTGTGTAAACTTGCACCAGATATGACCATTCTTAGTTAGAAATTTCAAAAATAATTTCTTTGATTTATGATGTTTTAACTGTGATGAACTGCACAAATTACATTTTTGAGTTCTTTCTACTTCTAGCCATGAATATGCATTTTACATAGAGGTGTAGAATTTGTAGGTGGAGTGAAATATGAGCCCACAGTGAGTAAAAATGTGTTCGGTGTTAAATTAAAAAAAAAAAAAAAACACCCAGCCACTGCTTTGGTTTCAGAGGGTTAAACAGAGTTTAAACAATTTTAAATGATGAAACTGGATTACTGTTTACACTGAATTCAAAGGTTAAATTTAAAAGGCCAAGTACAAGCTGTTTTAGGACTTTGTGCTAGTGTATGGCCTGAGACAGTTCTACAAAAGTCCTTTCAAAGATCTAAATATTTGTCACGTTATTTCAAAAGGACAAAGACATCATTCAGGTCTAACTTCTAGTTTGGTTTTCCAAGGAGGTGAAGGAACATTTAAGCTGTCATGTTTTACGCAGCCCACTGTTTGCACACCGTGACTGAAGACAATCCGGAGCTGATGTGTAGCATGAACACTGCTGTACTTGGAGCCCTGGAGAATGTGCTGGTGTCATCTAAGCCAGGCATGGATCCAACTCTCCTTAGGATACTGGCTGCAGGTGAAATCTCTCACTTGTCATGTTTTCCTCATTCTCCTTGTTTCATCCCCGAAAGACATAATAAAATCATCTGTATTTATTTATTTATTTATTTGTCTGGTAGCAGGATTATGTCAGAAGTACTTCACAGATTTTGACCATTTTCACCACAGATAGAAATTACGGCATGAAAGACTCCACTGAATATTGGAGGTGATCCAGATCCGGTTTCTGGGTCAAGATTTCACTTTATATAGACTTTTAAAGATTACATCAAAGCTACTTCACAGAGTCACCAAAACTTCGCCACAGATAGATATTAGGGCATGGAAGACTCCACTGAATTTTGGAGGTGATTCGGATTGGCGGACGTAAGAAATCCCGGATTGCTCTTGATCAAATATGTAGCACCCAAGCGGCAACCTCAGGTGCTGAAAAATTAAGCAAAGGTGCCAAACCCTGCGGTTCCTTGACTGGCCACTTGAAGCTGGCTCCAAAAAAGAATCAATCCCCATAGAACCCTTTGTTAATATCTCCAACTTTACCAACTTTATTGCAGAAATAAATGTGCATACAGGCTGGTATAGTGCCCCCCCCCCCCCCCCCCCCCAAAAAAAACCCCAAACAAACAGAATTTGGTCTCTGTAGCAAGTTTCCTTGGTGTGTGACAGCTGTACAGTGAGTATAACTAACCTATTTTTAGCCATAAAGTTAATATCTGAGAGTTATACAGTGTGTATGCAGTTTAAGTGCACTGACAGAGCATTATGAATCTTTGCTCCAGAATTTACATGAGTGAAACATTAATATTATTTAATTAGTATGTTTGTGACCTTTAGCACTAATTAGTAAGAATTGATAGCTTGGTGACATTAGCTACAGTGACTCTACCATGGTTATAAAGGCAATATGGAGGTCACAGATTTTAATACCCACACCCAAGCCACCCACTATAAGGACCATTAATCCGTCTGCAAAAAAAAAGAATGCACTTAATTCGTCCGTCAAATTCAGGTTGACCTCTCTTGTTAGCCTTGGGTAGTGGTAACTTTGAGATAGGGGGTGTGTTTGGCTTCATTCATCCCACCAAGGTGATGCCCAGTCTTACCCCAGAGGCGATTTTAGACTTCCAGTTTTAGGGTGTGCTTAGCACCATTCTTTAAATTTTTAAATCTAGATGTCAGAAATACAATTTCCCATGATTTCAGAGTGAAAACGTTTGCTTGTAAAAGCTGCATTCATTGTCAGAATGATTAAAAAAAAAAAAAAAAAACATATATTAGCAATGGATACGGCCCATACATAAAATTCCTGCATTCTGGTACAGTTTATATAACAAATAATTAATCTCATAATGTGGTGAGGGCAATAGTAATTGCAACTTTGGAGAGGTCTGAAATATCAGAGGCTGAGTAAAGATCTATATCCTTGTTTTATATTGTCTTATGAGCCTATAGTTATTGAAGATTTTTTTTATTACTCTTAACAGATTATTATGTCATAGTACTTAGTACAGAACACTCACCCTGGTATCACTTTTCACTTACATTTAGACAGTTTTAGGCAATTACTTCGATTGTGTTTAGTTTTGGCTATTTATTTATTCCTACAAACTGATTGATTGTCTCGGTTTTCTGGCAGCACACACATCCACGTTGTAAGTCATAAAATACAGTAGTTGCAATGTTATGATCAGTGAGGTTAGTGCCATATGCACGAGGACCTGGTTTAGCACACAGCTACAGCAGCACTACACTATAAAGGCTGGATGGCGAACACAGATGGTACACTGCACATAAATGGGTTCAGGATAAGAAATATATGAATATGAATTATTTATTGAATTAACAGCAAAGCATAGAAAGGACACAAGATCATAGAAGTCCTTAAAAGTAAGAAAATAAAAATGTGTGACTTAAAAGTCAGAATTCATACCAAAACACCAGTAACACAGTACGACACCTCCCACAGTCTGATACACATATTCAATTTACCCTTAGCTGCACTTTCATCTTTGCTATTCTCAATGTCTATATCTACAACCCTGGCCGAAATTATGGAATCATGGCCCTGGAGGAGTTCATTCATGTTGTTTAATTTTTGTAGAAAAAAGCAGATCACAGACATGACACAAAACTAAAGTCATTTCAAATGGCAACCTTCAGGCTTTAAGACACACTATAAGAAATCAGGAAAAAAAAAATTGTGGCAGTCAGTAACGGTTACTTTTTTAGACCAAGCAGAGGGAAAAAATATGGACTCACTCAATTCTGAGGAATAAATTATGGAATCATGAAAAACAAAAGAACGCTACAACACATCACTAGTATTTTGTTGCACCACCTCTGGCTTTTATAACAGCTTGCAGTCTCTGAGGCATGGACTTAATGATTGACAAACAGTACTCTTCATCAATCTGGCTCCACCTTTCTCTGATTGCTGTTGCCAGATCAGCTTTGCAGGTTGGAGCCTTGTCAAGGACCATTTTCTTCAACTTCCACCAAAGATTTTCAATTGGATTAAGATCCTGACTGTTTGCAGGCCATGACATTGACCCTATGTGTCTTTTTGCAAGGAATGTTTTCACAGTTTTTGCTCTATGGCAAGATGCATTATCACCTTGAAAAATGATTTCATCATCCCCAAACATCCTTTCAGTTGATGGGATAAGAAAAGTGTCCAAAATATCAACGTAAACTTGTGGCATTTATGATGATGTAATGACAGCCATCTCCCAGTGCCTTACCTGACAATGCAGCCCCCATATCATCAATGACTGTGGAAATTTACATGTTCTATTCAGGCAGTCATCTTTATAAATCTCATGGAACAGCACCAAACAAAATTTCCAGCATCATCACCTTGCCCAATGCAGATTTGAGATTCATCACTGAATATGACTTTCATCCAGTCATCCACAGTCCACGATTGCTTTTCCTTAGGCCCATTGTAACCTTGTTTTTTCTGTTTAGGTGTTAATGGTGGCTTTTGTTTAGCTTTTCTGTATGTAAATCCCATTCTTAGGCGGTTCTTACAGTTCGGTCACAGACGTTGACTCCAGTTTCCTCCCATTCGATCCTCATTGTTTTTGTTGTGCATTTCGATTTTGAGACATATTGCTTTAAGTTTCTGTCTCTTGACGCTTTGATGTCTTCCTTGGTCTACCAGTATGTTTGCCTTTAACAACCTTCCCATGTTGTTTGTATTTGGTCACAGAGTTTTAGACACAGCGACTGTGAACAACCAACATCTCTTGCAACATTGCGTGATGATTTACCCTCTTTTTTAAGAGTTTGATAATCCTCTCCTTTGTTTCAATGACCTATCTCATGTTGGAGCCATGATCATGTCAGTCCACTGGTTGCAACAGCTCTCCAAGGTGTGATCACTACCTTTTAGATGCAGACTAACGCAGCAGATCTGGGATGAAAATTTTCCAGGATGATTCCAAAATTTATTCCTCAGAATTGAGTGAGGTCCTACTTTTTTTCCCTCTGCTTGGTCTAAAAAAGTAAACGTTACTGACTGCCACAATTTTTTTTTTCTTGATTTCTTATAGTGTTTCCTTAAAGCCAGAAAGTTGCCATTTGAAATTACTTTAGTTTTGTTGTCCTGTCTGTGATCGCTTTTTTTCTAACAAATTAAAAACTGATATGAACATCCTGCCGAGGCCGGTGATTCATAATTATTGCCAGGGGTTGTACTATCACATAAGGTCTATAGAGTGCACAAAACCTCACCTGAGCTTTTTTTGCTTTTGAAAAAAATGCTCTGATATCCATCACTGCACTGCGGCGTGGTTTGCCACTTACTGCCAACAAATAAAATACAAATGAGTTTATGATTATGCCTTTTAGCAGGAATTAAATTATTCACTTTATCATGCTGTGCATTAAACTTTGTGGTAAAGTTTACTGTCTTAATTATGAAATGCTTAGTTAAGGACCTTAACTAAGCATTTAAGGTCAGATCTGTGTACATGGTATTTGATGTAGGAGAGTGATTTGTTAATGGAAGCTACACAGATTGAAGGGCGAGCACCATTTAGTAGCTGACGAGGATTTAGTTGAAAAAAAAAAAGACAACACTGAATCAATCTTAATTTGACCACGCACAGCGGGCACTAATTTGTAGAGCAATATACTGTGTTTAACGTTAGGTAGCCAGGTGAGTAAAATAAGCACTTTTCAGAAAGTTGCACTTGCTCTTCACATCCAGAGACATAAACTGTGAATAAATACCTCGCAAATGTGACAGTCACCTGGCAATCACTTGACAGCGCAGCTGGGCGAGGTTACCACCAGCGCTCACAGGACAGCGCCTCTGCTAAATGAGCGCCACCCGCAGCAGCACCACGCAACACAAACACATGCCAGAGCAGACGCAGTTGCGGACGGAGAGAGAGATGAATGTAGGCGCACTTCGTGGATTGAACCATTTGCCCAAGAAGGGGAGATGATCAAATTACTCTGTTCTTCTAATACATATTTTGGCATAATGCTGGAAATAGGTTGTTTAAAAAAAATAGTAGTATAGAAGCATATATATATATATATATATTATTTTTTTTTTTTTTTTTTAGGGGTGCTTAAAATATATATATATATATATATATATATATATATATATTTTTTTTTAGGGGTGCTTAAAATATATTTAGGGGTGCTTGAGCACCCCTAAAAATAGGCTAACTCCACTCCCGGTCTTACCTACTCTCCACCTCTACCCATTTATGGGTTGGCTGAGAGTTGAGCAGAGTCAGGCATTGCCAAGATGTTAAAATACAGAGCCTCCCTTTTTTAAGGTCAAACCCGCTCTGCAGTAAACCTATGAACCCAAACGTTAAGCTTTACAGATACACCACCATTCAGATGTATCTTGTTGAACTATTGCAGCAGAGAAACCTGTTATTTTCTCATGACGCTTGCATCTCAAAATTCCTGTTAAAAGTAATTCAGGGATTAAAGCTGTATATCTTTTATGTCTGCCTACCATGTCATCCAGGGACACTGTGGAACACAAAGCCTAGTCTTCCTGCTGCTCGCCAGGCACAGACAATGAATGCTGTGGTGGTGACCTTAGCAAAGTGCTTGGATATAGATGCAGATGTGCTAATCCCCGAACTCAAGCAAGCTGAAGACATTCGTCTGAGTAATCCACCAACAGTGACAGACATGGAAGACCAGGCTATTGGAGATTTACCTGCAGAGGAAATGGATGAAGAGAAGTCTGTTAAGAACAAAAACAGTAAAGTTTTGAAGGTTGATAAGGACGTCTCTGACCTCTTGCCTGTAAGTTGTTTCATACATCAAGCACTTCTAATTGTTGAAGTTGTTGCAGGTGGTGCTGAGGCTTTATCTTTCACATGTTCCTGTAAAATATGTAAATAATGCATAAAACAAGCAGAGAATGCTTAAAAATGTACAAGGTGTACCTTGTACAAATGGATGACTTTACGGTGTCTATGAATATTTAACAGATAATTACTGGCATAATAATAGCCCCTTCACTCATTTTACTCTAGTTATGTGGGAAAGGGTTGAGGTGACAGCAGTACAAAGAGTCCAGCTACCTCTGTCAGGTCTTGGGGTCATGATTGCATGTTCTGGGTCTGCACTTTCTCATCTGTCTAAACATCCCTAACGTGGCACCCAGGAGACATATAATCAGATGTCTTGCTTGCCTCATTTGAAACCTTTAAAACCTTCAAACTGATTATCTGTCAGTTTTAAACTGTGCTCCATCTGGACATCAGTTACCAGCCCTGGGCCCTAGCTTGGAGATCTATAGACGAAGGTCTGCAATGCACAGCATAAGTACACGCAGTTCTACTCACTGTTTACATGTCCTAGGTGCTGGGTGTGAAAATTACAGCTGTGTACCTTGTACACCCGGGAAGGACATTTGCACTGCTTTGTCTGGTGAAAGATGGTTTTCTTCGGGGTGTCTTATTGTAAATGAACCAAAACATTTTGCACAATACTGGCAATGTTCACTCCACAGGTATGATGACACACCTGGATATATTGTACTAATTACAATCTGTAAAGTATCTGTAAAGTGAAATCCTTCTTGTTATTGGATTGTAATGCATTACATTCCAGTGCTACTCATCTCCAGTCTACGTAAGTGTTTAAATGGGGGGAAAGTACCTATGACAGAAAAATAGCTGAAAAAAATTTTCTTGTTGATCAGCAGTGTGAGCAAAAAAAAATGTGGTTCTGCTTAGCGCTATAAAAATATTGCATGTTCAACAGTTATTGGTGTTTTAGCAAGGGGGGCAGCATGCGTTTTATTTTGGAGGTGCCAGGTAATAATTAAGACGTCATCTGAGGACAAGGCAAACTGATTGAGGAGAGGAGCTGTCAGGGGAACAGATTAGAGGCAGTCAGCAAGGATGAGACCGTTAACAGGCGCTGAATTCCACCAGCTGACAGACCTCAGAGTGACACAGAGGCTCACTCAGAGTCTCATGATAGTGGGAGGCATTTGTGGTGATGCTGCAAAATGCCTCATTGTGCACAGACAGTGGAATTGTCTTTATGTAGCCTTTGTTTTTATGTTGTAATTACTGTGCATGCGTGCCTGTCTTACACACACACACCTTTTTTATGGCAAATAGACTTGTTTATATAGCTCATGATGTGATGCTGATGCTTTAAAATGATACCTCACATTCACTCATTCTCACGCACACTGACTTTAGGGTGTTGCCATGCAAAAATCTCAACTGCACATCTTGGAGGTGCAATTTTGGGATTATGTTCCTTGCTCAAGAACATTGGTCATGAATAATATTTGTCTATTTAAGGAGTTGACTCTATGCCAATTCTGAACCCAAGCCTGCTTTTCTCCTTTAGTTTTCCACTTCCCCTGCTGTTTAAACCTGAAGCTTCCTCAGATTGCAGACATTGTGAAAGCAGTTTTAACTTACACCACTGTCTTAAAGTTTCAAATGAGCGTGTGTTAATTTATAAAAAGACTTGATCTTTTTTGTGGCTTGCAGCTGATGTCTCAGTGATAAGTGAAAGCGCTCATTGTTTTGGTTGGGTGTTGAATCACATGGCTGGTTCTTTTTGTCCAGGGGGGCAAGCAGGAGCTGAAGGAGGCAACAGCTTTGCTGACAGCCCAGCAGACGTCACTAGAGATCCTCGTTAACATGTGCTGCTCCGACGGTAAGGGTTGCTGGCGTAGACAGCAGTGCTGACCCCAAGCATCTTCATCAACATTATTTTCTGTGACACATTACTCTAAAGGGCTCTCCCCCACAAATTTAGAGTATGAAGGGGCTGTACCTCTAGGGAGGGTGCGAGATCCCTACAAGAATGTATCAGTCGTGCAATAATTCAAATAAATTGCACCAACCTGCTGAAACTTATCAGCAAGTACTGAGCCATTCCTCTTTTCTCATGATCATGGTGAGAATAAACAGAAATACGTATATGTAGAATAGGCTTCAGTGTAAAAATGTGGAAGAATGTAAATTATACACACTAATCCTGTACCAGCATGCTAATGATCTTTTAAAAGTAAGAGCTTACTACAGTCACAGTACCTTACAAAGTTTGATGTCGGTTTTGGCATTTTCTTGATGGTCACAGTAGCTGAAGCATTCTCACATTGTGCTTCAATCTGCTCAATTCCTTGGTGGTAAGCATAGGTTTAGCCCACTTTCCTCTGTGCTGCCCCCCTCCCCCAAGGATAATGAACAGGTCAGACTGTTTCAAATATTAAAACCATTCACACACGGAGTAAATATAAAGTTTTAATCTTACCTGTTCATTTCAGTCATCTTCATCACAGCCTGACAAAATCACATCCACATAAAATTTCAATAAGTCCCTCCGTGTTTGTCTGCTCCAGGTGCGTTTCTCATCCTGAACCAGAGACCTCCGGCTCTTTGTTCCACATCAAGACAATTAACTTATTTTAAAAGTTGAAAGAGTCACAGCTGAATTCATTCATGTCAGCATTTATCACAGACATCAGTTGATTCTTCAGCAGTCTGCATGCAATGAAAATAAATTCCATGATCCACCAAGACAAAAATAAAATTACAATTGCTCTCATTGGCCTCCGTGTAGAGGAGAAAGACCGTGCAAAAGTGTACAGCCTCTCTATGACGTGCTTGTCAATATCTACATACTCCACCTACTACACAAAATGGTTCTGCTAATAGTGGAAATGCAAACCAAGCCAGACTTAACTGTTCCAACCCGGACCGAACCGTGCAGTACCAACACGGAGCGCTTGGTGCAAATGGGGCTGTTGGCATATCCTGGCTAAATCTCATCACAGCTGCATAAGTTATTCAATGTATACAGTGTATTCGGCAAATTTTTCATAAGTCATCATACACTGGCTACATCATCATGGTGTGACAGGGATGTAAGGGAAAAATGCCAACGCCAGGCAGAGGAGAAAATCTTTCACTTACCATTGATGTATTCATAACAGAACATTGCGCCTATTATTGTGGTTGAGAGCAAAAGCATCAATGATTCAGTCGCTGTCCAGGGCCTGTGTTCTTCGAGGGTTAATTACCAGGAGTGACAGGTCACCAGTTTGGGCGTCCTCACTGCTATTCCTCAAGTAGGACTCAGATTTCACTTCTTTGCAATTTCACTTGAGGATATTTGGGCTGCAAAAACCAATCCAGTTTCGCAACTTGAAACAGAATAAACTCTCTACAGTACAACAACGTCATCGTGAAGTTGTTGAATGTGACATCATTGAACATCACGTTCACATGTGAAAAAACAGGTCACAGGTCAAATATGATTACACTCATTTTGTGTAAAACAATCAGTTCTGTTTATGAATGTTTATTTTCTTTTGCAAGTGAAATATTTATTCAATTACATACCGTACATCCGGAAAGTACTCCCAGCGCATCACTTTTTCCACGTTTCTCACAACACCCCATAATGACATGGAAAAAATTTTTTTTTTCAAATTTATTAAAAATCAATTACAAAGAAATCACATCTAATCACATTGGACATGATTTGGAAAGGCACACACCTGTCTACATGCAATTGACAGTGCATGTCAGTACACAAATCAAGCATGAAGCCAAAGGAATTATCTGCAGACCTCCGAGACAGGATTGTCTCGATGCCCAAAACAAGGTGAAGGGTACAGAAACGATTCTGTTGCTTTGAAGGTCCCAATGAGCACAGTGATCTGCATCATCTGTAAATGGAAGCAGTTCAGATCCACCAGGACTCGTCCTAGAGCTGGCCGTCCATCTAAACTGAGCAATCAGGAGAGGAGGGCCTTAGTCAGGGAGGTAACCAAGAATCCAGTGGTCATTCTGTCAGGGCTCCAGCATTCGTCTGTGGAGAGAGGAGAACCTTCCAGAAGGACAACCATCTCTTCAGCAATCCACCGATCAGGCCTGTATGGTAGAGTGGCCAGAAGGAGGCCACGCCTTAGTAAAAGGCACATGGCAGCCCAACTGGTGTTTCCCAGAAGGCACCACCAGAAGGACTCTCAGAGCATGAGAAACAAAGTTCTCTGGTCTGATGAAAGAACAATATAACTATTTGGTGTGAATGCCAGGCTTCATGTTTGGAGGAAACCAGGCACCATCCCTACAGTGAAGCATGGTGGTGGCAGCATCATGCTGTGGGGATGTTTTTCAGCAGCAGGAACTGGGAGACTAGTCAGGATTGAGGGAAAGATGAATGCAGCAATGTACAGAGACATCCTGGATGAAAACCTGCTCCAAAGCACTCTTGATCTCAGACTGGGGCGACGGTTCATCTTTCAGCAGGACAATGACCCTAAGCCCACAGCCAAGAAATGAAAGGAGTTAGTCAAGGACCTATGTGAGACATGTATGTACATCATTTAGAAGAGGATAACTCAACCTTTAGACCCATATGACCCCAATGAACAACTTGGGATATGTGTCAAAATCTCTACCCAGGACGAAGAGCCTGAAAATGACCACACCCTTTTAAAAAAAAATGACCATGCCCTTTTTCGTCCCAAGTGCTACTTCAAATACAGCTGTTGTTTTTTTTTGGTTTTTTTTGAGAGGTGGAGCTTGAGATGTGCTGCAAAGAGGAATGGGCAAAACTGCCCAAAGATAGGTGCACCAAGCTTGTGGCATCATATTCAAGAAGACTTGAGGCTGTAATTGCTGCCAAAGATGCATCAACAAAGTATTGAGCAAAAGGTGTGAATATTTACGTACATGATTTCTTAAGGGTTTTGTTTTTTGTTTGTTTGTTTGTTTTAATAAATTTGCAAAATTTGGGGATGTTGTTTGTTGAATTTTGAGGGGAAAAAATGAATTTACTTCATTTTAGAATAAGACTGTAATACAACGAAATGTGGAAAATGTGAAGCACTGTGAATACTTTCCAGGTGCACTGTAAATCTAAAAATGCCAGATTTGCATCTTACTGTGGAGAACTATTCTGATTGGATGATGTCATGATGCCATCTTCCAGAACAAGGGCGTCATGTGGATAACAGTTTACAGCTGTGATAATGAATCCACGCAATAGGTCAGAATAAGTCTTTAGTTACTCTGTGTCGCTTTGTAAAGTTCTAGCTTCTGTTACTACAATGAATAGTTTTGTCTTTGTCCATTTTTTGAGGATGCATTACAGCGCCACGTATAGGCCTGGCATATGTACTACACCATTTTCAAGTGGTTTCACTGGATCTGTGAGAACGGAGATATTTCTTGAATGGAACACTTTTTGAAAATGACAAAGAAAAAGATTGTATCGGGAAAGTTCAGTTCCACGTGGACAAGGCACTCCACACATCAGATGAAATTAAACAAAAATAATAAATTAACCATTATTTTCTTGGCAGTACTCTGGCTATTCCAGGGGGATATAGAGGAAAATTGCATCAGAGGAAAATTGATCAATGCAGTGTAAGTCTCACATTTTGTAGATATCAGGAGATGTAGACAATCTGTCAGATTTCACCAAACTGTACCATCGAGGAAAATTGTCACCATGAAGCTTTGAAACTGGTGAATTTTGATGAAGGAGAAAACTGGAAAGAAACACCCAAATTTTTACTGTGAGTATGTTGGCACTAATATTCTGGTATGATTGTGCACCTTCATTGTTCGGGGAGAGCCCTGGTCTGTTGTGGTCTATTAAAAAAAATCATATACATAAAGCATTCAGTGGAGTCCATAGAGATGTGTGTTTTCTTGTTGTGATTTATTTAGCAAACTCTTTTTGGAGCTCACTGTCCTGATTAGTTCTGTTTCTGTGCTTATTAAGACCCATCTGATGACGAGTGGGAGGCGACGTCCAGCAGTGATGAAAGCGAAATGAGTCCTGATGGCCTTTGTGATGGAGTGTCCAGTCTTATGAGTCCATTGTGTTTATCAGCTGAGATTCACAGTGCCTTAATCAACCACAGCATCCCAGAAAAGGCAAATGACAGATGGTTACTACCCTTATGGTGCATCAAGAAAGTATTCACAGCACTTCCCTTTTTCCACATTTTATGTTACAGCCTTATTCCAAAATGGCATAAATTCATTTTCTTCTTAAAATTCTACTCACAGCACCCCATAATGACAACATGAAAAAAGTTTTATTTTATTTTTGTAATTTTAGATATAAAAAAGAAAAACTTAAGAAATCACATGTACATAGGTATTTATAGCCCTTTGCTCAATACTTTACAATTACTGCCTCAAGTCTTCTTGAATATGATGCCACAAACTTGGTCCAACATTCTCCACATCTGTCAAGCTCCATCAGGTTGGATGGGAAGCGTCGGTGCACAGCCATTTTCTGATCTCTCCAGACATGCTCAATTGGATTCAGGTCTGGGCTCTGGCTGGGCCACTCAAGGACATTCACAGAGTTGTCCTGAAGTCACTTCTTTGATAACTTGGCCATGTGCTTAAAGTCATTGTCCTGCTGAAAGATGAACCATCGCCCCAGTCTGAGGTCAAGAGCGCTCTGGAGCAGGTTTTCATCAAGGATGTCTCTGTACAATTGCTGACTGCCATGTGCGTTTATGAAGGAGTGGCTTCGTCTGGCCCACTCTACCATACAGGCCTGATTGGTGGATTGCAGCAGAGATGGTTGACCTTCTGGAAGGTTCTTGTCTCTCCAAAGAGGAATGCTGAAGCTCTGACAGAGTGGCCATTGGATTCTTGGTCACCTCCCTGATTAAGGCCCTTCTCTCGTGATCGCTCAGTTTAGATGGTTGGCCAGCTCTGGGAAGAGTCTTGGTGGATTCAAACTTCTTTCATTTACAGATGATGGAGGCAACTGTGCTCATTGGGACCTTCAAAGCAGCAAGAATGTTCCTGTACCCTTCCCCAGAATTGTACCTCGAGACAACCCTGTCTTGGATGGCTACAGACAATTCCTTTGACTTCATGCTTGGTTTGTGCTCTGACATGCACTTTCAACTGTGGGACCTTATATGTAGACGGGTGTGTGCCTTTCCAAATCATGTCGAATCAACTGAATTTACCCCAGGTGGACTCCAGTTAAACTGTAGAAACATCTCAAGGATGATCAGTGGGAACAGGATGCACCTGAGCTCAATTTTGAGCTTCATGGCAAAAGCTGTGAATACTTATGGACACGTGATTTCTTAGTTTTTTATTTTAATAAATTTACAAAAATTTCAAAAATCTTATTTCATGTTGTCATTATGGGGTGTTGTGAGTAGAATTTTGAGGAAAATATGAATTTCATCCATTTTGGAATAAAGCTGTAATATAACTAAATGTGGAAATGGTGAAGTGCCGTAAATAATTTCTGGATTTACTGAACTCTGTCACATAATATTTACAAGTAATCCTCAGTATGAGTATGATCGATTTTCATTCTATGGATTTTCAGAAACTTGACTTACTTTGGAATGCTTGTCTGTAAAGGCAGACTTATTGGTATTGTGTTAAAGCGCTGTAACCCAGCTGGTTGCCCACACTAAGTAATTCAAAATACATACATGTACACTTTGATTTGAAGTATTCCTAAAAAGTATGAAGATGGCTGTAATGGATTTTTTTTTTCTTTCTTATTCAAGGTTCTCAAAAAGACTCGGCTACCGGGAAAGGAAGCTATGGATCTGTGCCTTCAGAATCCTTCCTGGAAGAGCCTCATAAAAAAGTAATCCTCTTAACTCTCATTGGCATTGTTCCACATTGCCAGCTTTGGGTGTATGTTTACACCTGTGATGTTTATTGAAAATAGAAATACCTTGTTTTGCAGCTGACATAAGTGATTTACCAGATACCAGGTACCAGATCTCTTCAGTGGATCCTTGGTGACCCCTGGTAGGAATTTGTGTCAGATGAGTGACATGAAAAAACTTGGATTAGAAACATCGCTTACATTTTGAGGGGAAATGAACAGTGACATTTTGTCAAATTGAAGTGTTTTGCTGCGAGTGACCCAGTGTATAAGTCCCTGAGTGTTGAGGACCCCAGTGGCTTGACAAGGCCAAGGGGATGCTCACACTTCATCAGGCTGCAGCAGATAGATGGTTATTTTCAAAAATTGGGGATGCATCAGTTGTCTGCCTGTGCGTTTGCCATCCAGGACCCAGGGCGGTTTGTATGGCTGATAAGGGGATGCACAGCAAAAGTGCATGTTCCCAGACCTGACTTAAATTGATTAATAATACTTAGAGATGTAAACATCCTACTGCACCTGACAGAATCTGTGTTTCCTTTAGGATGCAGCGGGTGCAGTCCCGAGCACTGACGTGTCTCCACAGTATCCTCTCCACTATGGACTCTGAGTCTCTGGGAGGAGCAGAAGCTCTTCAGGGTGCAGCACAGCACCTGTCCACGCTCGTTTTCAGCACAGAAGGTTCCACGTTTGTTCCTATACTGTCCTGTAGCCTATAGGTCACACGCTCGTATTGTCTTTTCAACTATACATGCACTGTATTCATAATTTTACATATGCACATTTCAGCTGGTTAAAGCAGCAGTTTACCATCAAAGTAATGGCAGCCAGTTTAGGGAGGACTTCGCAGAACTAAAGTACAACAAAGGATCTTGTGTTTCCAGAGCAATCATGACATCTGAAGTGCCAGAAAACAAAGTCGCTGGTAGTAATGATGCAATCAATCAACATTTCTCTATTTATTGAGAGATTCTTGTATCAAATGGCCAATCATTTTTTCAAGAGTAATGTTGGTGTATTTGTGCTGAATTTGGTGCTTCTATCACTATTTGCACGATTCCTCTAAATATTCTGTTATGTGCTGCAACTACTTATCCTATGTTATCAAAACTACTGAGAGAAGTGCATACACACATATTCTGCTTTTTGCTCATTTTGACTAGAAATTGACCTTTGTCACCATTTTTGCTGTTTTTACCCCATAACTCTATAACATTCAGTCACAGACAGTCCAAACTATACCTTTTTGGAATCTTTATGCTCAGACAAATAATGTGGTGTAGTTTTCAGTATGATTGGAACAGCTTTTAATTGTGACCCCTGTGTAAGTCTTCAATTGACACCTACCTGGCTGTCTATTGAAAATTCAAATGGCCAGTCATTTTTTTTCCCAAAAGAGTAATGCCTAAGGAGTATTTGTCCTACATTTGTTACTTCTATCACCATTTGCAGGATTGTTTCAGTTACTTGCTGCACTAAAGTCTCCTTGTGCCCTCTTGGAGTTTTCATGGTGATGGAGTGACACGCAAGTATATTATTTTTGACCAAACCACTGTTGCCAACTGAACGGTCCCCGCTAAAAATCGGTCTGCCCTGCCTTCACTGCACATGCATCATTTCTGAGCATCACCAGCGTTTCGCTGATTATCACCTTGTTTCTGCTTAAAACTGCACTCCAATCATCATCGATCTCAGCAACAGATATCTGAAGCTTTTGTACAACAATCATTTCCACATAAATTCAGCGTTATTCCATCATAAAAGACAGAGGAAGCGATCAGAGCGCTGCAGCAGCACAAGCAGTCTGTCCTCTGACCTCTAAACCATGGGTTAAAGTTCTCCATCACCACAACAGATTTCTGTCATTTGGAAAATTTAACCACACATACGCGTGCGCAAGTGGTGTCATGCGTGTTTTGGGGCCGAAATATGATAGTCTCACTGTCAAAGCAACATTCCATTCTGCACTAATCAAAGCAGCAGCAATGTCTGCGTGGACTGCGGAGGAAGGGACTGTGTGAATTTTCCTTCCTCTCCGCTCTGTTTACTGCTTGTCATGAGCCACGGTCCTTCTCGTCCGTGTCTTCGTTAGAACATTGGCAGATATTCCCCAAGTAGAGCGGGGCGTGGCTTTGCTTTGAACCAATGAAGCATTGATCCGTCTCACTGCTTCAATGGTTTGTTGTATTATTTAGCTTTATCTTCCCCCGCTAAAACCCTAAAGAGCATATGTCTGTGAGTAATATTTACCTTTTTAATATTAAACCGACCTGTTATGGTCTTCTGAAACAGTTGATAGATGTATTTTCTAACTTAAAAACAGGACCGATGCTAACGTGTTAGCGTGTCTATGGCGTTTTCAGTGTTAAAGTTAGCATTAAGCTGTTCGCATCTCATTTGTTTTCTGTATAATAAATAATTAATGGCTTAGCGTTTGTTGTCGTAAAAGAGTCAAATGTATTACGAATTGTAATTTTTTTTATTTCGTTATTAATAATAATAATAGCAACAACAACAAAAGTAATAACTAATACTGCTGAAATACACTTTTAGAGAAACAGACTAAAAGAACCTGATAAAACAAAACACAACAGAAAAGGTAAAACCAACTAACAATGAACATAAATAAATACAGAAATAAATAACTTTCCTGTGAACACCTAGTGACTCTTACACCTCCACTTCATCCCAGTTTTATTTAAGTTTAATGACAATTTGTTTCGGTCAAACCACATCTAAGCTGTGTTTTTACACAAGAAAAAAATAAAATGCAGTAAACTGCACATTTGTGTCTTTTTTCATGAAAATAACTTATTAAAGATAACATATTACACTTTAGTCAGGCCTTTAAAATACTTTTGTGGACACTTTCTGTAATATGTTGTCAGTGGTTGAGATACAGTAGTTGCTGTAGGCATCTAAAAATGCTCATAATTGGGTGAAACCTGATGGAAATCTCTGTGGTGTCGGTGATGTATGTATGTGCAAAATAAAAACATTACTCCAGGTATGTTTTTGATGAGGATATAACATCATAACTTTATTACAAGCTCAAACGTTGATGTTGCGTGGCAAAGTCCTTTTAATAACTCACTTCAAGAAATAATGTCAAAACTCACATGTAAGTAAAAAACAAACAAACAACAACAAAAAAGATTAATTGAGTACTAAAATAATCATTAGTTGCAGCCCTAGTTTGTTTTCGGAGTGAGAGCATTTTACTGATTAAATGTGAATAAGCCAGTTTTGAGTTTCTCAGTGCGCATGCGTTTTCAAAACTGGTGACAGTGTTACTTTGTGCACAGCAGAACAACGGTGTCAGTTGCTTTAGGCCCTAATTTTGTATTTTATTGACTGTACAGCAAACAACACAGCATTGGTGCATTCACCGGATTAGAACAGATCAAAATACTACAGAAGACGAAGAATTCTTACTTGACAGTTTGAAGTGAGTGTTCTTTGTTTCAGAGGACTTCATACCCATTAAAATTCACTAGAATATACAAAATTTGACTTGCTCTTTTAAAAATTTCTGGGGGAGCACTCCCAGACCTCCCATAACACTATGTAACACAGTTTTTGTTCCTGGCTTCTAAGTGTTATTGTTATGTGTCGACGCGGATTGAGGAGCGAACCTGCGTCAGACAGGACCCAGCGCTAAAAATAACCAGAAAACGGTTCCAAACAAAAACTATTTATTATACACCTGTGTTTAAAAGTGTAAAACATAAAAAAACAACGTCCTCTGGTGGAGTGATTCGTGGCTCGCTCTCCAGCGCCCGCAAGGATTAAAGCCGGCGCTCCTGGACTTCCTACCACCGCCAAACACCCCCCAGGTGGACACGACAAACTGATTCTCTGTGAAGCAAAGAGACGGTGAGGTAAATCAACAGATACAACTATATCTTCCAATAAACACACGCTGCCAGCAACACACTCAGGTCAGTGTCCTTTCTTTTACTTTATGCAAATGAGCAGCCTCTCACAACAAGTGGAGGATCACTTATCCTTCACGCCACAGCAGTGAGAAGCAAACTACGCAATTCTCTTTACAATTCCAGTACACTGTGTAACAAAACACCAAGTTACTATCAACAAGTACTTAAACACTTAATTACCTTTCGTGTGTGCTGACAGCATGTGTCCTCACCCCTCCCTGCTTCACGGGCTCGATGTGTCAAAACCCAGGCGCGGTCCTCAGCGTCTCACAAACGAACGTCACAAGGTCGAGTTCCCAGCAGTTCTGCTTGAATCACACATGACTTAAATGCAGAACGCCATCCAATTATCTGCTTCAGCTGCAAGTCGTCCAGGTTGCACGTGAGCACCAAGCACAGGTGCTTTCCATGATGTTGATGAGGGTGAAGACTCTTCAGCCAGCACCTTCTTCACAGACAAATCAGCCCTCATGCCACCTGGAGAGCAAAGAAAAGAAAAGAACACCAAAACATCCAGCCACGCCCCCCAACACACAACAGTTATATTTCAACTGCTTATGTCTAAAGTCTATGGAAAAATGACTACATTCAGCACAAACTTTGATTTTTTTTTTTTTTTTTTTTTTTACGTTCTAGAAAGTTCTAAAAGTTTCTTGAAATTTTTAGATAATTCTGGACAGTTCTAGCAGTTAAAGAATATTCTAGAAGACTACTCGGTAGTAGTGAAGGCGAATCGAGAATATTCTTGAAAACAGACAAATTTCAAAATATCATTGTCCTGATCACAGTTTCCACAGTTTCTGTGGAATAACAGCTATTTTCTGTTTATTTAAGGCATAACAGGTTAGGAAAACACACTGCATACCCAGGAACAAAACAAAAATAAAAATTTGTTACATCGTGTAATCAATAGTGTGTTTTTACTTCACATTTTGAAGTGACTTTTATTTCTTTCAGAGGGCTTCATACTCATTAAAATTCACCAGAATGTACAAAATTTGACTTGCTCTTTTAAAAAATTTCTGTGGGAGATACCCCAGACCCCCATAGTTTGAAGTGAGTTTTCTTTGTTTCAGAGGGCTTCATACCCATTAAAATTCACCAGAATATACAAAATTTGACTTGCTTTTTTAAAACATTTCTGGGGGAGATCCCTTAGACCCCCCATAATCAATACTGTGTTTTTACTTCACAGACTGAAGTGAGTTTTATTTGTTTCAGAGGGCTTCATACCTGTTAAAATTCACCACAATACACAAAATTTGACTTGGTCTTTAAAAAATCTTCTGGCGGGGGTCACCCCCAGAACCCACGGAATCAAGACTACACCCCGCCCCTCACCACCCTTTTATGTACCTTTATGTTCAAGTTTTGCATTCTTCTTATGCTTTGTCTGGCTCTCCTTAGAGGCTATTTAGAATATATTTGTATACTGTATAATGTGTTTATTGTATTTATTGAGGAATTGCTGGCATTGATATTTGCCAGGAAAAAATTTCAGTCAGATGAAAATTTATTGCTTTAACCCATGCTCTAAACATCAAGGCATTTTCGTCCACACAACAGTCGCTCACTGGATGTCTTCTCTTTTTCGGCCCATTCTCTGTAACCCCTAGAGATGGATGTGTGTGAAGATCAGCAGTTTCTGAAATAGTTAGACCAGCCTGTTTGGCACTAATAACATCCTATGTTCAAAGGCACTTAAATCTCCTTTCTTCCCCATTCTGATGCTCGGATCAAACTTCAGTAAGTCATCTTTACCACATCTGGATGCCTAAATGCATCGAGTTGCTGCCATGTGATTGGCTGATTAGCTGTTTGTGTTAACAAGCAATTGAACAGATTTGGCTGGTCATTGTAGTTCACATGACCTTAAGAAGCAACAACAAGGAACCATTGTATACACCTTCAAGAGTCAACTCAGTTTATTTATACAGTGCCAACTCATAAGTTACATCAAGGAACAATACATAAGTAACGTAAAGACATGACCCACCCCATGAGCAAGCACACTGGCAACAGTGATATTAAGGCATAATTCCCCAAAGAACCATCAAGCAGGCCAGACTCTGTGCTCAGTGAGGTGACCATTTGCTAACAAGATGAACTAAAAGCACAACACAACATTGACACAACATGCATAATCAGAAGTGTTGCGACCAAACAACCATATTAAATCATTGTTCATAATGGCAGGATGTAATACAGTTTGGTTCTTTTTGTTTTCAGAGATGCCCAAAGATGAGGAATTCTTAGAAGCTGTCATCAGCGCCATCCGTTCTCTCTTACAGATGATTGCATCAAATAATATCCCACAGGTACATCGTACCCCACGGCCCTTTGCTTGTGGTTGTGGAACTTGGATGATAACTGTTGAGCTAAGTCTCTGACTGGATGTCTTTGCTGCTCAAAATTCTACACACAGTACCCCATAATGACAATGTGAAAAAAGTTTTTTAAGGGTTTTTGCAAATTAATTTTTTTTTTTTTTTTTTTTTGCAAATTTATATAAAAAAAAAAAACAAAGAAATCACATGTACAAAAGCTAAAAGTGGCAAAAGCTATGGCCAGACAAAGGGACAAAGCTGGAAAGGATGTGCACCAGGTTAGTGTGATAAAAGCTGTGGATGGTAATATACTGACAAGTGAGGAGAGTGTGTTGAAAAGGAGGAGCTGATGAATGAACAAAATGTGAGAAAAGGCTGGATGATGTAGAGAGAGTAAATCAGGAAGTGCAAGGGATTAGTAAGGATGAAGTGTAGAAAGGCAGTTGGCCCAGATGACATTCCAGTGGAGACATGGAAACGTCAAGGTGAGATGGTAGTGGAGTTTCTAGATTGTTCCAGATAATAGATTTATAAAATCTTGGAAGTGAGAGGAAGCCTGAGGAGTGGAGATGATTTGTGTCAGTTCCTATTTTTAAGAACAAGGATGATGTGCAGAACTGCAGTAACTACAGCGGCATAAGGTTGATCAGCCACAGCATGAAGTTATTGGAAAGGGTAGTAGAAGCTAAGTTTAGAAAACAGGTGAAGATCTGTGAGCAGCAATATGGTTTTATGCCAAGAAAGAGCACTACATAAGTAATGTTTACTCTTGTTAATATTGATAGAAAAGTATCGAGAAGGTCACTACAGATGCAATGTTTTCTCTGAGACAACTGATGGAGAAGTATACAGAAGTTCAGAAGGAGTTACATTGTGCATTTGTGGATTCAGAGAAAGCTTTTGAGAAGAGTTGTGATATTGTGTCAGGAAGTCTGGAGTGGCAGAGAAGTATGTGAGAGTAGTGCAGGACATGTACAAGGACAGTGTGACAGAGGTGAGATGCACAGTTGGAATGACAGACTCATATAAGGTGCAGGTGGGATTACACCAAGGATCAGGTCTGAGTAATTTCTTGTTTGCAGTGGTGATGGACAGGTTGACAGAGGAGATCTGACAGGAGTGTCCATCTGTACTGAGAGGAGAGCTGGTTGAGTCTAGCCTGGAGAGGTGGAGATATGTTCTGGAGAGAAGGGGAATGAAAGTCATTAGGAGCAAGACTGAGTACATGTGTGAATGAGAGGGAGCGCAGTGGAATAGTGTGGTTACAAGGAGCAGAAGTGGTGAAAGTAGATGAGTTTAAATACTTGGGGTCAACTGTTCAAAGTAATGGAGATTGTGGTAGAGAGGTGAAGAAGAGAGTGCGGGCAGGGTGGAGTGGGTAGAGAAAGGTGGCAGGAGTGATTTGTGACCGAAGAATATCAGCAAGAATGAAGAGGAAAGTTTACAAGACAGTAGTGAAACCAGCTAATGTTGTACGGCTTAGAGACGGTGGCACTAACAAAAAGACAGGAGGCGGAGTTGAAGATGTTGCGATTCTCTTTTGGGGTGACAAGAATGGACAGGATTAGGAATGAACATATCAGAAAGACAGCTCAGGTGAGACAGTTTGGAGACAAAGTCAGAGAGGCGAGATTGAGATGGTTTGGACATGTGCAGAGGAGGGACCCAGGGTATATAGGGAGAAGGATGCTGAGAATGAAGCCACCAGGCAGGAGAAGAGGGAGGTCAAAGAGGAGGTTTATGGATGTGCTGAGGGAGGACATGCAGGTGGTTGGTGTGACAGAAGAAGTTACAGAGGACAGGATGAGATAGAAATGATTGATCTGCTGTGACGACCCCTAACGGGAGCAGCTGAAAGACTAAGGTATTTGTTGTAGAATGGGACTAACATTTATGTTGTTTGATTTTATTTTCACTGCTGAACAAATAGAAGCAGCACACAGACTTGACATTGTAATCAGACTTTAAAACCCTCTGCCACTTCACATTAAAACTGGTCTCCAGTGTTTCCTTGAGACAACTCTTTGTTTTTGTGCTTGGTTGTTTTGTTAGTGTATGAGCCCCCAGCAACTGATGAGCCTGAGTGAGACCGCAACCCGTTGTGACATCACCAGCGTGAGGGTCAACGCTGTAGCCATTCTGGGCATCACTGGCAGCACTTTAGCCAAAGAAAAACAGACTGCGGAAATTCTTCAGGTGTCGTGTGTCATTCTTCTCTTCTTCTACAACATTTGTAATGCCTCTAAAAAAAAATGTTTCTGCTTTCACAGATGATTGGAAATGCCTTACTTCAAGTCGCTACACAAGATGCTAATTTAGTTGTAAATGGTGAAGCCCTTGATGCATTGTTTGACGTTTTTGCGGATGGATATGAGGCAGAGATTGCTGCTAAAACTATCCAGTTGCTACCTGCACTGAAGGCACTTCAACCCGTCTTTAAAGCCAAGGTACTGGAAAATAATTTAATGAAGCCTTACGAAATCTGCCAATGCTCTAAAGCAGTGGTCTCCAAACTATTCCAGAAAGGGCCGAGAGGGTGCAGGTTTTGTTTGCAGCCGCTGACTTCAGCAGGTGATTTCACTGATGAACTCATCCCACCTGTTGAAAGGGATGTTAATCAGTGAAATTACCTGCTGAAGTCAGTGGCTGCAAACAAAACCTGCACCCTCTCGGCCCTTTCTGGAATAGTTTGGAGACCACTGCTCTAAATGTTTACATTTGATACAGACTCCTCATTCCCACAACTGAAATGGTATTTTATTTGCATTTTAGTTTGTTGATGGCCAAAAATAATCTGCCTTCCCAATCACATAAATCCAGTTTTGAATGTACTTTTGGTTTTAAACAGAGGTGTCGAATCCAGCTTCAGAAAGTAAAAGTCCAGCCACATATTTGTTCCATCTTCCCAATAAACCAGATGATTGTAATTAGTTCAGCTCTTCAGGCAGGTGGATGAGCTAATTATTATCACCTGTTTTAGGTGTTCAGGTAGAAGCAACACATGGGAGGGTTTTTACTTTCTGAAGCTGGATTTGACACCTCTGGTTTTGAAGAACTCTTATGCATGATACTGGGGAAAACTGACAATGTTTTCAGGGATGAGAATTGTCCGTGGATCCGTGGATTTCTGACTTTTTCTGGATTTCTGAGATTAATGTAAATCTGAGAAAAATTGTGTGTGTGGTGGGGGGGTGAGAGGAGGTTAAACCTTTCCTCGTGCACGGAGCCGCATTGCTGAAATGTCAGATGTCATTGGTTACTTTTCTACAACAGCGAACTTTCAGCAAATCAGAATCTCTGTAATACAACCCCAATTCCAATCAAGTTGGGACGTTGTGTAAAATTGAAATAAAACAGAATACAATGATGTGAAAATCATCTCCAACCTATATTCAGTTGAATACACCACAAAGACAAGATATTTAGTGTTCAAACTGATAAACTTTATTGTTTTTGTGCAAATATTTGCTCATTTTGAAATGGATGCCTGCAACACATTTCAAAAAGTTAGGACTGTTACGGTCTGGGACCTGGTTGTGAGTTAGACCCAAGAGCAGGAGCAGTTAGGCAGACACAGGAGGAGTTAACCAAAAGTTTATTGAACCAAACAAGGGACTGCGCAGTGGAGAAACAAAGGAGGATGGACCGTAGTTCAGAGGTTCACTTCATTCATGTGGTTAGTTCAGAAGCGAGTCTCAGTTCATTCCAGGTTGGAGTTTAGACAAAAAATGCAGTTTATTCAGGAGTCCAGTTCATATCACAGTCTTTGTTCATTCATGATCTTAGTTTGACATGACACACCCTAAAGGTGGGCACATGTAGCAGACTGACAGAGACAGATCACAGCTCCAAGTTCCAGGCTTAAATGCATGCAGCAATTTGGCAGCTCACATTCTCTGGGAAACTGCACTCAAAGAACCACAGTTACATTAACTCAGAACTTAGCGGCTGCGTGTTGATCACTCCCGCCTGTCAGCAGATTACATCATACTGTAACTGAACGGTTCAACCCGTGGAATCACAAAATTACTGCACACTGTACCGAAACAGCGCCAACCCAAACTACTGATTACACATTGATGTTCACAGAACTCCATAAAGAGGAATGAACTCAGAGCAGCATATCTGCTGAACACTACGCATCGCGGAGATGAATGGACTGATAATTAACAGCTGCGTGTGATTACGCACACGACAGAATATGTCCATGTTAAAGCCAGAAACAAAAGCGTGACGTGGAAAAACCGTATGAATCGTTTTACATGACTTAAGTATGAATTAAGAGCCGAAGCTCACACTGCAGAAAAAGAAACGGTTGATAATTAGGAACTTGGAGTGACACGGCAGGAAAAACACGACATGTAACATAGAGTCTGGAAACTGGAGAGGGATAAAACACAGTGGGTTACAGACTGCGCCTGAAAGCGCCAGCGGAAAAAAAAAAAAACACAGTTACTGTTGTGGACATGGGAGCCCACAGACGTGGAGTTGCAACAAGAGCGGAGACTTAAGTCCAAAAAACTCAGCAGGGAAAAAAGTCAAGGAGCTCAGAGGCTCGCATCAGGAAAACAGAAAAGTGACATTCGCTCCAACGTGGCAACAGAAAGCCTAATAAAATACACCATGAGAAAAACAGAAGCTTGAGTTACCGGCTGGGTGCGATGGCTTGGCACAGCTGGGAACCTATGGCAACCCGGTTCCGACCAGGAGAAATGCGGAGGTTCTTCAGGTGGTGTGAGGAAAGATTCTGCCTCCGAATCCATGACAGGTTTGGGGTTAAATCTGGAGTGGTGATGAGTGTCAGCTGTGAACACCCACTCAGTGATGATCCAGTTCAGCTGTGAGATGCCGCTCTGTCAATTCCATGTGCCGTCTTGACAGATGGGGCGGGGCCCACGTGCCCTCTGGCAGCAGAGCTCTGACGTACACACAGCGAAAAGCACCCAGCCAAATCACCAGCAGCTCCACCTCAGCTTCACCTGAAAATATAAAAAGACAGAGGCCAGCAGACCAGGGGCAAACCACAACAGGGATGGGGCAACAAAAGACTGGGAAAGTTGATGAATGCTCAAAGAACACCTAATTGGAAACAGGTGAGTGTCATAATTGGGTATAAAAGGAGCATCCCCAAAAGGCTCAGCCATTCACAAGCAAAGATGGGGCGAGGATCACCACTTTGTGAACAACTGTGTGAAAAAATAGTCCAACAGTTTAAGAACAATGTTTCTCAACGTTCAATTGCAAGGAATTTAGGGATTCCATCATCTACAGTCCATGATATAATCAGAAGATTCAGAGAATCTGGAGAACTTTATACACGTAAGCGGCAAGGCCAAAAACCAACATTGGATGCCCGTGACCTTCGATCGATGCATTAAAAACCGACATCACTATGTAAAGGATGTTACCGCGTGGGCTCAGGAACACTTCAGAAAACCATTGTCAGTTAACACAGTTCGTCACTACATCTACAAGTGCAAGTTAAAACTCTACCGTGCAACGCGAAAGCCATACATCAACAACATCCAGAAACGCCGCTGCCTTCTCTGGGCCGGAGCTCATTTGAAATGGACAGACACAAAGTGGAAAAGTGTGCTGTGGTCTGATGAGTCCACATTTCAAATTGTTTTTGTAAATCATGGACGTTGTGTCATCCAGACTAAAGAGGAAAAAGACCATCCAGATTGTTACTAGCGCGAAGTTCAAAAGCCAGCATCTGTTATGGTATGGGGGTGTGTTAGTGCCCATGGCATGGGCAACTTACACATCTATGATGGCACCATCAATGCTGAAAGGTACATCCAGGTTTTGGAGCAACACATGCTGCCATCCAAGCAACGTCTTTTTCAGGGACGTCCCTGCTTATTTCAGCAGGACAATGCCAAGCCACATTCTGCATGTGTTACAACAGCGTGGCTTTGTAGTAAAAGAGTGCGGGAACTAGACTGGCCTGCCTGCAGTCCAGACCTGTCGCCCATTGAAAATGTGTGGCGCTTTATGAAGCGCAAAATACGACAACAGAGACCCCAGACTGTTGAACAACTGAAGTTGTACATCAAGCAAGAATTCCACCTACAAAGCTTCAACAATTAGTGTCCTCAGTTCCCAAACACTTATTGAGTGTCGTTAGAAGGAAAGGTGATGTAACACAGTGGTAAACATACCACTGTCCCAGCTTTTTTGAAACGTGTTGCAGGCATCCATTTCAAAATGAACAAATATTTGCACAAAAACAAAGTTTAGCAGTTTGAACATTAAATATCTTGTCTTTGTGGTGTATTCAGTTGAATATAAGTTGAAGAGGATTTGCAAATCGTATTCTGTTTTTATTTACATTTTACACAATGTCCCAACTTTATTGGAATTGGGGTTGTATCTAAAGTCACTGAAAGTACCCGGACGTGGACATTTTGATTTTTTGCAAGTTTGTGCTGTCGAGCTGCATCTGTAACATGGCCAACCGAAAGAGAGGATGAAGACCGCGTTAAGGCCCAGTTACACGGCACTTAACGAAGGATGACGAGGCCCTGACAAAACAAGAAATCTGGACTTTCGTTGACTGTCGTTGACATCGTTTAACCTTCCCACAGCTTCGTTCCTGCAGCTGGCGCTTCGTCGGGATTTTTACTGTTGAAAAATTTGAACGAAGGGCAACGAAAACCTCAGTTCATCTGTGTCTTGTTTTGCTGTTGTTTTTGACATTTTTTAATCGTTTGTTTAGTTTTTGTAACGTCATTGTTTAATTTGACTTCGTTGGACCAGCTGAACATTTTCACACAGCTCAGAAGCCGGTTTGTGAGCGCGGAGGCTGCTGCTGCTTCATGTACCATTGGGAATTACAGTGTAAACTCAGCCTGCTTGCTTGGATTTTTTTTTTATCTGTGTGGGGGGGGCAGCTTCAATGGGCTTAGGCACCTTACATAGGCCAGAATTAATCTTTTGTGTGGATATAATTAATTATTTTGCCACAAGCAACTGTTGAATTTGAAACAACAAAAAAGTTGTGTAATTTCCGACGGTACTTGAATGCAGCATTAGCAGCAGCTGCTGCGTGCGCTTATTATTTTGTATTAAATATAACAATATAAGTGTAGGAATGATAATCCAGTCCTTCTGTACATGCGGCAATGGGTAGATGAATCAAAATGATGATATAAAGAGCTGCTCTGGAAGACAGAATTCACGTTGTGGATCAGTGATCAGTTGGTGGAAATAACCGCACATGAGTCAATGCGCGCTTCACACGCACTGATTAATTACTGCTCTGATATATTCAATCATCTTTACACTTATATTTATATTTATTCTCCCTTTTGACAGTTTTCTGTTATAAATCAATAAATAAATATATATGGCTTAGAACATAATACAGTGACCACAGCACACTTTTTCTTCTTTTTTTTTTAATTGGAGGAAGACGGAATGCGCAGCGTGTCGACAGACAGTGTGGATTCTGATAATGATGGAGATGATCCCTCTTTTGTTCTGGACGAGGAACCAGAGCAGGTGGTCCACCATGCGCACAGATCTTCACAGATTCTGTTTGCAGTTTCTCCAGGACTCGGGCGCTATGAGCGCTGAGTCCTGGAACGCAGAGATGCAGACACACACTGCTCCAGCTGTGGCTCCAGACGTGTTTCGTCGAGATAGTGAGCTTCGGTTTTGTTAAGTTCCTCTTTCGTCCCTTTTGCGCTCTTGCTTCGCAGACTGTTCAGTGATAAAAGCTCCTTCGTCCACCTTTTCTCAACGAATTGTGATGTTTTTTTACTTTTTCCCTTCGTTCAGGAATCGTCGTGTGCCGTGTGACTGGGCCATTAGACATCGATAGTGGTGTTAAAAAAAAAAAGGTTTAAATGGACATGTTTGGAGCATGAAGTGGACATTTACTGGTCAAAAGCAAGACTCTGTGAATTTGTCTGCAAGGTTGAGCTCCCCGGTAAAGCTCTCGGCACGTTATGTTCATATTTCATCAACAAAACCTTGTAAGAACAGTGCAAGACGAAAAAACATGTCATCAAATTAATATTAAATGGACTAATCTGCCCGGCTCCAGAAGAGCACGTAAGAGGCACAGTGAGCCCCAAAGCCCACGGCACTTGTACCAGTAAGGGGGAGTGCTGAGCTACTGACACTGGTCAGCGACCACACACCCAGTGATCAGGTGTGTGTCCAATAATTTTGTTCATGCAATTAAAATGTGTTTACAGTCATTTAAATTTTTAAATGTGGTGGTTATTTATACTGTACACGTACTGAAGTGAAATTCAGGGCTGTAAAACCAGCATTTGTAGACAGATTTTCATCAAAATTAGTTTCCATGTTCCATTTATTTTGTCATATAAAACCGTTAACTTTATATATATATATATATATATATATATATAATCTCCATCCATCCATTTTCTTCCGCTTTATCCGGAGTCGGGTCGCGGGGGCAGCAGCTCAAGCAAAGCCACCCAGACCTCCCGATCCACACACACCTCCCCCAGCTCCTCCGGGGGAACCCCAAGGCGTTCCCAAGCCAGTCGAGAGAAGTAGTCCCTCCAGCCAGTCGAGAGAAGTAGTCCCTCCAGCGTGTCCTGGGTCTTCCCCGGGGCCTCCTCCCAATGGGACGTGTATGTGTGTGTGTATATATATATATATATATATATGTATATGTGTGTGTGTATTTTATGGCTTCATTTTGACACGAAACTTGCTTTTTCTCAAAACATGAGCACGTGGAGAACAACAAAACAAACGGACCCTTCTTCTTTTGTGGCGTATAACGGCAGCTGGCATCCTTATTATTGCATTACTGCCCCCTTCTGCATCATCCCGTTATAGCAGTGCTAAATACTCTCGATTCCAGTGTCTTTCAAGTATTTTAAAAGCCAACACTTGCCTCTTTTACTTGACCTTATGGCTAAAATACTTACAGAAACTTCTTTCAGGCCTTACAGTTGATTTCCTTCCATTTTTGCTCTTTAATAGATAAACCATTCAAAAATGATGAGATATATTTTGCCTGCATGCTGAAATAGGTCTCCATCAATTTTACTTGTATTTTTTATTTTGGTGAATTTCATAGACTCTGGTACAGCTGGTGTACAGGATGTGTGCTTTTTAATGATACTATGCAGTATGTGCCTGTAGGGTTTTCCTGCTGACTGACATTACGTAGTCATTGGGGTGCACATGGTGCACCATACACAAGTCACATGGTGTGATTTGAGAATTTATTATGGGGCAATAATTTGTTAGCATACATTCATTCATTCATTCATCTTCTACCGCTTAGTCCATTTAAGGGTCGCGGGGGGCTGGAGCCTATCCCAGCAGCCATAGAGGCGGGGCACACCCAGGATAGGACGCCAGTCTGTCGCAGGGCCACAAACAAACACACACACACACCTACAGACAATTTAAAGATCCCAATCCACCTAACCTGCATGTCTGTAGATGTTGGAGGAAACCAGACCACCCGGAGGAAACCGACGCAAACACGGGGAGAACATGCAAAGTCCACACAGAAAGGCCACGGGAATTGAACCCATGACCTTCTCACTGTGAGGCAACAGTGCTAACCACTAAGCCACCATGCTGCCCATTTGTTAGCATACATTTCACATGTAAATATTAATAAAGTCACTGTTTTATACCACAAATATTGTTTTGATCTCTTTACATGATTTACACTTACTTGCATGAAGTTCCAGTGTATTTCAGAGCTCATTGCAGGTTAAGAAAAGACACTTAAAGAATAGTTTTGGCAAATTCAGTGATATCTGTCCAATACTATGGCATTTATAGTAAGTACTTACACTACAGCACTGGGCAGGTATCACAATCGAACACATGCTTATTTATTTAGGTTCTGCTCCTTTCTGTGTCACTGACCAAGGCAGCGTCTCTACATCTGGAGTTGGTCCCCGGGTGCTGGACACTGCTCATAGTGGTTGGATTGTGTCAAACTATAATTAGGATGGGTTAAATGCAGAGGACAAATTTTGTTGTATGTATCTACAATGACAATAAAGGCTTGTCTTCTCTGTTTTTTTTTATGTGCTTTCACATTTTAAATGACTGCATCTTTTTCCTCACAGATTCGTAAAGAAGGAAGGGGCAAGTACAGCCCTCAGCAGCTGTGTGTGCTAGACAACATCAAAGTCAACTTGAGAAGATTTATTGGTTATCTGGAGAAGGTGGTGAAAAAATGAGCACTATCTGCACTTCACACTGTGATCAGATAAAACTTTGGTTTACTTCATTCGCACAGAAAATGCGAGTAGCTTGATTGTGGTTGTAAAACCATGAAGTATTTATTGTGTTGGTATAAAACCATATATAATTTGCTTGGCTTAGGTTTTTTTGTTGTTCATTCTCTGAATATTGATTCACTTTTATTTTGTGATGTGAAGTATATTGCAGAGCGTTTTTTATCCCCTCATTTTTTTTAACACAAAAAAATGAGTTGAATTTGCATAATTTCACCTTTTGTTGGCCCTGTAACATTCAAGAGATTAAATGTGTACACGTGATAATCTACCAAGTTGTGACATCTGTAGATTTGTTGTTTTACTACACTGCAATGCTGCAGATATCATGCAAAAGTTTACAGTCTAATACAGTGACATTTTTAGTCACTGAATCCTCTTTTTGTTTGCCTGTTTAAAGGAATCACTGCCAACATTGTATTAAAAGTACAATCTGTTTAGAAGTATGTAACTCTCACCTTTGCCCATTTCTACTACTTTTCTTGCAGCTGTTATTCCACACAAACTTGGGGCTGTGATTTTTGTGTTATAAGATAGTGGTTTTAGTTGTTGTTGTTTTTTTTTTGTTTTGTTTTTTCTGCAAGTCAGCAGTCTTGTGTAGCTGTTGATAGGATCTTTGGTGGCCACCCCAATCACCAGTTCTACAATCATTCTGCTTTGTACAGTTGAACAATTTTAAAAATAAATCAAGATACTGTCCCCTGCTATGAGCCTGATTCATAGGTGATGATGCTTTTGGGTCTCTGCTTTGAATTGTTTATATCTAGAAATGCCAAATATCAGGATAAATACGGTTGTTTTTTTGTTTTTCCTTATGAAAGTCAAGTGTTACTTTCCTTGGTGTACCCCTGCAAACAAATGTGCTACTGAGGGGAGGAGATGTCTCAGTAGAATAGCACTGTCTGTCCATGAGTCTTGTAAGTGCAATTCCTAAACTGGTTTATGGATTTCAGTGAAACTTCATACAGTGGTACCACACCATATGAACTTGTGCATAAAGGAAATAATTTTGCTTTAATGTCTTCAGGAGGAGATTGTTTTTATATGTAGTTGATGTATCTTACAATGCTGAGTTTGAGGAGACGTTCCCCTGAACTGGTTTCTGGAATTCAGTGAAACTTGACACAATTGTAGTGCACCGTACAAAGAGGTGCATGTAAAGGACAAAATAATTTGGTTTTGAAAAAAAATTGCGTGTGCACGCACACACACACATATATATATATATACGTATATACAGTGAGGAAAATAAGTATTTGAACACCCTGCGATTTTGCAAGTTCTGCCACTTAGAAATCATGGAGGTCTGAAATTTTCATCTTAGGTGCCTGTCCGCTGTGAGAGACAATCTAAAAAAAAAATTCCGAAAATCAAAATGTATGATTTTTTTAATAATTTATTTGTATGTTACTGCTGCAAATAAGTATTTGAACACCTGTGAAAATCAATGTTAATATTTGGTACAGTAGCCTTTGTTTGCAATTACAGAGGTCAAATGTTTCCTGTAGTTTTTCACCAGGTTTTCACACACTGCAGCGGTGATTTTGGTCCACTCCTCCATACAGATCTCCAAATCGTTCAGGTTTGGAGTTTCAGCTCCCTCCAAAGATTTTCTATTGAGTTCAGGTCTGGAGACTGGCCAGGCAACTCCAGGACCTTGAAATGCTTCTTACGGAGCCCCTCCTTAGTTGTCCTGGCTGTGTGTTTGGGGTCATTGTCATGCTGGAAGACCCAGCCATGACCCATCTTCAATGCTCTTACTGAGGGAAGGAGGTTGTTTGCCAAAATCTCACAATGCATGACCCCATCCATCCTCCCTTCAATACGGTGCAGTCGTCCTGTCCCCTTTGCAGAAGAGCACCTCCAGAGTATGATGTTTCCACCCCCATGCTTCACGGTTGGGATGGTTTTCTTGGGGTTGTTCTCATCCTCTAAACATGGTAAGTGGAGTTGATTCTAAAAAGCTCTATTCTGGTCTCATCTGACCACATGATCTCCCATGTGTCCTCTGAATCATCCAGATGGTCACTGGTGAACTTCAAACAGGCCTGGACATGTGCTGGCTTGAGCAGAGGGACCTTGTTGCCCTGCAGGATTTTAAACCATGACAGCATCATGTGTTACTAATGTAATCTTTGTGACTGTGGTCCCAGCTCTCTTCAGCTCATTGCCCAGGTCCTCCTGTGTAGTTCTGAGCTTTCTCAGAATCATCCTTACCCCACAAAGTGAGATCTTGCATGGAATCCCAGACCAAGGGAGCTTGACAGTCTTTTGTTTCTTCCACTTTGTAATAAATAATCATACTAGTTGTCTTCTACCAAGCTGCTTGCCTGTTGTCCTGTAGTCCATCCCAGCCTTGTGCAGGTCTACAGTTTTGTCCCTGGTGTCCTTAGACAGCGCTTTGGTCTTGGTTATGGTGGACAGGTTGGAGTGCGATTGTGTGAACAGGTGTCTTTTATACAGGTAACAAGTTCAAACAGGTGCAATTAATACAGGTAAAGAGTGCAGAATAAGAGGGCTTCTTAAAGAAAAATTAACACGTCTGTGAGCCAGAATTCTTGCTGGTTGGCAGGTGTTCAAATACTTATTTGCAGCAGAAACATACAAATAAATTATTTTTAAAAAATCACATTGTGATTTCTAACAGGAAGACATCTGTTACCTTTCCACTGGACACATGACTGACCTTGGATCACGTTGAAGCATCAAAGCCACAACTCTGCACCCCCTGCCCAGCCACATTTGCATGATTGATGAAATCATTTTAATTAACATTATTTAATGTATGTCATGTTTTGTTTTTCTTCATTCATTGCCTACACCTGTGCTGACGACACTGCAGTAGCACTCAGGCTTCTAACGTAGGCTAGTACCAGAGAAATGTACCATGTATGCAGTATTTCATCTACAAAGTAGATATATAAATATGTGTGTACATTGCAGAATTTTTGGCAGTGAATCTGATGATGATGATCCAGGATGGGTTTATGCATATAAGAAAAGCATGCAGTCAGTTATATTTATTTTATGCATAATTCAGTAATTATAAGTAATGGATCATCTTTTTCCTTTGGCTACTCCCGTTAGGGGTCGCCACAGCAGATCACTCACTCACTCACCCTCAACCGCTTTTCCGGGTTCAGGTCGCGGGGCACATCAGATCAATCGTTTCCATTTCACCCTGTCCTCTGTATCTTCCTCTGTCACACCAACCATGTCCTCCCTCACCACATCCATAAAGCTTCTCTTTGGCCTCCCTCTTCTCCTCCTGCCTGGTGGCACCATCCTCAGCATCCTGCTCTTCCCCCAGAAGGATCTATGGCCTTGGTAAAGGAATTCGTCTCCTCCTTCTTATCTATCTACTCCCCCCTCCAGCCTGCTGTTGCCTAGCAACATCAGACTTTACACACACACGGACAGAAACTGACAAACTTAACTCATCTGCACACGATGCATGTCTCCCTCCCTCCATCCGCCTGTGTCTCTCCAATCCCCTCACCCTGACTTCCTCCCTGCCACCTCGAAGGCAGTGCGGTTTTTACTGCTGCACCCTTCAACTCTCCAAGATGGGCGGCACGGGCCCCTCCTGCTGCAGCCTTCACCCACTTTACCTCAATTCGGATGACGGACTGCTTCAAGTTTAGTGCACATAAACAATGTCAAATGTATCTGTCTCATCTTTAATTCTGATGTGTGCCATTATTACGGTAAACAATAATTGTGGATAAATTGCTGTATCTTGTCTGAGGTAATTGGAGTGTAAATGTTATTTTGTTGTTGCACTCGTGTAATGACAATGACAATAAATCTCATCTCATCCTTCTCCCTATATATCCTGGGCAGTGATGCTGGTAACTTGATAACACGTTACTCTAATCTGGCTGCTTTTTTCAGTAATGAGTAATCTAACTCATTAATCTTTTGAAATCAGTAATCAGATTCAAATTACTTCTCCAAGTCACTGTGCATTACTATTATTTTTGCATTGTGGGTCGATCCCAACAGCCCATGGTGAAGCCGGAGGTCGTGGATCGCAGAACTGCCCACTTAGCGCTGCAAGCTTTTCTGCAGTAGCTCCAAGTTGAAAAAAACAATTGTCATCTCTCGAAACATGGTGACAGCTGCACATCTACACTGTGTTGTGTGGGCCGCCTGAAGAGGAGGTACTGCTGGCCCACCACCACCAGATGGCACCCTGCCTGGAGTGCGGGCTTCAGGCACGAGAGGGCGCAGTCACCATGGACACAGCCGGGAGTGACAGCTGTCACTCATTATCTCACAACAGCTGTCACTCATCTGCACTTCATCTTGCCACTCCATAAAGACCGGACTTCATCTCCACCTCGCTGCCGAGATATCGTCTACCTTAGGAGGTAATTTGTTCTCAGCCATTGTTTTGTCTACCACAGACAGTGTTTGCTTGTGTTATTTTTGCAGTAGGTTTTGTGAGTGCTTGCAGCTGGAGGCTGGGTTTGGACTGACTTCTTCACTCCAAACCTTTGATAAGTACACATACTACTGCACGTGCCAGCTTTCTGAATGAGAGGTGGAGGTGGAGTTCCACCATTGTTGTTGCTGGGTGTTCACACACCCACATCTGATTGTCTCTGCTCCTCGCCAGCAGTACCAGATCCGACACGCGGAGATGGTGGCCACCTGGGGTTTTCGGGACTTGGCGGCTCCAGTATTCTCCAGGTTCGGTGGCGGAGGAAATCGTGTGGTTCCGGTTCTTCTCAGGACAGACGTCCTCTATCCTGGAGCCTGCCCACACGTCACCTTTGTTAATTGACTATTGTACACATTCTGTAATCTGCTGCGTTTGGTTGTGCTTTTCACAACAGTAGTCTTCATATTTGACTCTTTCATTGTCCGTTCATTTACGCCCCCTGTTGTGGGTCCGTGTCACTACACTTTCACAACACACTGAGCTTTATAAAGACATTTTACTGCTTTTTTCCTCTTAAAATGCTGCTCTGTGCTAGCTAAAAACAACTGATCTGCACACATTAACACATACGTTTTGTTTTTTTCCACCAAAATGCAACTAAAGTCTCTTATTCAGGACGACATGACGTAAAAAATGCTGATAAAACTTTCCTACCTGCCAATCTGGTCGCACATTTTCCGTAAATAGATGTTATCAATTCTTCCTGCTCAGTCATCCAGGAACGAATCCAGATGGAAAGGGGGCGTTCCTGGATGACTGAGCTGGAAGAATCCTTGGTCCCTCCTCTGCACATGTCCAAACCATCTCAATCTCGCACCTCTGACTTTGTCTCCAAACCGTCCCACCTGAGCTGTCCATCTATGTTCATTCCTAATCCTGTCCATTCTCATCACTTTCAAAGAGAATCGCAACATCTTCAGCTCTGCCTCCTGTCTTTTTGTTAGTGCCACAGTCTCTAAGCCATACAACATATCTGGTCTCACTACTGTCTTGTAAACTTTCCTCTTTACTCTTGCAGATATTCTTCAGTCACAAATTACTCCTGCCACCTTTCTCCACCCACTCCACCCTCCTTGAACTCTCTCCTTCACCTCTCTACCACACTCTCTATTACTTTGGACAGTTGACCCCAAGCATTTAAACTCATCTACGTACATTCACCACGTCTACTCCTTGTACCTGCACTATTCCACTGGACTCTCTCTCCTTCACACACATGTACTCAGTCTTGCACCTATTGACTTTCATTCCCCTTCTCTCCACAGCATATCTCCACCTCTCTAGACTAAACTCAACCTGCTCTCTCACTACAGATCACAATGTCATCACATCAGAATCCAGTGGTAGTCGACATTGTTTGGCCTTTACTTTGGAGACCAAACATTCAATGCACTCAAAACTATTTCATTTATTAATCCTATTCACTTAACTAATAATTTACACCACGTTTAAGCAAAATTGGAGCAACTTTAACTTTTGACTCCTGTACAAACTGAAATTCATCTTTATCACTATTCTTGCTGTTTTTACCCCATAACTCCATAAAATTCAGTCATAGATAGTCCAAACTATAATTTTTTGAGGAATCTTTACAAGTATTTCTAAATTGTGACCCCTGTATAATTCTTCAATTGCCGCCTACCTGGCTGCCCATTGAAAATTAAAATAACCACTTGGTTTTTCAAATGGGTAATGTTTAAGGAGTGTTTGTGCCGAATTTGGTGCTTGTGTCACCATTTGAAGAATTGTTTCAGTCATCTGCTGTGCTAATGGGGCTCTTTTTGCATGAATTACTGCATCAGTGCTTTGTGGCATGGAGGTGATAAGCCTGTGAAGCCCAGGTTGCTTTGATAGCGGCCTTCAGCTTGTTTGTACAGTAATTTCATGGTCAACAAACAAGTTATTGTTAGTAGTTTTAGCACTGTACACAAGTTCAGCAGATGGAAGCATGAAGTGCTCTTAAAATCTGGGAGACTGCTGAGTTAACCTTGGACTTGATAAAACACAGTGGACCAACACCAACAGATGACATGGCATCACAAATCACTGACTGTGAAAACGTAACACTAGACTTCAAGCAACTTGGATTCTATGCCTCTCCACTCTTCCTCCAGACTCTGGGGCCTTGATTTCCAAATGAAAGGCAAAATTTACTTTCATCTGAAAACGGAACTTTGGACCACTAAGCAATGGTCCAGTTCTTTTTCTCCTTAGCTCAGGTAAGAAACTTGTGATGTCTGTGGTTCAGAAGTGGCTTGACACGAGGAATGCAACACTTGCTGCCCATTTCTGGTCATGTCTATGTGTGGTAGTCCTCTTGATGCACTGACTCCAGCCTCAGTCACTGTGAACCTCCACCAACTTTGTGACAGTCGTCGCAAGACTGTGGTCATCCCTGTTCAGTGGCGGTTCTGCACTGAATTACTCCCCGGGTGAGACCCCCTCTGAGCACCCCCTCCACCAAAAAAAGCACAAACAACCATTTTTTAATTAATTTATTATTATTAATATTTTAGAAGTGCCCCTGAAATTGCAATTGACATCAAAAGACCACAGGCCATGAATTGCATGTTAAATGTCTGTCACTAGATACTGTAATAATCTGTCTTTCAGGGAGGAACAATGAACTCTTTTATTAGTGCATATTTGAACATTTTAGCTAAATATTTAGCTTGATGTTTGTAAATATTGGGATAAATGTGTAAATGTTTAGCATTAACTAATCTGGAAAAGCTTTAGGTTTGACAGAAATTTGATAATGTAGTGTTTGCCTTTTTTTCTCTCTCTAATTTTTGGTGTTCATCTGTGTGTCAAAAGAAAATCTAAAATGAAATGTTACTAGCATTGCCATGCCGATGAAATCAAATGTGATTTCAAATAAAATTCTTTTTCTATTTCAATTTATTTTCATTTATATAGCGCCAAATCACAGTTGCCTCAAGGCGCTTCACACAAGTAAGGTCAAACCTTACTAACCCCCAGAGCAACAGTGGTAAGGAAAAACTCCCTCTGAGGAAGAAACCTCAAGCAGACCAGAGTCAAAGGGGTGACCCTCTGCTTGGGCTATGCTACAGACATAAATTACAGAACAATTCACAGAATTGAAACTGCAGGGGAGGTGATGGTCTAGTGGTTAAGGCGTTGGGCTTGAGTCCAGAAGATCATGGGTTCAAATCCCCGCCTGACTGGAAAATCACTAAGGCCTTTAATCCCCTATTGCTCCCGGTGTGTAGTGAGCGCCTTGTATGGCAGCACCCTGACATCGGGGTGAATGTGAGGCATAATTGTAAAGCGCTTTATAATGGAAAAGCGCTATATAAATGCAGTCCATTTACCATTTACAGAACTATTCACAAAACGAATATACAGGAAATGCTGTTGGTTGGGGTTGTACTAAGGTGATCGCCGGCTACTAGCCCTAAACGTCACTGAAAGACCTAGAATTTAGGTAAAGGTGAGGCCACAGCATGCTCCGTTTACTAATAAAATGAATTAAAAGAGTAAAACAAAACTATACCAGTATGCTAGCCATACGAAAGGGAAAATAAGTGCGTCTTAAGTCTGGACTTGAAAGTCTCCACAGACTGACTGTTTTATTGACGCAGGGAGATCATTCCACAGAACAGGGGCACGATAAGAGAAAGCTCTATGACCTGCAGACTTCTTACTCACCCTAGGGACACAAAGTAGTCCTGCACCCTGAGAACGCAAAGCCGATACATAAGGTTTAATTAGATCAGCTAAGTAGGGAGGTGCCAGTCCGTGAACAGTTTTATAGACTAGTAGCAGAACCTTAAAATCTGATCTTACTGGGACAGGAAGCCAGTGAAGGGATGTCAGAATGGGTGTAATGTGGTCGAAATTTCTGCTTTGTTTCAAAAGTCTGGCTGCAACATTTTGAACCAATTGGAGAGCCCTAATGCTAGACTGCGGTAAACCAGAAAATAGAACATTGCAGTAGTCCAATCTAGAAGAGATCAACGCATGGATCAGGTTCTCAGCATCAGCCATAGACAGGATGGGACAAATCTTTGCTATATTTCGGAGGTGGAAGAAAGCAGTCTTCATAATATTTGTAATGTGGAGGTCAAAGGACAATGTAGGATCAAAAATTACCCCAAGGTTCCTCACTTTGTCAGTGTGATGTATGATACACAAGCCTAGGCTGAGCGTTAACTGGTCAAATTGATGCCAATGTCTCACTGGACCAAGAACCATCATTTCAGTGTTCTCAGAATTTAAAAGTAGGATGTTTTTAGACATCCATCTTCTCACTGATGCAAGGCAATCTTCTAAGGATTTTATGTGAACGAGATTACCAGCAGTTATCAGCATGTATAACTGAGTATCAACAGCATAGCAGTGAAAGGTAATCCCAAAACGCTGTAATATGTGCACAAGGGGTACTATTTAAAGGGAGAAAAGCAGGGGGCTAAGACGGACCCCTGTGGAACCCCAAATTTCATGTCACTAAGGTTAGAGGTAGTGTTACTGTACAAAACACAGTGAGAACGACAGGTCAAGTATGACGTCAGCCCTCCCAGTAATCCCAAAATGATTTTCCAGCCTATCAAGTAGAATATGATGATCCATGGTATCAAATGCAGCACTGAGATCTAAAAGCACGAGAACTGTAGTGGTGTCCGAATCCATTGTAAGCAGAAGATCATTCACCACTTTAGTGAGAGCCGTCTCTGTGGAATGATATTTTCTAAAAGCAGACTGCAGTGGCTCAAAGAGATTATTCTCAGTAAGATAGTCCACGAGCTGCCGTGACACCACTTTTTCCAGAATTTTAGAGCAAAATGATAGATTTGCTATCGGCCGATAGTGTTACGGTTGGGCGTAGGGACAGACTAAATTGAACCCCAATAGCAGGTCAGCCAAACAAGAAGACAGAAGATCAAGAACAGCATTTTATTAATTCACAGAAGATAAAAACTGAAGAATAGTCTTTTGGTGCAAGGTGAGTTCAACACAGGAGTAAGTATCAAAGGGTGAGTTCAACACAGGAGTAATTGTCATCAAAGGGTGAGTTCAACACAGGAGTATTCAAAAACAGTGACAGTTCTGAGGAATATCTTCTTCACCAAAGGAGAGCATAAAGTCCACAATCAAAAAAGGGAAACTTAACATACTACGCAGAATGTCCCAAAGCAACATCAACTTCCTCCTTATGTAAAAGATAAATGCAAAATACAAAAATAGCAAGGAGGCTGGAAAACTGAGGGAAAAACAGCCTCCTCCTTGAAGGGGGAGAGCACTTAGGAAATAGCAGAACTTCCAAAAAATGCAGGGTGAATTCAGAGTACTCACAAGAGGAAATGGATTCCAGTGACCCAGCAGTAACACCAGCAACATTAAAAAATGCATACATGCAATGGACCCACAACTAAGGCCAAACAGGAGTCACAATATATAGCCAGCCTTAATTGTTGCAGGTGGACACTCAGGCAGGTGCACTTAGAGACTGATGTGTAAAGAATTTAAGAGAACACCAGATGGCAGTAAACAGATATTACCTGAAACTGAAGATAATAAAAGGGAGCACTAGATGGCAGCAGATAGCCAGACATTGCTAGAAACTGAAGGAAATAGACAAAGGCAGAGACTACTACTTGACAAGATAAAGGTGAAAAGACAAGATGTGATGACCTAACAAGGAGACAAGAGCTGAAAGAAGATATGAGTAGATACTTTGGGATCAACTGTGAGGACATAAGGAGATGAGTGCAGAAATAACAGTAGATAGGAGCTGGGGACAGATGTGAGAAAAAGAGACAGAGGAGACAAGAGACTACCACAACAGATAGTTTTTCAATACACTAGGGTCAAGATTAGGTTTCTTAAGTAATGGTTTAATCACTGCAGATTTGAAACATTTAGCAACAGATCCAGAAGTTAAAGAAAGATTAATCATTTCCAGCACAGTCGGCCCAAGAGTGGACCACAGGTCCTTAAATTTTTGTTGGTATAGGATCAAATAAACAGGTTGCGCTTTTTGTTGACGTTACGAGTTTTGTCAGTATGCCTAGTGAGATACTATCAAATTCTGTAAATCTAGATAATACCTCAGTAATAGCGTCCACCTCAATAGCAGGGTGTAGTGGCTGGGTTAAGGCATGCTGGGATATGTTTAACCTAATGTCTTCTAGTTTCTTCTGAAAGTAATCCAGGAACTCTTGTGCTGTAAAAGGAGACCGAATTACAGGTGGTTGTCCGTGAATAAGTGTTGCCACCTTGTCGAACAAGAACTTTGAGTTATGCTTGTTTTTGTTGATCAAATCAGAGTAATAGGTCCGCTTGGTAGCCAGTTACACTATGTAACAAATTTTTATTTTTGTTTTGTTCCTGGGTGCACAGTGTGTTTTCCTAACCTGTTATCCCTTAAATAAATAGAAAATAGCTGTTATTCCACAGAAACTTTGCTTCTGTGATCAGAACAATGATATTTCGAAATTTGCCTGTTTTCAAGAATATTCTCGATTCGCCTTTACTTCTACTGAGTAGTCTTATAGAATATTCTTGAACTGCTAGAACGGTCCAGAATTTTCTAGAAGTTTCCAGAATTATCTAGAAATTTCAAGAAACTTTTAGAACTTTCTAGAACGTTAAAAAAAAATAAAATCAAAGTTTGTGCTGAATGTAGTCATTTTTCCATAGACTTTAGACATAATCAGTTGAAATATAACACTTAGAAGCCAGGAACAAAAATTGTTTTACATAGTGTTATGCATGCTTATAGTCTAAGATAGCATCATGCCACCAAGGTGGAATACTTCTAATTTTGAACGACGCCATTTCCATTCTAGACCTCTAGCCTTATGCTTGAGATCACGCAGGTAATCACTGAACCAAGGTGACTGTGATGTGGGGGAGGGCGGTTTTAACACAGGTGGCGCAATCATGTCGAGTGCAGTTTTGAGCACTGAGTTTAAACTATCCATAAGTCTGTCTACTGATTGGGTATTTGCCAAATGTGAAGCTAAGACATCAGGCAGTCTAGCTTTGAGTTCAGTCTTAGTTGAGAAGTTGATGCATCGCGTAGTGATATATAAGGTTGTTGTTCCATTAAACACGGCAGCGAAACTCTAAACTTAATAAGTGAGTGATCAGAGACCACTGATGTAAGAGGCATGATGTCAATATTCATGACAGCAATACCATGTGCAAGAACCAGATCCAGTGTATTTCCACTAATGTGCGTAGAGTCCCGAATGCATTGCCGAAATCCTAATGCATCCACAATTTCCAGAAATGATTTGATCAGAAGGCTTATTTATATGAATGTTAAAGTCACCAATGATCAGAATGTTTGTTGTGAAAGTGTCGTGACACGGACCCACAACAGGGGGCGTTAATGAACGGACAATGGATAAGCCAAAAAGTAACAATTTAATGTTGTGAATCGCACAACAACGTACAGACAATAACAATATGGTGGACTGTCAATCATACACCAGGTGACGTGTGGGCAGGCTCGACGATAGAAGACGCCTGGAGAGAGAAGAGCTGGATCCCCACACAGCTTCCAACACCAACGGAGCTGAAGAACACCGGAGCCGCCAAGCCCTGCGCCCCAGGTGGCCGCTGTCTTCAGCAGTCAGACCCGGTACTGCTGGCAGAAAACAGAGACAGTCCAGATGAGTGTGAGTTCGCACACTCAGTAATCCCACAGTCTGTATTAAGTAAAGGAGGGAAAACCTCCACCTCCAATCACACACACTCGTGCAGCTCCTGATCAACCACTTATCTGAGTTGGGGTGTGAGGCGAAGCCGTCGCTGTCACACCAAACGCCAATCCTCCAGATAAGGAAACACTCCAGGAAAACGGCTGCAAATAGAAGTTCAGGTTAAACACACAAAGTGTCTGTCAGCAGAGAAATTACCTGAATGGTAGTTGATTTCTCGGCGAGGAGGTGGAGTTGCAGTCCGGTCTTTGTAGTGGTGGTGATGGGTGACAGCTTGTGTTGATTGATGACAGCTGTCACCTCCAGCAAAGCCGACGCCCTCTCGTGCTTGAAGCCCGCACTTCAAGCAGGGCGCCATCTTGTGGTGGTGGGCCAGCAGTACCTCCTCTTCAGCGGCCCACACAACAATGTTATCTGCACTAGTTGACAAGTTAGAGATGAATGCACCAAATTTATCTAAGAATTCAGAATATGGGCCAGGAGGCCTATATACAGTGACAAAGTAATACGACTGATTTTTATTCTTCTGACCTTGGCAATGCGTAATATCAGATGAGATTGAGATGCTCAAACGAGTTATATTTGTGACCCCCAACAGCTAATAAGCTAAACCTAGATTTATAAATAAGAGCAACACCCCCGCCTTGCTTTGCATCATGAGGGACGTGACTAAATGTATATGCTGGTGGGCAAGCCTCATTTAAGGGGAGGACAGCTGTAGGTTTAAGCCAGGTTTCACATAACCCATCCATCCATTTTCTTTCACTTTATCCGGAGTCGAGTCGCGGGGGCAGCAGCTCAAGCAAAGCAGCCCAGACCTCCCGATCCACACACACCTCCCACAGCTCCTCTGGGGGAACCCCAAGGCGTTCCCAAGCCAGCTGAGAGATGTAGTCCCTCCAGCGTGTCCTGGGTCTTCCCCGGGGCCTCCTCCCAATGGGACGTGCCCGGAACACCTCTCCAGCGAGGCGTCCATGGGGCATCCGGAAAAGATGCCCGAGCCACCTCAACTGACCCCTTTCGACATGGAGGCGCAGTGGCTCGACTCTGAACTCCTCAAAAGTGACCGAGCTCCTCACCCTATCTCTAAGGGAGCGCCCAGCCACCCTGTGGAGGAAACTCATCTCGGCCGCTTGTACTCGCGATCTCGTTCTTTCGGTCATGAGCCAAATCTCATGACCATAGGTGAAGATCGGAACGTAGATCAATCGGTAAATCGAGAGCTTTGCCCCCCTACTCAGCTCTCTCTTCACCACGACGGTCCGATACAGCGACCATATCACTGCAGATGCTGCACCGATCCGTCTATCGATCTCACGCTCCATCCGTCCCTCACTTGTGAACAAGACCCCGAGATACTTAAACTCCTCCACTTGAGGCAAGGACACTCCACCGACCTGAAGAGGGCAAAGCACCTTTTTCCGGTCGAGAACCATGGCCTCGGATTTGGAGGTGTTGATTTTCATCCCGGATGCTTCACACTCGGCTGCAAACCGCCCCAGTGCATGCTGAAGGTCCTGATTTGATGAAGCCAACAGAACCACATCGTCCGCAAACAGCAGAGACGAGATTATGTGGTTCCCAAACCAGACCCCCTCTACACCCTGGCTGTGCCTAGAAATTCTGTCCATAAAAATAATGAACAGAACCGGTGACAAAGGGCAGCCCTGGCGGAGGCCAACGTGCACTGGAAACAGGTTTGACTTAATACCGGCAATGTGAACCAAGCTCCTGCTGCAGTCGTACAGGGACCGGATAGCCCTTAGCAAAGGACCCTGGACCCCGGACGTAACCCAATTATATCTAAGTGATGATCAATAATTAATCAACAATGATTTTGAGGACAGTGATCTTATGTTAATGAGACCCAGACTCAGGATCTCAGTGGGGTTGACAGTTGAACTGTTTGGATATAGGGGTGGTTCCATAAGATGACTAGAAGTAGGTTTAGGTTTGAGCCACTCCACACGTGTTGTAAGTAGCAGACACGAAATCTTTGCTATTGCTGGAACAACCACTGCGCCATCCTCAATTTCAACATCATCATATGTAGTAATGGGTATTAAGTTTGCAAAGCATATCCCTCTATGATTTTTATGGACACGTCTACGGAGGCAGGCCACAGTCTCAACTTGTTGAATTTTGCTCTCTGGCAGATAAACTGCACTATCACCATAGTGGATTTTCTGCACTAATTTCCCCGCTAAACTAATGGATTCCACACCCACATTTGTCATAAGCCTTGCAGGGTCTCTAATCACCTGCTCCGTGGCCTGCTGTAAATTCCTAATGTTACCCTCCCTGTAGAGCTCTATCTATGTTCGCAGACAAGATGGCGGCACCTTCCCCAGTAGGGTGGAGGCCATCTGGCATCAGCAAGCCATGGCGGCCCCAAAACAAAGGCCAGTTATCAATAAAGCTCAAGCCTTGCTGTCGACAAAATTGCACCAGCCACCTATTTAACAATGTCAGCCTACTAAATGCCTCATCAGTACCATTTTTCTCCATTAAATAAACCAGTTAATTATGAAGATAGGCCTCATTTTAGATTTCATTATTATTATTATTTTGTCAGTGTACATGACATTGAAAAAAGAGTTTCCAGCTGCTGGAAAATTGTTGTAAAAATCTGGCTAACACACACTTGCAGGCACAAAAAAGATCAGATTCAAGTCACTTCAGTTAGTAATGTGAACGCAGTTTGTCCTCTCCGGTGAGACCGCTCCAGGTTTGACGCCACAGTCTGTGAAGGAGGATTGGGTGAGGTCTCACGCTCTTCAGCACACTTCCTGAGGTAATTTGGTTTTGGTGACTTTTATGAAGTAATGACAGTGGATTTGGTGTCCCTCACACCTTGTGTTAGTGAGCTGTCACGTTATGCTAATTGTCTAATCAGCTTCTGCTGCAGTGGAGGACGGGTGAGGGACACATGCTGTCAGCACACATCAGAGGTGATTGATTGTCTGAATAAGTGTTAATAGTAATTTGGTATTTTGTTACGCAGTATATTTGAACTTTGATGAGAATTGTGCAGCTCGCTTCTCATGGCCGTGGCGTGCGGACTGATGATCCTCCACCTGTTGTGAGAAGCTGCTCATTTACATAAAGCTTAAAGTCAGACCTGAATGTGTTGCTGATAGCATGTGCCTTTGAAGGATATTAGTTGTAGCTGTTGACTTACCTCACCTCTTCTATCCTTCACAGAGTCAGTTTGTCGTGTCCACCTGAGGGGTGTTTGACGGTGAACTTGAGTCCAGAAGCGCCGGGCTTCGATCCCTTTGGGGCGCTGGAGAGCGCGCCGTCCTTCACTCCGCCAGACAAACACATTTTTATGTTGTACACAATTATTGCACGAAAGGGAAATAAATGTTTTGTTTTTGGAACCGCTTTCTGGTTATTTAGCGCTGGGTTCAGTCAGACGCAGGTCCGCTCCTCAACCCGCGTCGGCACATAACAGTAGTTCCCGGCCATTCTAAAATGGACCCAGCGTCAGAAGCGGTTCCATTTGCCGAAAGAGTTTAAGAATACTTGGAGAAAATGGGAGCAATTACAGTATCTCGCAAACCTAATTAAACTGTTGTATGGCTGGGGGGGCCTGGCTGCCTTTTTGTTTCTGTCTTTTGTTTTTCCTTCCAGGTGGCTTGCATTTGGGACTGAGTGGCTGTGTAGCTGAGTTTATCAGGACCTCACCCTGATCACCTGAGGCTGATCACCTGCGGCTCGTCAGGACTCACAGCTGTGGTGCATCTACATGGATTGGAACATGGTGGCATTTAAGACTGGAGTACACAGTGTGTATTTGCCAGAGACTCGACCTTGTGACCAGATGGGTGAGATCGTCGTCTCAAGAGCCATCTCATCATCAGTGGATGCAGAGAACGTCCAGGTTTGATGCATGGTCTGTGAAAGAGGAGGGGGTGAGGTCTCACGCTCGTCAGCACACTTCCTGAGGTACGTTAGATTTTGTGACTAACATTTATACAGTCAGTAAATGTGGTGTCCCTCACACCTTTATTATATTGAGCTGTATGTTGGTCATTTAAATCAGCTTCCACTGCAGTGGAGTTTTGTGAACAGGGTGTTCTATGCCTGCAGGGTGGGAAGCTGATTTGCAATTAAGCCAGGAAGTGTTTGCTGTTTGTACACCTTTGAGTGGTCTCTCTGTGTGTTGGGTGTGGACTCACATAAGGATTCCTTCTTTCACAGACTCGGTTTGTCGCGGCCACCTGGAGGGTGTCGGCGGGGTCCTTGGGTCCGAACTGGTTCTGGCTCCGGACCGTTTTGTGCTGCTGGGAGCACACCGCAAATCCGCCACGCCAGACCGCGCACTTATTTGTTTGTATTTTTTCACAGCACTGTTATGTTCATTAAACTCTGTTATCCTTTGTACCGTGCTCTGCTTATTTTATACTGGGTCCTTCAAACGCTGGTCGGTTCTCCGGGCTGCGTCCGACACATAACATAAACAAATAGATGCCTGCATTACGGAGCTTGCAGCGCACGCCGTTCTGCTTTCTGCTCCTCCGTGTTGGGAAAGTGTAGGTACACGGACCCACAACAGGGGGCGCAAATGAACGGACAATGGAGGAAGTCAAATACAACACTTTACTGTTGTGAAAGGGCACAACAAACACAACAGATTGCAATAATAGACAAAAGGTCAAATTACAAAAGGTGTCGTGTGGGCAGGCTCGAAGATAGAAGACGTCTGTCTAAAGTAGAACCGGAACCACACGATTTCCTCCGCCACCAGACCCCGGGAATACTGGAGCCGCCAAGTCCCGAACTCCCAGGTGGCCACTGCCTCCGCGTGTCGGACCTGGTACTGCTGGCGAGGAACAAAAGACAATTAAATGTGGGCGCGTATGCACCCAGCAATTCACACGGCAGGAAAACCAACTCCACCTCTTGTTGGAAAAAGAGTCTGTTATACGATACACAAAAAGTCACAAAAGGTTACTGTCGAATAAATCTCACAGCCAGCTGAGAACGTTACCTTCCTGGTAAAGCGATATCTCGGCAAAGAGGTGGAGATGACGTCTTGCTGATATACTGATGCTGATCAGATGAGTGGTGACAGCTGTCATAGGTGATGAGTGTCAGCTGTCACCCCGGCTACTTCTGTTAGGCGGCAGCGCCCTCTGGTGCCTGGAGCCCGCACTCCAGGCAGGGTGCCCTCTGGTGGTGGTGGGCCAGCAGTACCTCCTCTTCAGCGGCCCACACAACACTCCGGCTGCGGCACTATCGATACCGGTGCAGATAACTCCGTCACCCAGAGATTCGGCTTCCTTCTCTTCTGATGGTAGCCGTGTCTCATATGTGACAAATTTGCTCCGAGGTGACGCCTTAGCTTGGGTCACTGCGTTGTGGAGTAATGACTCTCCATTGTTAGGATCCTTAAGGATATCTCCAGGTGTTCTTGGACAGGCACAATAATGGACACAAAAAAACAAAAAAAAAACAAAAAAAAAAACATATTTAGTTATTTAGGCTGTTTTTGTTTTTTTGTAAGGGGTTATAAATTGTTTGGGTGTTTAGAGGCGGGTCTGGGGTTCCTGGGTTGTGGGGAGGGGGACCTCCTGGGGTTGATGGTACGGTCCTCTGGGGGGCGTTGCTCCTCCATGTAAACCTGGGGACCTCTGTGGGATTCCGGTTTTGGTTGTCTCTCCTAGAACTGGCGGTAAAGGTCTTCTGGGGGGGGGGGGGGTTGGGCTGCATATCGTTCTTGGGGGGGAGTTGGTTGTTGTTTTTCTTTGTGAATTTGTGTTTGTATTGTGTTGTTGGGGCTGTGTTGGGTTTTTGCATTTGGGAGTTTTTCTTTTCTTCCCGGGGTTGGATGGGACGGTCCCCTGGGGAAGTTTTGGGTGGGTTTTGTGTTTTTTTTTGTATGTTGGGTTGTATGTGGGACTTTTTTGGGGTTTTGTTGATGCCAGCCGGCCTTCCAGCCACGGTGCCCTGTCCTGCTGTCTGCTGTGGACCTTGGGAGCGTTACGCCGTCTGCTTGCTGTCATGGACCCCGGAGGGAGGTGCTGTTCTCGGGTCTGGTTTGTTCGGTCGCCGGGAGGCTTCCCGTTGATGGGGGGGGGGGGGGGGGGGGTACTGTTATGTGTTGGGGGGTTTGGCTGGATGTTTTTGTGTTGTTTTCTTTTCTTTGCTCTCCAGGTGGTATGCAAACTAGTTTTTGTCTGTGGAGAAGGTGCTGGCAGAAGAATCCTTCACCCTCATCAACATTATTGGCTGCACTTGTGGAGGATGTCCACGTGCAGGCCTAATGACTCGCAGCACCTGTGGATGATGCTCACGTGCAGACTTAAGGACTTTCAGCTGAAGCAGATAATTAGATGGTGTTCTGCATTTAAGCCATGAGTGGTTCAAGCAGAATTGCCGGGAACCCGACCTTGTGACGTTCATTTGTGAGACGCTGAGGACCGCGCCTGGGTTTGACACATCGTGCCTGTGAAGGAGGACGGGTGAGGGACACATGCTGTCAGCACACATCAGAGGTGATTGATTGTCTGAATAAGTGTTAATAGTAATTTGGTATTTTGTTACGCAGTATATTTGAACTTTGATGAGAATTGTGCAGCTCGCTTCTCACGGCCGTGGCGTGCGGACTGATGATCCTCCACCTGTTGTGAGAAGCTGCTCATTTACATAAAGCTTAAAGTCAGACCTGAATGTGTTGCTGATAGCGTGTGCCTTTGAAGGATATTAGTTGTAGCTGTTGACTTACCTCACCTCTTCTATCCTTCACAGAGTCAGTTTGTCGTGTCCACCTGGGGGGTGTTTGGCGGTGAACTTGAGTCCAGAAGCGCTGGGCTTCGATCCCTTTGGGGCGCTGGAGAGCGTGCCATCCTTCACTCCGCCAGACAAACGCACTTTTATGTTGTACACAATTATTGCACGAAAGGGAAATAAATGTTTTGTTTTTGGAACCGCTTTCTGGTTATTTAGCGCTGGGTTCAGTCAGACGCAGGTCCGCTCCTCAACCCGCGTCGGCACATAACAGGTTTGAGTCATATCTTTTAAATAGAATGCAATGTGTTACAGTTGACGGAGTCAAATCCTCCTTTCGTAGCTCTCCTGTAGGTGTCCCACAGGGGTCAGTCCTGGGGCCCTTATTATTTTCATTATACATAAATGACCTTCCAGAGGTATGCTGTGATCTCAATACTCAAATTTATGCAAACGATGCAGTCATTTACACCTATGGTCCTACAACTGATATATCTTACAAACTTACCAATATCTTAAACAAGGTACAAGACTGGCTTGATGACAATTCCCTGATGCTTAACACAACTAAAACAGTTTGTATGACATTTTCAAAAAGACCAGTAGAGAACAGTTTCAAAGTGTCAATAGGTGGAGAGGTACTTGAAACGGTATCCCTTTTCAAGAACCTTGGAATCATCTTGGACTCTAATCTTTCCTTCAAAAAACATGTGGAAAAAGTTGTCAACACTGTAAAATTTAACCTTCAAAACTTTAAACAAATCAGGCTTTGTATTCTGACTGATGCTGCTAGATCGTACCTTCATTGTATGATCCTGTCTCATATTGAATATTGCTGCACAGTATAGTCATTTGCTGGTATGACAGTACTAAAACCTTTAGAGCAACTTTATAAAAAAGCCATCAGAGTGTTTGCCAAAAAGCCATATTCCACTCATTACTGTGAAATTTTGGAGAAATACCATCTTTTAAGTTTTAACAACTTTATAATGTTTAAGCATGCTTGTCTCATCTATAAAACTCTCCATGGCCTAGCCCCACCTCCTCTGGAGGAATTTATTAGACATAGAGATCCTAACCTCAGGACTCCGTCTGCTTCTAGAGGGGACTGTGAGGTGCCCCTCAGATGAACTGCCACAGGAGAAAACATCATCTCTTTGAAGGGTTGTACAAACTGGAACAGCCTTCCAACAAGGATACGAGACAGTCCAACCCTGAGTGCTTTTAAAAATGAGCTTAAAAAATGGCTCAAAAACAATCAAACCTGTCAATACAGGTGAGATGTATTGTACATAATTTCATGTTTTGTTTTATTTATTGTAATTATTGTTTGTTGTTCTGTGTCTGAGGACTTACAGATGGAAAGTAGCTTTTAGCTAAATCTGGCATATTTGCACTAAGACATGAAAATGTACAAAGTCTTCATTAATGTGCATTGTCCTCATCAAATAAACAATAAAGAAAGAAAGAATGTAGGCTGTAAAATTTAAATGATAACTAATTTAGTTTCTGTAATGAGTCTAGATTATAGATCTATAAACTCATTACAGAAACTAAATTTTAAATATAAATTCCATTTGCTGGAACAATCAGAATTTTTTTTTCATGATTTAAACAAATTTTTTTTAGATGCATCTGTATATAATACATCTCACTGCAATAAGTGGAATTCCTGAGATTTCTTGGAATTAAAACCTGTTAACCCTTCACAGTGTATTAAGCAGACACTAAGGTACAATTAACGATTATTTATTAATCTATTGATTAATACCTCAGTTGGTTGTTGGGTCCATAAAATGTCAATAAATGCTGAAAAATCACGATCATTGTTATCCAGAACCCAAGATGATGCCTTCACATATCTTGTTTTGTCAGCCCAAAGAAATTCAGTTTACTGCCAGATAGTCAAGAACCTCAAAATAAACCAGAAAATATTCACATTTAAGAAGCTGAAGTCACGGAATTTGTATTTAAATAATACTTTAATATTTAATAGATTAGCAAAATTGTAGTTTATTAATCATCGTTTTATCATTGCAGCTCTGGGTTCTTGCGCTTAAAAAAAGTTCAGTTTCTTGTCCACTTCTTCATTGTCGAAGAATCAGTCCGACGCTATTATGTAACTGTTAACAGGCGTCTGTTACGTAATAAGTTGTCTCCGCCCCTTTCACTCGCCCCGCGCCTGCGCAGTGGCACCGGGTACTCCGCCATTGACGGACCCACGATTAGGAGGAGGAAAGGGTCAGAGAGGCGGCGGCGGCTTCACGTTTCTCCAGTCTTCGACCTCAAGTTTGCCTTCACTTAACACTTTTAACACTTTGCTCGCAGACGTCGTATCTCTTGCGAATGATTTCGGTTGGCATCTGTAAGTACATTAGCCTGTAAGGAGCGTGTTATTTCACTGGACTCCACAAGTAAACGGGCTAACGTTAGCTAGCGATCCGGTTAGCTGCACGGGGGGTGGGGGGGTGGGGAGCAGGTTTGCCTGCTGTGCCGTTTGATGGATCCGAGAATCGCCTGGTTTCAACCAGAACAACGTGGACCCGCAAACAACCTGTGGATACAGATTTGGGAGACGACACAAGGGCTCGGCTACTTGCACGTTAACAGCAGTTACACCACCAGCGGTTCTCAAAGCGTGTCGAGCCCGAGAGCGATCGTCAACGGGGCGTCCGGAGCCGTACTGGCCGGCGGCAAAGGGTCTCTGGACTCTAACGCCGGTGTCGGTGAAGCCAGGACTCAGGGGATGTCGACCTCAATGGGGGACGGAGAAATAAGCGAACAACGAGACTTTCTACCACTGGAAAGTGATAGCAACCAAAACAATCGTTCCGCCAGCAGGGGCGGTATCGGCGGAGGGGTGCAGGGGAGCGGGGTCGCTGTGGTTTGGAGAGGGCAGTCGGATGGAGCCGGACACCCAAACAAAAGGAAAAGGGAGAACAAGGCCAGCACTTTCGGATTCAATTCTAGCCTCCTGCTTACTGGCGCTGGATCGCACACAGAAGGTTTTGCAGCTTACACGGGAACACCGTGGAAAACCAGGAACTACTCAGAAGGAATTGTGGGGTAAGAAAGCGCATTAAGTTAATTTGATTCGTGTTGTACCACAGGACAAACTCTGAAAAACTACATTTTGCTTGAGCTGGTGCACAATGGCTTCCAGAGTTGGTTAACCAGGAAATGGATAGTTGTGGTGGAGAACAGTCTGCCGATTTTCACTCCAGAGATGTTGGCCAGTAGCCTGGAGAGACACATTTAAAAAAAAAAAAAAAAAAAAAAATCATTGTTTTTCTTGAGCAAGGTCTTTAATCCCCAAAGCACTCCTGCTGTGGTGGTGTTACTGTCAACCTGGACACAAATCACTTCCATGAGCTGTGCACTGTAGAGTCACAAACCCTGCTGCTGAATATTACCTGGTCTGCATGTTTTCAGGCTCTGCCTGCTCCACCCACTGCTTACTAGGGCAGGTGTGGTCAGCCAGTGAGGAGCTAGGAAATGACAGACACGACCAGTCAGCTGTCTTTGCAGCAAGTACACATGGAAGACATGCAGGGCGTGCCCCTCCCCCTTTCACAGTATCACTTGCATGTCAAACAATTTGAAATTGTATTGTGTCCAAGCTGACAAGGGCAGTGTTTTCTCTTAAGAAGCCCCTTGCTGAAAATTTTAGGAGCACAAGTAGAAAAATTCGAGACGCATACCTGAAATCATCTTGCAGCGTAATTGGTATTCACATTTTCTCTAGCTTTAACTGGATTACTGATAAATGTTTTGATAATAAATAAGCTTCTTCAGCCATTTGTGGGAAAAATTTTTTCTTGTGATCACAATTAATATTCAGATATTACATTTACATGTGAAAAAAAATTGTAAGTCCCTTCACCTGCTCCCTTCTTTACACTCGGGGTCGCCACAGCCAATCCAAGGTGGGTCTGCATGTTGAATTGGCACAGGTTTTACACCAGATGCCCTTCCTGGGGCAACTCCACATTATATGGAGAAATGTTTTAGGGGTGGCATTTGAACCGGGAACCTACCACACTGAAACCAAGTGCGCTAACCACTTGGCCACCACCCCTGCATGTGTGGGGGGAAAAAAAACAACTTTTTGAAATAAGCTAGTAGTGAAGCGTTGGGCATTGTATTTACATAGTTATTCCTTATTTACAGTTATTATTGAAGTGAGAAGTGAGATTTAACTGAACCACCAAAGTTATTATTATCTCCGCCACCCGATCCTGGATAAGTGGTTGAAGATGAGTGAGTGAGAGTGATCACAATTAATATTCAATATTACATTTACATGTGTTAAAATAACTTTTGTTTTTAAAATAAGCTAGTAGTGAGGTGTTGGGCATTCTCTTTACATAACTTTTGCCTCTGTCACTTGCTGTTGCTTGTAGTTAATGTGACTGATGCTTAACCTCCGCATGCTGCTCATCATGACACGTTGCACTCAAAATGCCATGCATCCCGCGTGAATTTGTAAACTGCACTTCCGTTTTCTTTTCATTGCATTTGTGAAGGGGGTGTCATTGAAATCGAACCTTGAGTTGAAAAAGTTGGAAAAAGTAAGCAAATTTACAGGTCACTCCTGTGCGAGTGGTTGTAAAAAGTACTTGCTCTGTCTCAAAAAATGGTTGCAACACATAATCATTTGGTCGTAGTCTGGAGCTTTGCCCCAAACTCAGTGCAGCAAAAGTCAGTACAAGTATGCATACCTTTGAGTACAGCAGCATGAGCAACAGTATGCCATGAAGGGCCAGGGCAATGCAGGTTTTCCTTACTGTTCACCACAGCATGTGGTTTCACTGAAGAGCTCCTCCTCTCCACTAAAAGTCCTGACAATCTGCAAAATCATCTTCTTAGGTGATGGGCAGCAAGAGCTTGCATAGTGGCCATGTGATCTGGGCTTGCTTCCGAAACAGAAGGATCCCATTTCGAGACCACCCGTTCCCATTCTCCATGTACTGTGGAGCCAAAAAACTTACTTTCAGAGGCTCGACAGCAAGGAAAACCTAAACTGTCTCTTCCCTTGTGGCACATCATTTCCCGCCTCTGCTAGAGTAGAGGACATACAAATCATAACTTTTTTTTTTAAGGATAAGTCGAGGGGATGCATACAAGAATATTTCAAGTCGCTGAATTTTTTTGGAGTTCATGAAATCAGTTTGTAATAAATACAAGCAGTGTGGTAATGTATGACACTTTTGTTTACAGCAGGCTTGCTTAAAAACAGAGTGATAGTAAACAAAGCAGGTTATTGAGGAAAACCACCAAGACACCTCTGACAACTCTGAAGGTGTCACAAGGTTCTTGTGTTTGTGATGTGATTGGCAAAAAAACAAACAAACAAACAAAAAAAAACGGGCATATGGCAACTTTGTCTATTGCTCCACAAATTACAGTATCCACATGTCAACTGTGATAATCATATTGTGAAGTTTATATCAAATTTTATTTTCAAAGAGAAAAAAAAGAGTTTTGTGATATGATGAACAGTAAATGACTACACAAAAGAAATAACCTCTTGCAGAAGAATAATAAATGATTTATAAAACGTACACAGAGGAAACAGTTAATACATCAATATTTTTTCGTAGGCATCTGCAATTTTGGCATTGCTTCATCTTTGCTCATCAAAATCTCTCAGTCCCTGGCAGTTCTGTAATGTTGAACACTAAGATTTTGTATCAGTTTAGATGTCATTTGAGATTTGTGGCTGTCTCTCTTTTAGTGCCAATTAAGAACAATCATTTATTTTCCCCTTCACTTTTTGACACAACTTTTTCCCCTCTGGTACAATAAAGCTTTGAAATGTTTGATTTATTTGCTGAGAGGGTTTTTGATTCCTTTGCCAACTTGTCCATCACCTACGGATGTCCTGTGACACTGACACCTGTTTCGCTATTTTCAAATCCGTACCTTCATTTCGAAAGACATTTTGACACTTGCACATACTTAATCCTCGCACTGCTGCACAATTCGTTGTGCCAACGCACCCTGCTTGATGCCACGTCATATAAAATAATCATTTTGTAGCCGATGATGCATTTCCTGTCAGAACTTGACTGATGAAACCATTGTCTCATCACTTCCAGAATCAGAGAAATTAGCTACAGATGCTGGTTGTCCCGTGCTCGCCGTGCGGTGGAGATTACATTTGTAATGTTGGCTCAAAGGTACATATTTATCTAATGGCCCAGTCACACGACTCTTAACGAAGGGTGACGAAGCCCTGACGAAACAAGAAATCTGGACTGTCGTTGACATCGTTTAACCTTTGCGCAGCTTCGTTCCTGCAGCGGGCGCTTTGTCAGGATTTTTAAACTGTTGAAAAATTTGAATGAAGGGCAACGAAAACCTCAGTTCGTCTGTGTTTCGTTTTGCTGTCGTTCTTGACGTTTTTTAATCATTTGTGTAGTTTTTGTAACATTATTGTTTAATTTGACTTCGTTGGAGCAGCTGAATGTTTTCACACAGCGCAGAAGCCGGTTTGTGAGCGCTGAGGCTGCTGCTGCGTTCATGTACCGTCGGAAATTACAGGGCAAACTCAGCCTGCTTGCTTGCATTTTTTTATCTGTGTGGGGGGCGGCAGCTTCAATGGGCTCAGGCACATTACATAGGCCACAATTAATCTTTTGTGTGGATATAATTAATTATTTTGCCACAAGCAACTGTTGAATTTGAAACAACAAAAAAGTTGTGTAATTTCCGACGGTACTTGAATGCAGCGGCAGCAGGAGCTCCTGCGTGCGCTTATTTTGTATTAAATATAACAATATGAGTGTAGGAATGATAATCCAGTCCTTCTGTACATGTGGCAACAGGCAGATGAATCAAAATGATGATATAAAGAGCTGTTCTGGAAAGAAGAATTCACGTTGTGGATCAGTGATCAGCTGGTGGAAATAACCGCACGAGTCAATGCGCGCATTCACACGCACTGATTCATTTACTGCTCTGATATATTCAGTCATCTTTACACTTATATTTATATTTATTCTTTGCGCCATGCGGCTCCGCCGCGACGCGCGGAATTCCTCCGCATGTCTGTCTCAATGTGCCGAAAAAGTGCTGATGTCCACATCTTCCGAAATTTCTGTGCTAGTCAGAGGACGTCCCGGATAAAACACAGCGTCCGGTTTAGAAATGAATGGCACATTCCACTGTTACTGGAGTTTTTGTCATGGAAAGAGGAGTGGAGGAATTCCGCGCGTCGCGGCGGAGCCGCATGGTGCAAAGCAACGCCGTGATGAAGCCTCACAGGACATGTTGGGGCATGACCAGCTCATGCACAATTTCTCGGATAGTCACATGACTAAAAAGTCACCGACAGCCGTCTGAAATCCATCTCAAAGCCGTCCTGTGAGACCAACACGGAGGTGGTTTTGTCCCGCGCCACGAGCGGCACGGTGGCGCATCCGTCTGCTTCTTTTTCCATGAAAAAAACTCCTGTAACAGTGAAATGTGCTGAAAAAGTGCTGATGTCCACGCCTTATGCCTTTTTTGTGGAAGTCAGACGACATCCCGGATCAGCAAAGCTTTCACGTTGGAAATGATCTGGTTGTTTCAGCGGGGTGTCAGCCTGTCGATCGGCGCTCAGAGTGCGCCGTGCTCTCAGATGCTGTGGGCGGTCTTTAAACCGGCTGGAGCACTCCTTAATCTGTGTAATCCCCATAAAATGGTCCCTGAAAGCCATCTGAATTTTCCGAATGGTGTCCACCTGGAGGTCTCTCACAGTTTCTGGAAAAAATTGATGCAGCAAAGCTCCAAATCGTTCAGACATTTATTCGCAATAAAAATCAGACGAGAGGGGTGGACCAGTGCTCACTCAAAGCCTGCTCACAGGCAAATGACGCAACCGACGGGCGTGAAAAAACTCACGCATGCGCACGAAGGTTCAAGCTTGGCTGATGCAATCACACGTGATTCAAATCCATATGGTTTTTGCAAAAAATAAAAAGGTCCGATACTTTTCTAACAGACCTCGTATGTCTTAGAACATAATACTGTGATACAGCAGTGACCATGGAACATTTTTTTTTTTTTTAATTGGAGCACGGCGGAGCACGCATCGTGTCGACAGGCAGTGTGGATTCTGATGATGATGGAGATGATCCCTCTTTTGTTCTGGACAAGGAACCACAGCAGGTGGTCCATCGACATCTCCACAGATTCTGTTTGCAGTTTCTCCAGGACTCAGGTGCTATGAGCTCCGTTCCAGCGCTGAGTGCTGGAGCAGACACACTCTGCTCCAGCAATGGCTCCAGGTGCGTTTCATTGAGATCGTGAGCTTCGGTTTTGTTAAGTTCCTCTTTCGTCCCTTTTGCGCTCTTGCTTCGCAGACTGTTCGGTGATAAAAGCTCTTTCGTCCATCTTTTCTCAACGAATTGTAACATTTTTTACTTTTTCCCTTCGTTCAGGAATCGTCGTGTGCCATGTGACTGGGCCACACCAAACTTGCTATGGTGACTGGGGGCACCAAGGGGGGGTTTACTGGGGCCCTTAGGTTGAATTGAAAGTGTACATGCACGAACACACATGCACACACACACACACACACACACACGATCAGCCTTATATATTACACTAGCTGCGTTACCTGTTCTATGCATGGGTAATAGAGAAGAATTTTAGCCATGTCATTGTATATTTCATGTCACTTTAGTTAAGGTGTAAGTTGCATTATGTTTATGTTATAATCATTAATTTTCATTG